>NC_081409.1:930987951-931589618 GCF_030272615.1 Cryptomeria japonica | reverse complement strand
TCTTCAAGATTTGTACATTCATTCCCTTTGGAATTTCCCTCCGGTGAAGAGCTATACAAAGTCCTATTCTACCTGCAGAGAAAATGAAAAAAACTCAAAACCCCTAATACAACCTTGGTATTCCTTTTATAACATAAGGAATGCACAAGCTACATGGTTTTTACATGTGGCATATTCTAAAATTGACACGTTATCCCTTTGTGAAAAAGAGAAAGTTTCATTGGTTCCATAAGAGACAAGAAATAACATGCGTGTCCTAATCGCCTGATGGAGAATAATCTTTTGTTACTGCTTAACTGTTTTGAGCCGTGCCACCATCACATGGCGATTGCTTCCATGGAGGCAGGTTAGGCACCCACTTGACTAGGAAAAGAGACCCCTCAACTAGCAGAGGAGCTACACAACAAAAATATTGGAGCATCCCTAAAACTAGAGGAAGAGCTCTCAATCCTAGCGTGACAACAATTATAGTGGAATAAGGAGCTTGTAGATGAATATTGTAAACAAGAGAGGGCTCTCAACTTCCATAATCTTGCAACATTGTTCCAAAGATGCATTCGAACCATCCCCCTCCCTCAAATACTTCTATTCCACACCCCTTTTATTGCCTCCGAGCCACTTGGTGGTGCAGAGGAAATTGTGGACAACCCTTGAAAGGCTCCTTGCGACTGAAAGGGCCTTTCAAGTCCCCTTGGATCATCTAACACAATTTCAAGGCCCCTTAGGTTGTAAACAATAAATCCTAATAATCTCCATCCAGTATAATAGAACTTGAAACTCATGAACACACAGTATCGTTTTGCAAATGAAAATCCTTCTTCTGCAACCATCTTCATGCTAACATGCAAAATCATTGTGACAACTACTTGTAGTTTACTACTCTTTTATAAAGATTTTGGGATTACCAAAAATAACTTATGCGCATGTAATTACACATGCACACTAATTTTCTTGCTTTATGCTTTTTAAAACTATCCCTACTTCTTCTCCACTGCCAGTTTAGTTGTCTTTTCTTTTCAAAAACATCGCCAACTATATCCATATAGTTTCACATCGTCATCGCTTTGATCTCTCTGTCTCACCATCTACAGACAACTGAAACTTACCATGGACGAACAATTTTGCCGTGATCTTCATGCTTTCTGATCACACATTTCATAGCTTGAAATGCAGTGCACTTTTATTTCTCTCGCACCAACTCTGATTTCTTCTATTGACTTGATTACTGCCTGCAACCTTTTGTACTTCCTATCTTGGTGCTTGACACGTGTCATCTTTTTGTATCCTCCTCGTATCTCTACATACCATCTTCTTGAACTTGAGACTCGCTAAACCCAACTTAGACACCTTATCGAGTACCAAGTTGAGAGCTCACATCCCTTATAATCACCACGCGGTCCACTTCCCTTTTACTCAGGGTTCGGTGAGACCAATTCATACATCTCATTGAGTGTTGAGCTGCCAACTCGGACTTCATTCAAAACACATTACCCTCCTCTCGCTTTCTCGAGACTCACTGAAGTGGAAATTTAGACATTCCCACCAAGTCCCAAGTGGTCTTTAATTTTTTGCAACCGCAAAACTTGAGCTTACCTAACCAGAGAGTGGGGCTTTTCAAACGACCATGTGTCCAACTCTTTGTAACATGACTCGGCCAGACCAGAAAACGTCTTCTGCCGAGTGTCGAGCTATTTTTTGAGGAACACCTTTTGGAATAACCACGTATGCTGAATGGCCCCACAATGCACTGGACCCACCTCTTTAGGAAAAGGCTATTTTTTCTCTGTATAAGTTTCTTGTCAGAGCAACGTGGACAAGGATCAAGGGCCCACCCTTAAAATGACATTTCTTCCCTCTTCGAATGGTGGTTATAATAAAATTAATGCTGATCAGGACAATAAATCAATAATTCAAAAAGAACCTTCCCGCAAATCCAATTTCAAAATCTTATAGGATCCTAAAGTTCTTCAATGGGGCCAAAATTTCAGGGCTAACACAATACACTATCTTCAACCTCTTCTAAAAATCACAAGGTCATACCAACCATTGTGATTGAATGCAGAGCATTCTAGTGAACCAACTAAAGCACCTTACACTGACAAATTGTGAACCAGAGATCCAACACTTATAGCTTTCTCCGTACAGATAGACGAAACCTATAAATTGGTAGAATGATACCTGATATACTACGTAGCTTGATACTAGAACTGCACACCCAAATCATGCAAGGTGGAAGAATGTAGAGTAAAATGCCAACACATAGTCATAGGGAACTACACTTTTTTGTACTTAAACAAATTCCCTCAGACAACCAATCAAAGTATTGAACTCAAACACCATAGTACTGACACACAAAGCATGTAGACTTTGACCAGGACAACTACAATGTTGAAAACTTCTAGAAGCTGAAAGAGGGGGGGGGGGGGTGAATCAACATATATTGAAATTTAACCATTCGTTAATCATTCATTCCAATTAGCACATGCACAAAAGTAAATAACTTAAAATAGAAAGACCAATCACACAAGAACACCAAGATTTTTATGTGGAAAAATCAATGTGGGAAAAGCTACAGTGAGAACTACCTCACTATATGCAAACTGATTACAATTTTTTAGGCTCTTGGCCAAGGAAGCTCATTGCTCCTAATTTAAACTTGCAGACTAAGGTGCACAATCTTAGGGCAAGATACAATGGAATAAGCAAAAAACTGAAGATCACTTCTTCAAGGCAAGATACACTAGATTTGATTATAGTGAACTACTATTGTTGAACTGAAGAGATGTACATCCTCTAAAATGCTGATTATAGTTCATTGTTCTAAACATCTGGAACTAACTTCATTACCGATCATCTATAAATGCACACATTTGCTTTTACAAAACACACTATACAACTTCATGTAAGAAGAACATCAAGGGTCATGGCACACAGAGGAGCAAAGAGAAAGATTGGTTTCTAGGAGCGTGAAGGAAACCCTATTTAGAGTGATGCTAGAGAGGATAACAATGAAATTGATTTATAGAAATTGCTGGTAAGGATATTTTCGCCTTTAGACATATGACAATTATTGGGCAAGTGATGGGGAGAAAAAACACAAGAAGAAATTAGAGTTTGGGTCAATTTGAATCGGAAAAATGCAAAGGAAATCTATTTCATGGCTAAGCAATTTTTTTATAGTGGAATTTGAGATTAAATCAAAGAGGAATGAAATTATATCCAAAGGACCATGGAGAGTGGAGAATCTCTATAATTTCACATAGAGATGGGTCCCAAATTTCAATCCTGCAGTATTGAGGCCAAGGGATAAACCACAATGGATTAGGTTGTATTACCTCCCATTCGAATTTTGGTGTATGGAGAGTTTGAAGAAAACTAGAGATAATATTGGACAAACCCTAAATATTGACATGGATGATGATGATTTAATCCTATATGCATGAATACAACTCCTACTAATCACACTAGTGCTGAAAAAGATTAACCTAAAAACCATGACAAGATGAACAAAATATTGAAATGGTTTTGTTTGAGATGTAGAAGAAAAAATTACAGGGTTCCAATTAAAACGAAATGGAAACTGAAATGAATGGAGGCAAGGTCCTCTTTGGAGATCAAAATTTAGGTTTTGAAGGTGGAAGCCATAGACCAAGGGATAAATGATGGAAGATTTGAGGTGGTAGACAAAATTGACATGGTAATGATGAATTTGACTAATGAGAAGGAAAGGAATTCAAAAGGCAACATAGAGATAAGGCAAATTGCTCCCATTAAACACAATCAAGAAGAAGGGCAATCTGAAAATAAAGAATATGTTGAGTGTCCAAGATTAATGGATACAATAGAGTCAAAGAGGAGACAATGATAACAAAGCAAATAATGGAGAATGAAGCATCGAAAGAAGGAACCAAGACAAAAACAACATCACAATTGGAGAGTGATGATGAATTGGACATTAACAAATAGAGAATGATTGACAAATCGATGACCAAAACACAAACAATTGGCCTCTCAAGACCTCAGACGGGTAGGAAGAAAAATAACAAGAAGAGGGCTAAAGATGGATTACTTCTAGAGAAAACCTCAATCAAGATCTACATGCTAAGATCTAAGGGAGAATCCTCCTTGGAGAACAATGAGGGTTCTAACTTGGAACATTAGGGGCCTCAATGCCCCTAATAGGCCGTGCATGATCAAATACCAAATAGAAAACCAATTGATCGATGTTGTAATTTTACAAGAAACAAAAACAGATAGAAAGGAAAGAATAAATTTTGTTAAGCACTACCATGGTTGGATGAGGGAGGCCACATATGCAAATGGCACCTCTACAGGTCTTTGCATCTTATAGAAGACAAACAAAGTTTTAGCAATCCCAACAGTTTTGGAATGGAATTGGATGGAGATGAAAATAACTAGTAATGTCTAATATACAATTTGTACTATACAATATATATGGTCCAGTGAAGAATGAAGAGAAATCAGAATTGTGGAGGAAGTTATAGTTAAATTTACAAGGCCATGACAAGAAAATAATCCTAGGTGGGGATTTTAATGCGGGTTTGTATCCAAGTGATAAAAGTGGTAGGTTGGGGAGAATGGGGCAATCGTAGAAGGATTTTGTAGATATTGTTGTAACCTATAGTCTAATAGAAGTTATGTCATTAAACGGTAAATTTACCTGAACGAATAGGAGAAAGGGCTTCTCTAATATCGCCAAAAGACTGGATCATTCTCTGATATCAGATATGTGGCTAAATGCGAACCTTCATCCAAACATAACAATAAAGGAAACTGCGATTCAGATCATTATCCAGTGGAGTTAAACCTAATTGAATAATCTTGACTAGCAAAAGGACAATTCAGATTTGAAAGGATGTGGATGAGGTGGCTGGGCCTAATTGATATCATGAAAGAGTGGTCGGAGGAGTCGAAACATCAAAGGAACAAAAATGTTTGTGTTTTGTAAAAGGCTACAAGATCTAAAGGAAAAACTAAAGGATTGAAACAAAAATACTTTCAAAAAATCTTAGAAGAGAATGGAAGAATCGACGAGGAAATGGTGAAGTTGAGTTAAATTTTCATTCAAGATGGAATGCCTAAGATGAAATTTGTTAGGGAGAAAGAACTACTACCAGAGTATGATGAAATTTAAGCAAGGGAAGAGTTCTATTGGAGATCAAAATCAAGGGATGATTGGCTAAAGGAAAGAGATCACAATATGAAATTTTTCCATTACTCAACTAAAGTGCGGAGAAATTGGAATAGGGTAAACCAAATTTTGGATTCAATGAGACGGTTGCTCATAGATAAGGAAGGAGTAAATTTTTTCATAAATATTCTGGGTGGTGAAGGTAAGTCATAATAAGTGAATTGTGATTTTATCCTTCACCTAGTGATAGAGGAGGATACTTGATTTTTGACATCCTCGACTACATTAGAATGTTGGGAATTAGTGTTCACATAGGTGTTAGAAATTAGATTTTATGTTTATAAGTGCCATAATATTAAATTATTGAGAAACAACTTAATATTATTATGTCAAATGGTTTGTTATATAGGATATGTATTAGTGGTATGTATTGACTTGTTGAGAACACCTCAATATTTATAGGGAAGTTGTTTGTGGAGTTTCCTACAAAATAGGATATGACAATCCTATAAATATGTAAGGTATGTGATTGGAAAATAAGAGACAACACCATATTATTTTTGTAAAATATTTTGTATGTTTCTATTATTTTGCTCAAATTCTTATATGGAAGAGATTAAGTTGGCCACCTTTTGGCTTGATAAAGGCCCCGAGCTTAGATTGTTTTACAACCCTCATCTCTCAAAAGTGTTGGTATTTCATGGTGGCAAAGATAATGGATGTGGTTGAAGAGTCTAGGAAGAAAAGAGTGATCCTCTACCAATATTGTTTTAATTCCCCAAAACCAAGACTATAAGACCTTTGCTGATTTCTGCCTAATATCCCTATAGAATACTATTTATAAAATAATTGCAAAGGTAATGGAAAATAGGATGAAGAAGATACTCCCAAATTTGGTTTCCCCATAACAGAGTGGATTTGTTCCACATAGAAATATTGCAGGTGGCATCATCATCGCCCATGAAATTCTCCACTCAATTAGGAAGAACAATATACGAGGTATGATTACGAAACTAGATGTTAGCAAAGCCTACGATCATGTGCAATAGCATTTTCTGTTGTTAATTTTGAAAAGATATGGTTTTTGTAATAAGTGGATAGAATGGATATTTGGTTGTATTTCTTCCCCTCGGTACTCAGTACTGATCAATGGATCCCTATGTGGTTTCTTTCAAGGAGCCAGGGGATTACGAAAGGGGGATCCCCTATCACCTTTTTTGTTTGTATTGATGGCAGATGCTTCAGTCAAAGGATCACAAGACAAATAGAGGCAGGCGTATGGAATGGAATCAAAGAAATACCAAACTTCCCTTCCTTTTCCACCAATTCTTTGCAAATGACACACTTTTGTACGGATAATGATTACATAAGTTGTAAATATCAAACAAATACTAGATAGCTATTGCTAGGTGGTAGGATAAAGGATCAATAAAGAAAAATCCGCCACTTTTTTTTGATGAATAGGCCTTCTCTATTAATTAAAAATATTAAAGTACATATCCACCACTTTTTTATTCAACACTGGGGCTTCAATTTAGAGATGAATATACTACATTGGGTTTTGGGATTAGTAAAATGCTTTCGACCTATCTTGGAGTCCCGCTCTTTAATGGGACAGTAAGGAATAAATTATGGTCATAAATAATTGAGAAAATTGGTAGGAAAACAAAGAATTTGAAAGGAATATGATTGGCAATGGATGACCAATTAACAATGATAAAATCTATTTATTTTCTATCCCTATTTATTTGTTATCCATAATGGATATTACTAAGAATTTTGTTAAAGAAATTACAGGTTTGCAGAGGAAGTTTCTATGGGAGAGGGCCAATGAGAAACACAAAATCCCCCTGATGGCATGAGATAAGGTAAAACATCCTAAAGAGGCTGGGGGTGCAAGAATCAGGGATATCATCATATAGAACAAGGCATTAGGAGAAAAAGCTAATATGGATAATGTTTAAGGAACCAGAGGCAACGTGGAGCAAAATAGTAAGAAATAAATATTTGGACGAGGACTCATCGAAAAGAATTCTTATAATTGCAAAGTCCCCAAATGGTTCGGCTATTTGGAATTTCCTGGTGAAATTTAGAGATCTGATTACGTAGCACATATCCTGGAGAGTAGGAAATGGAAGAGGGGCAACTTTTTGGACAAGCTCGTGGAATGGATATAAACCACTCATTGAAATAATAAATGACACGGATAAGGGATAGGTTTGTTCAAGAGTATGGCGTTTTGGTGAGTGATTACATAGAGTTGTGCCTAAATGGAGTAGGGAGAAACTATAAATAGAAAGACTTCAACTCTTTTGATGTAACAGGGAAAGAAACCTTGATGAATGAATTAAACCGGTGACATATAGTGATCGGGTTGGAGGATGATCAAATCATCTAGTGAACGACAAAATATGGTAAATACTCGACAAAAATTGGGTATGAACTTTCAGGTTCAATAATATTAATGATGCTCATGGAGATGAGATCTATGCTGGAATGGGAACATACTTCCTACGGCCAGTGCATTAGGTTGGCTTGTCGTACAGAACAAGATTTTAACAGGGGAGAGACTTAAGAGGCTGGGTTACATGGATCCTTTTAGGTGTCCATTATGTTGTAAAGAAGAAGAAAGTTTGGATCATCTCTTCGTTCAGTGTGAGTTTGCCTATTACTGCTGAACTGCATTCTTAGAAAAAATGAATTGGTACTGTGCATTGCCCAACACACTCAAGGAAATTTTTCATAAGGGATCAATGTGGAGAGGATTATGGTATGCTATCCCAACAATGGTAATATGGAACATATGGAGAGAAAGGAATGAGCGAGTTTTTAACAACAAATAATCCTCAGTAAGAATGGTCTTGAATAAGATAGAAGTAGGTATAAGTGAGCATATAAATGCCAAAGTTGCAGGAAACATTTTGATAGTATCAAACAGTGGGATGGACAGATTATAAAGAGTGGCCACATTTAATTCCTTTTAAGAGGGGGTAACATTAGTAACAACCAAGCTCAAGTCGAGGCAAAATGGTTTCTCCCACTAAAGGGTTGCTTAAAACTGAATTTCAATGACACCTCTAGGGGTGATCCCGATTCGTTTGATGCTGGTTTCATAGTCAGAAATGATAAAGGGAAGTTTATTTGGGGATGATCAATCAAACTTCTGGATGACACAAACAATGATGCTGAATATGTAGCTCTCCTTGGTGGCCAACGAATGTGCAAAAATAAGAACCTTCGAAATATCTATATAGAAGGTGAGTCCTTAAATGTGGTAAGAGCTATATAAGTCGAATTTGAAATCTAATATTTTGAGAATCCTGGTTTCAACTACAAAATCTTAGATTTATAATAGAATTCAACACCACATCAATGAAGAATCATCAAACATGCAAAATAATAAAATAATTCAAATGATACTTTCACACATTCAAATGGGTTTGATCTACATTGTTCCCCTATCTCCGTTGATCTTGTTTTGATACGTTTCTCTCAGATTTTTATGCTTTTACAAGAGCTCAATGGAGAACAGATATGGTTGTGATGATGTAGGACAATAGTCAATTTGGCAGAGTGTAAGAATGCTCCAAAATTCGATTGATGAAAAGAGAGGGGAGAAAGCCTCTTATATAGAGATCATCCTGAAAAAGGCAGGATATGATTAAGAGGTGAGACAAAAGATGGTCGACTAAGATTGAAGGGTAGGTAGAGGAAATAATAAAATAAAGGGAGCGGTTAAGATTAATGAGGGGAAAAAGATAAATAAATTAGAGAACTTATTTAATTAATAGAGAGAAGGCCACATTAATTAAATAAATAAAATATTTATTTAATTTGGGAAAAGAGAATTTAAATTAATAAAATATTTATTTAAATTGGGATAGAAAAGGTTTAGCAAATTAATTAAAAAAATAAAAATTCATTTTAATTAATAGAATAAAAGGGGATAATTATGATCAAAGAGTTGCATCAATCATATCAAGTAATGCATCAAATTGGAATGAATGACAAGTACAAGCATTAGGATTGGTAATGAGGACGCCTCCACTACGGTGGTCTAAAACTAGGTAGGGTTGTATCACATGTTGCCGATAGATATATGAAAAGGATGATTTGAATCCCTGGTAATGTGTGTTGCCGAGCTTGCAACAAGTTAAATATAGGTTGAGGATTGAAAGGTAAAATACACTTTGTCTCAGGTGGTGGTCTAAAACTAGGAGAAAGTTTGTGAGGTGTGGTAAAATGGCAAGCTCATTCGCAAGCTCGAAGAGGAAGCATGATTTCATTTTTCTCCTAGATATTGAATGTAGTTGCAAGAAGAAGTCAATCGATGACTGTTGAAAGAGGTGTTTTCTTTCATAGGTGATGTTTAGGAAGATGTTATCCGCACAGTTGTGGGAGAAAAAAACTTGTCGCGGACGCATATACATAATGCCAAAATATTGGAGAGGTTCATCTATAACATAATGCAAATGAGTAGCAGTCGTAAGTATATGGTGAATGCTATTAAGAGACTAGTGCATTTGTAGCTAAAAGACATGATGCTAGATGTGGTGACATGGATATCTTTGGAACCAGAATCAGGATTGTTTGGAGATGTTATTTGTGTGAATGCCTAGAAGGAGAATGAGAAACTAAGGGAAATAGTGGAAGTTTTATAGGAAGCCCTTAAGGATAATAAAATGGATACATATGCCCATCTTGTACACTTCAATAATGAAGCCTTATCTTTGACACATATTGAGTGGCTTCAAGAGATCATCAAAGCCATTCAAGTTCTATTGTACTCTCTATGTGAATGAATATAATCTCTCTTTTGAAGTAATGGAATGGTGCTACCCCTCATGGTAGTAATTTTTTGGGAAAAAAAACACACCATACAACATCTTATTCAATATTTACAATCCTCCAAAAGATCTCATCCCTTATATATCATCCACAACAAATAGATACATTGATTAGGCCAGCTTAATTTGATGTAACATGTAAAATATAAATAGTCGGCCCCAAATACTTTCTCCAAAGAAATGTGGAAGGGAAACAAGACGTGTGGAGTAACACACCATGTCTACACACCTTCATATCAATCCAAAATAATCGCATTCAACTTTGCATTCTACTGCATGGACCAAGATTCTTTGACATTGGAGACCTGGTACTGAATGAAAATTAGAGAAACCAAAACCAGGTAAGTTCGAACTAAACTAGTTAGGTCCTTATGTGGTCACAGGAGCCCTAGGGAATGGAGCTTATGACTTAGCAACCATGGAAGGTGATCCATTGCCTAGTCCAATCAACAACATGCATCTAAAGAAGTATTTCATCTAGCAACTATATAGTCTAGTCTACTTTTATTTGCTTGAGTCTTTTTCCCATTTCTAGAAATTTTGCATAAGTTGTCTTAGGTAGGATGTTCTTATTTGAACAAGAGGTGCTTGTGTTGCTTGGTCTCATGCTTGCACCTGCGTAATTCCGGTTTAGTCCATTTATTAGATACTGTAGTATAGTAAATTGTCACTGGGCCAATTTAAACCTCATGTTTGTGCCCCTACTTTAGCGTGTCTCCCCCTCATCTCCTATTTGGGTTCATTCAGTGCCTTAACTCCAATTTTTATGCCATATTTTTTTGGTGATTCTCTAGAGGGGTGTCTTCCTCTATAGGCCTAAATTTTGGTCCTTAATTGAGGAGGACCAAAGTGCCCAACGCCTTGGTCCCCCTCAATTGGGCTCAATTTTCAAGGGGAGGAGGTAACCTATCTCCTTGATGGGAAATGAAATTGGTGGCTCTATATGACCGTTGGAGGTTGGCCTAATTGGTAAATTGACCCAGGATCTCATATATAAAGACATTAATCAATTCATTTAAATCCTAAGACTCCAAGCATTCGACCTAAAGCATTCAAGAATTGAAGTATTCATCATCGAGCATTTTCAGAGATCTTCAAGGCCGAATTTCCTTCATTCAATCATTGTGGAGAAAATTACATCATTTATATGCAAGCATGTGTGTGTGATTAGGATTTTGTCATGTTCATGCCATTTTATATGTAACATATGTGATTACATTCAAGAAGCAAAGCATTATTATTAGTCATTGTAGATCTAAGGTATATCTTTCTATTGTTTATTTCAGTATTTGCAAAATTTCATTCAAGGTTAATTCCTAAACCGGGGTTTGACTTAGGAAAACCCCTATTCCCAACCTATTTCCCTTCTCTAGTGTGTGCAGCTATAGGTACGGAATCGCGATTGGCTTTATTTACAGTGACGAACCAATTTCCCATTAGAGTGCGAAAAGTGTGGAGGACTAGAGTGACCACCATCCCGGTCCCGACAAATCAAGAGCTCCTTTTGGGAACAAGTCTGAATACTCTTATAATCCTCATATCTAGGTTTATGTCTTGATCCGATGACCATAGCTCACTGTTCACACATTTTTACTTCAATACCAACACATTTACCTTAATTTCAACATCTTCAACAATTCAATTCTACTTAAGGGAAAGAAGAGGCTTATTCAAGATCCCTAGAATCTGATCAAAATTTAGATTTATAAAATTCCCCTCTTTCCCTAATGTAATTGGTCCTTAAGAAAAAATAGTGGTTTTACTACATCTAGTGGTGGAAACCACAATTTTTACCATATTACAGATACTCATTCATGAAATTCTTTCAAATCCAAGGTTGTTTATTTTTAGCATCATCTTGCAATTAGGAGATTTGTCTCCGACACAGTCGAGGATTTCCTATTGTATTTTGTCGCTTAAATCTTTCGATTGCTATTGATGCAATGCAAAAGGGGCACAAGGCACAAACACAAGTTCAAACTTTAGTAGATTAGTTCCAACCAAAACTAAACACAAATGAACTCAAAAACCTTAAGATGCATACCAAGAGAGATATAAAGCAAACAATGAAAAACATACACAAATGAAAGAGAGAAAGAAGACTCCTCAAGACCCAAAGAGGCTCATAGATGTTTCTCCCTTGTTATTCTCCTCTCCAAGATCCAAATGGGTGATTGTAAGTAGCTCTCAGCTTTTAGCACAAAACCATGGATGGCATGAAGATTTGAAAGTGGTTGAAAGATGATCTAAAATCTATTATTATGCAAATGACTAAGATTGCTATGATAAAGCCCTATGAACATACAAGTATAATAACAATACAAAATGCTTCCTTTCTTTGCTTGAGAAATGAGACCCTTTTATAGGGAAAAATGTTGATTGAATGGCCAAGATTGAGTGAGCTTGTGAAGGGACAGGATTGATGGGTTTGCGATCCATGTGATGGCTTTCAGCCCAATCCCATGATGACAAGTGCCAACATGAGATGGCTTGTGAGGAGAGGGAATAAGTGTTTAATGCCTAAGGAGACATGAGGGTTACCCTAGGAGGGTTTGGTTAGGTTTGACTTAGTGGATAAAGCTTTTATCCAAAGGTAATGCTTTTATCCAATGGATACTCTTGTGCAAGAGTTAATGGAGATAACCATTCCTTGAAGAGACCCATGAGTTAAATGAGGGTTGAGTTAGAGGGAAAGTCTCTAACCATGTGGGTAAGTTGAGTTAACCATTAATGGTTATGTAAGAGCCATAAAGGCTTTGAAAGACTTTGGGGGTTAACTTGTTGAAGAATAAAAGTCTTTAATGCATTTCAAAGACTTTGAGGGATTTTTGAGAAGTGACCTTTGTTTGGGAATGTACAAATGATTAGAGAGGGGGATTAGGCTAATTAGAGGGGGGTTAGAAGAATTTAGAAGGAAGTTAGTGGGTAAGTGGGTTTGGTGGGTGAGAGAAAATAGGATTTTATTTAGAAACAAAATCTATTTATTTGTGCAACTTGTATTTGTGGGAAAATGCAAGTGGGGTGAGATTTTAAATAAATATTTGATTTATTTAAATGAGAGGAATGAGGGAAATTAAATAAATTAGATTTATTTAATAACTGGGTTATAGGGATTTTAATTTAAGTAAATTTATGCAGTTTGTTTAATTAAAATAGCAGAATGGGGATTGAATGAATGAATTAAATGTGAATTTAATTAATAGAAGAATATTAGTGTATCAAATAAATATTAAATATTTATTTAATTTAGTGGACAGATTTATGTGTCTACAACTATATTTTATACACATCAATCATATTTGCTCTTAGTCACTGCGGATTCTTGGTTCAATGCGTGACTAGTGAAAAATCTAAAAAACCTACTTCAACGTTGTTGTAATTCTCATACCCACTTGAGCTTCATTGCTTACCAGCCGATATGAGAAAAGAATAAATGACTTGACCAAAAAGCAATATAAAAAGATTAAAAGAAAAGAATGAGCAATATAAAAAGTTCAAAATATTTGACTTTGGGAACATGCGAGTAACTCCATCGAGGCTATAGACATCTAGTTGGAAATGGAGCAATATTCATGAGATTATAGTGATAAACTCATTGGGGCTATTGACATTTGTTGGAAATGAGGCTCTATCTAGGATGCTTTTGAAGTCAGGGTAACTCACGTAGCTAGTCATGCAGGATTCTAAGGATCAACAATGGGCACATGAGCCGAAATAAATCCAATTGCACACACAGGTAATCAAAGAAAAAAGTATCATGATTCAATAGGAGAATTCTTATCTCTTTTGGTGTAGTTCCTCGTCAATGGATGTGTTAGGATGAGTAGACCAAAGGTTTTGAGAAAGGATTGACTTCTTATCTCTGAAATGTTTTGCAACCCCAATCTGATTAGTGCATGACAAAGTGATAAAGTCACATAATCACCCTCGTTCAAATGAAAACTCTCCTTTCATGTTCATGCATTGGTCTTTTGCACAATCATTTATTCATATGCAATTTCAGAACGCATGCAATTTCCTTAGTCAAATAACATTCAAGTCATAATTTCCCAACCAATCAGCAAGTCATGCATATTTAGTTTGGTTTGAAAAGCATTTCCTTCAATTACACGAGTAGTTATGGTTCCAAACTAGATCGGAGGCAAAAATTCCATATGATCCTAAAAAAATCCTAAAAATTCAAATATCATCCTGAAAAAATCCTAAAATTTTGAATATTATATTGAAAAAATCCTAAAAATTTGAATATGATCCTGAAAAAATTCTAAAAAATCAAATATGACATTGAAAAAATCCCTAAAAAGCATAAAAAGTTCTGAAAAAGCCCTAAAAAGCATAAAAATTCCTTAAAAAATCCCTACAAATCAAAAAATATCAAACAAAATATTGTGATAAGCAATTCTATAGAGATAAAACACTTAGCAGATATCCAATAAACACTCAACACAATTTTCAAAAATAGACAAACTATCAAACTAGCCTACAACTTAATTGATCAACTGCCTATCAATTTTTATCATGGTTGTCAAACAATGTGCCTTTATGGATACATTGTTCCTAAAATAGGCACCCTATCAGATATCATGTCCTAACAGATAAATCTTTCCTAGAATGGGCATCCTATCAAACAATCATCCTAATAGAAACACTTATCCTTGGCAAGAAGATCAAGATGGTTGTTGACTTGTTTGGTCAATTTAGTCTTATCTTTTATTTGATTTATCTTTATCAATTGATGTCAGGTCATTTTCCTAAGCTAGTCGAGGATGTCCCCAAGTGACTAGAGGATCCGCGATGGTTCATGATCCTTTTTCTTTGTTTTCTGTCTATGGTGTGTTTCCATGAAGTTCTAGGGCACATGTATTTTGGGTGTTTGTGTTGGTACGTTCATTCGACAAGTATCCTATGCAAAAATGAAAGTCAAGGATAGCTATACTTGTAACTATCACACATACCTTGACCCTTAATACAAAAACCCTAAGATGGATGGATTCACTCCTGACCTACCATGCATTTGTTTCTATAATGGGATATCATTTACACCTTGGTTTTTCATACCCCGGTGTACAAAGCTCCATTGATACATAATAAGGCTCAATGATGAAAATATTGCACTATAATAAAGACACAAGAATTCGTGGTAGTTTAATTTCTTCATATCAACTATTCTATCCATCAATCAATTCTATTTACTAAAATCCTTAATTTCTTACTAATCATTCCCCATTTTTATATTATTTCATCTTTCATCCAACTTTCATCTATTATTTCTCTTATATAGGATGTGTCTTTCCTGAAACTAGACGTTATCATCTATCTTTGTCTTATACAGGATGTGTCCTTCCTGAAACCAGACGTTATCATCTACCTTTGTCTTATACAAGATGTGTCTTTCCTGAAACTAGACGATCACCTATCTTTGTTTTATACAGGATGTGTCTTTCCTAAAACCCGACTTGATCTGTACCCATCAATCCAATCGATCCAACAAATCCAATCTATTTGATCAATCAATCAATCTACAAATCACTCCAACCATTTCTCCTACCTAATCAAACCTATACATGTCATCAACTAACCACTCTTCTATCTCTCATATATCATTCTTCCTCTTTGAGAGATCATTCATGCCTTTAATGAACAAACAATCTCTCGAGGGGGCATCAACATCCTACCTCCATCCCTTAGCATACTAGGGCATGTTTTTCACTTGTTCTTTGAAACAACGTTACTTCGAACATTGTCTCAAAGAGGGGCAAAATGTAGACACCTAAAATTATCCACGCAAGCGTTACCAATTTTACTAATTATTCCTCTATATTAATTAAATAATTTTAATTATTTGAATAATCTAACTCTATTCTTCTAAATTAATATTTCATCATTTCTCATCACAATTTAACTATTCTATTTTTGTCTTAATCATTTAAATCAATTGACCATGCTCAATTAAATTAATTAAATAATTTTATTATTTAATTAATCTTGACTGTTTATCTTCATTAAATGATCTTTATTATTTAATTAAATTAAATTCAATTTCTAATTTTCCATAATTAAATAAATTTTTTAATTATTTAATTTATTTCCTCTAAATCAAATTAAATTAATTTCCCTTAATTTTCCAATTAATTGAAATTTCTCAAAATTCAAATTTCACTTAATTTCTCACTAATTTGCATTTCATTTCACATTTTCGAAAATCAAATGCAACTCAAGTTGAATTTCATGTCTAATTTCCTACAACACATGACTAAATTCCTAACTGACATCGACTCTGAGTCCCACTCCCAATCAACCTTTTTTGACTAGTCAATCAATCTGGACAATCAATTAGTCAGTTAACTCTCCAATCACCTTTTCTGACTCCTAATCAACTTTTTCGAATAGATCAATCAATTCTGCCATCTCCTCAACCAAATCAGTTAACTGGTCAATCAAGTTAGTTAACTAGTCAATCAAGTAAGTTTGACTATCAATCAAATATGTTTGACTCAATCAAATTGAGTAACAATCTTCAATCAATTTTGTCTCATCCAATCTCAACTGTCAATCAAATAAATTTTCAAATTGATCTCAACCATTTGAATCTCCCTTTCGAAATCTATAAATTCAAAAATCAATTTCCATTTTTTAATAATCATGTTCTTCAAACTCTTGTTATCTTAATGCAGGTTAGTAGTGCAACTCTAAGAGCCAACATTTCACAGGAAAGAGAAGAGCAATGGAAGCGACGCACATCAAATCGATATGGAGTTTCATTTAATTGTTTAATTTGTTATTCTAATGATTTGCATGTGTACTTTCATTGATGCATGTTGGAAATTCTTCATTTAGATAGGGTTTCATGGTTCCCCCTTTTGATCTAGTTAACTTTATTTCAATGATTTCAAGCATACTGCAGGTACACTATTTCTTCTTGACCTACACAAAGACCATCACTAATTCAACTACGAAACAAATAGGAACATGAAACCTGAGATCTAACATTCTTTTGCATCCACCAACATCATATTACAATTGCAAGCAAAGGTGAATCAATGCGGGACAATGCATATCAAAGTATTGAACCTTGTTTGATATATTGTTCAAGAATAGTCATAGATAGACATAATCTGTTGCAGACACCTAAATATTTCTTCAATGCTTAAAATAGACATGAGTCAACCATATATATCATCTATTGTCACCACCATCGATCTCCATACATCAATGTGAACACATAAGCAACAACTGATACAACACTACTTAGAAGTTACACAACTGATCTCATGCTTCCGAACCTTAGCTAACATCAATGACAACAAGTTTGACATCAATAAAAATACATACTCATATTTGCAACAATCTCTCCCTTTGTCATTGATGGCAACACTTGTAATAACTTTGTATCAACAATATATCTCTCCCCCTTTGACATGAAAGACAAAAGGCATCTCTCCATAACTATACAAATTTTGTATCACTCAATATTCTCTACATTACTCCTCCCAAGTACAAAAAATATCAAATCTACATCAAATCTCCCCTTATCTACATCAAATCTCCCTTAGGGTATGAACAAAATTAATGCAACTGAAATTCAAAATTGCACTCCAACAATCTTATACTTATCCACATGTGTTTGTACTAGAACAAGAGTGTCTTATTAGCAAAAAATAAGTTTCTTACTTAGATGGGGACAAGATGCCCTTGTGAATGAACTTGAGCTAAGTCTAAGTGGATTTTGAATCATCTCTTGTGGAGGCCAAAATGTTGCACTAACTTTCAATCTTCAGAATAATGTTGAAGTATGTTACTCAAATGAGTCTTATACAAGGGAAATAGCCGGTTAAGGTCCACCCCACCTTGAGATATTGCTACCTGAAATACCTCTATAGTAGCAACTAGTTCAAACTATAACTAAAGTTTCAACAAGTCTGATATAGAATCTATAGAAGGTCCTAAAGATTCTCCACTAGGCTTCACATTCTTTTGTGCCTCAGTCTTCTTCTCCTCATCTTTTTTTTTTCTTTTTCTCTAGACTCTTCTCCTTCTCCATAATCTTCTCTACAGACATCTCCAAATCCTTGTTTGTTTCAGGTTTATTTTTCCAAAGCAATTTTTGGACCCGTATCACCACATCTCTACTCATCTGTCTCACTTTTTGAAGCAACTTCAACATGACCAACTTTAGGCGCATTCATTCTAATCTCCACCAAACCAATATTTGTCTTCTCAGAAGGAGAAGATATAGTCCTTTTTTAGTTATTCTATTGTTGGCATTTTTGATGTTTATGTTGTGATTGTCATTGATGGACACACACTTGCATTGAGATCCTCTTTATATGTATAAGTTAGAGCACAACCGGTATCTGTTCCAACTGGTATGTTGTATTATAGTCTTTAGACTATTGGTGTTTTGCAGAATGTGTTTCCCGGTCTGAAGAGACATGTTGACCTCAAGCGGTACGAGGGATTAAAGTGGCATAACACATTTCTACCAGTCTTCATTTTTTGTCAAACTGGCAACCAGCACTTTATATGAACCGGTATACTCTGTGATGAGTTACCAACCGACATTTTGTGATGAGTTACCATCCACCGATTGTTTGACGGTGCCGACACTGTAGCGATGCTTTTTGTGACGTGTCACCAAGCATGTCCAGGTTCATTGAACCTAGGAAATTGTAATGTAATCCTATTGGACCGACATGAAATCAGTTTCCTTTATAAGGACATCATGTCTAGGGTTTTAGGTTGTTGATGTTGTTGTTGTTGCGATAGTTGATATTGCGGCTAGGGTTTAAGGTGGTTGAGGAGTTGGAGAGATTATGAATGTGTAGAACAATGAAGTAATGCAGGAGTGCATTAAGAATGAGCTATCAAGGATCTAACCAAGTAGTCTGTGCAACTAGCTAGATCAAACACTTGTTGATTACTCACATCTTTGACAAGTTTGTAGCCCTTAACTGGGTAGGCCCAAAAGCATTTTGTAAATCCTCTAAAAAGGTGGTTCACATCTGTAGATCTAAAATCCTCTAGCAAGGTAGTCTTTAATCGGACTTGTCTCCTAACAGAGATCGAGATTCCTAACAGGATCTATTCTGGTAAAGAACATTGTAAGACCTTAACCGGTCTGACCTTAACCGGTCTGACCTTAACCGGTCTGACCTTAACCAGTCTAGTTCCTATTCTGCAGATAGTTATTTGTGAGTTTCATCTCACTGTGGTTTTTCCCATTTGGGTTTCCACGTCAAAATATCTTGTGTTATGGTGTTTGTGCTTCTGTGGGTGAATGCATTATTAGCTATTTGGTTTGCATGTTTGTTAACCGGTTTGTCTGTTAAACTGTTTTACCGGTTTACTGTTAGTCTTGCAAAGTGTTTAAGTGCAAAGATTTTTGGCATACTAATTCACCCCCCCCTCTTAGTATTCATCAATTGGTATCAGAGCCTACCTTTCTATAAGTTTAACCACTTGGAAAGAGATATGGGGGAATACACTTTGAGGGAACTTACCCACTGGCTCACTCAGTCTGAGCAAGCCTATGATGATCTTATGGTCAAATACAAGGCATCTCAAGCAAAATGAAGAGAACATGCAGAAAAGCTGATGGAGCTATCTGAAAATAGTTCTTTAGATGAAGCTGACATGGAAGCCCTAATTGTAGAAGTAAATAAGTTGAATGAATCAAACTCCAACCTGAGAAAGGAGTTGGAAGGATTGACTATCTGGATGTGTCAAGAGCTTGAGAACCGGAGGAAAGCTGAAGATCTGGTGAAAGAAAGAGATCATGAGATCTCCAAGCTGAAACAAGAGATGAGTACCCTAAATGCTCAACTCCATGCAAACAAAGTGGAAAAGGAAGACATGCAAGGAGAACTGAACATTGCCATCTCTAAGAATGAAAACCTATTGAAAACAAATGCTACTATTTCCAAAGAACTCTCTGAGTCAAAGGAAATACTTGCTAAGTTCAACAACAGTACTGTCAAGCTAGAGAAAAAGCTTGAATCTGCCAAACCAGTCAAGAATACCAATGGACTTGGCTATTCCGGTCATGAGGAAGGTGAGACCAATGGTACAAATGCTGGAACATCAAAGAAACAACCGACATCAAAGGATAAAGGTAAGCAAAAGTTTAAACCTATTTGCTTTAACTGTCTTAAAGAAGGACATACTGCAAATGTGTGTAGGAGTAAGGCTTACAACAATTTTCCTTATTTCCTAAATGATAATCCTAGATCCAATAGATTTGATGGTAACTGTTATGCATGCAACAAGTATGGGCATAGAGCATCTGAATGCGGGTCTGTTATGAATAACACTGGAAGATATCCTCAGAGGACCCAAGGAGCTGGTCCTGAACCTTTTGTGAACCAGAATCACAACCGGTTTAATGCCTTCAATCATCAGCTAAGAAGCGGTGGTTATCAAGTGGTAATTGGATGGAGAGAAAATTGTATGATCTGTCATGGTCATGGTCACACTGCTGCAACATGTAGAAGGAAGAATGGGAACATGAACAATGGACCTTGGAGAGCACCTGGATTGGTCTACTATCACTGCAACAAACCGGGTCATATTGCTAGATTCTGTAGATCAAGAAAGAACATATCTGATGATATATCGGTCACTCTGAAGGAAACATTGATGTTGATACTGTTCAAGCGGACATGAACAAAATCTGGAAGGAGAAACCAGCGGTGTTACAAGAGGAACCAGTTTTTGCACCTAGTGTGGAAATCACAGAACCGACAAACTAAGCTTCAGAAAAGCTTAGGGGGACAAAATGGCTAAATGTTTCAAACCCCCAGTTTACACTAGTAAAAGACCTTAACCGGTATGTGATACCTGTCGTTTGGTAGAAGACCGAAAATGGTAAAAAGGCAAATTAGGGTTTACGCTCTAAGGGAGGAGCATTAATGATGGTAGGTGAGGAATATGTTTAAAAGCATTTTTCAAATCATTTCTCACTATCAGTTTTTGAGCGAAGAAAAGTTTTTCAAAGAGGAGAGTGACGAAAAGGCGATTTGAGCAGAGATTTTGAGAAATTGAGAAACTGCGAAGGAGATTCAAATTCCCTATCACAAGTTCCGGCTGGTGTGATAGTAGAAGAGGGGATTTCTGACTACATAGACTGCAAGATAGAAGACCTAAGGTCTCTAGCTATCCACACCCAATTAGGTTTATTTTGTGGAAAAGATAAGAAGATCAAACTGGAGTTTAATATTTTGGAGAAGAAAAAGCTCAACAATGCTATTTACTTCCTTGAAGATTTCATAGAAGATCAGATAAGGATCATTCTGAGTAGAGTCCATGGTGATAAGATGTACCTGGAGAGAACACATGACATCACACCGCAGGCAATTCATGCAGTCACCAGATTCTACAACACAGGGGAAGTGCCAGCCCTGAGGATGGTAACCAAAACTGAAATGTCCAAGCTCACCGATTCAGTGAGCGACTCACGTGGCATGACAGTAAATTCTATCAAGGATGATCTGGTGAAGTATGCATGCATGGTGATTGGATACCAGACATTCTCAGCCAGCAGAATTAACTCTGTATTTACTGCAATGGTAAATGCTGCTTACCGGATGATAAAGGAGGATGCATCATTTGATCTGTGCACCGGTATGTAGAGACAACTCCTGTTGAATCTGAAGGCGATCAAACAGGATAATGCACTTAGGTTCAAGTTTGGACAACTACTGGTTGGGTTGTTCTTCTATTTCCAAGGCTACTTTCTAGGAGTAGGAGATGTCCAATGGTCTGGTGACCAACCGGTGACCAAGAAAATCAAGGAAAGCATTGAAGCAACTGGAACTGGCTACCCTGATGTTTTGAACAAGTATTTTGGTGAGTTTCGAAGGAAAATGAGCCAAAGAGTGAGGATATTAGGTGACATCGTCAAGAAATATGAAGAGGATATCTGCTTCACCATCCAAGTAGATAAATGCATAATAGAGGCTCTTAAGCCTAGACAGGAAATTAGGGAGAAAGTTTTTGCACAGTACTTTCCCGACCTGTCAAATTCTAAATTGTTTGATGCTATTGACCAAAATAAAGGACTCTTCTTCACTAGAAAAAGAAGACTCTGCCTGTTAGAAGGTAGAGTTTCTGATGTCAAAAAAGACACTCATCTGTATATGAGAACTATTGTCCAGACTCACAAAGCACATCTAGCCAACTGGCAAGCTGAAGAAGAACCGGTTATATCCAAAACAGACGAAGTATTTGATGATGAAGGAAATCTGGTTGTTGAACCGATCGACACCATTGATGTCGATTCTCTGGACATTGAGGATGATACTCAGGAAACACCATCTGAGGCAACAGGACAGAAGCAACATGCTAAACAGGTTGATAAGCAAGCCGAGGACAGACAAGAAGTGACAAAGGAAGAGGCAGAGCAGAGGAAAAAAGATGAAGATGAAAAGAAAAAGAAGGAAGAAGAAGATAAGGAATAGGAGAAGAAGAAGGAAGCAGAGAATAAGAAGGAAGCAGAGAAGAAGGAGAAGGAAGAGGAAGAAAAAGAAGAGGAAAAGAGGAGAGAAGCAGAGAAAAGGAAGAAGGAAGAGGAGGATAAGGAAGCGGAGAAGAGGAGAGAAGCGGAGAAGAAGAAAGCGGAAGAGGACAAGGCAAGAGAAGCGGAGAAGAGCACCCAGATGGAGACTCCGAAGGCAACTGGGAGTCAAGCCAAACCGGCTGACCTCACCAGTCCTATAGATCTCCAGTCTGCAAGTAAAACAGAGCTAATGCAGAGCATCAAGGTTGCTCAAGAGCGCCTTGAAATCATTCACCGGAAGAAAGAGCAGGATATAATTCAAGCGGCTGTGGACATGCTTACTGGTTTGATACCCGATACAAATCTTCCCAGCACTGATTCATCACTAGCTAAACTCAAGCTCCTATGCATAGTAGTGGATGATCAGGTGCAGAGCCTTGAAGAGGCAGCAACGGCTAATGTCAAGAAGGAGCATCAAAAAGCTCTTAATATAGCTCTGGTGAAGAAGTTGAATGAGCTCCGGACTAAACTAAAGAAAGAACAAAAGGATATAAGGGACACTCTAGATGAGGGGAATCTGCTACTCAACAAGATCTGCCAACCCCATCTGTTCTATGATGATGTGCTAGCTCAAAAGCAAAAAATTGAAAAGGACTTGCAGTCCTACTTGAGCACATTCAAGCCGCCTTATGATTCCTTTACAACTTATGGGCAAACCGTTCATCGGTTTCACATCCAGTCAGCAAAAATGGAGCAAGAGATCAACACTCGGTCTAGAGATTTGCAGGAGCTACAACTGGTTCTACTCCCACGATTGGAAATTCTTCAGAAGTGCTATCTGAACCTGGATGCCTTAACAGTTACACAGAAGATGAGCACAATTGATGCCATGGAAGAACAGGTCTCCCAGATGCAGATAGAGCAAGAAGTAGCCACCTCCCTACTTGAGTCCTAGTCTTTGTCGATGAATCAATTCTTGCAGGACTTTAAATCTGTTTTTGACAAGTATCATTCCTTGTTGTCATAAACTTTTATTATTTTTAATATCAAATGAAAACAGGGTTGTTCAGCTATACTTTGTCATTGTTGGCAAAGGGGAAGAAGAATTCTATTTGGAGAAGTATCTGGTAATCAAAATTTTGATTATATGCTCTGAATATCTCAATGTTTATGCTTTATATGCAAAAGTGCTATACATTGTATTGTTATAGGGATATTGTATATGCTTAGGGGGAGCAATTTTGCTAATGGCATGATTTTGTTGTAAAACACTTTGATGTCAAAATTTTATTTTCCTAAGTGTTGCCATCAATTCCAAAGGGGGAGATTGTTGGCATTTTTGATGTTTATGTTGTGATTGTCATTGATGGACACACACTTGCATTGAGATCCTCTTTATATGTATAAGTTAGAGCACAATCGGTATCTGTTCCAACCGGTATGTTGTATTATAGTCTTTAGACTATTGGTGTTTTGCAGAATGTGTTTCCCGGTCTGAAGCGGCATGTTGACCTTAAGCGGTACGAGGGATTAAAGCGGCATAACACATTTCTACCAGTCTTCATTTTTTATCAAACCGACAACCGACACTTTATATGAACCGGTATACTCTGTGATGAGTTACCAACCGACATTTTGTGATGAGTTACCATCCACCAATTGTTTGACGGTGCCGACACTGTAGCGATGCTTTTTGTGACATGTCACCAAGCGTGTTCAGGTTCATTGAACCTAGGAAATTGTAATGTAATCCTATTGGACCGACATGAAATCAATTTCCTTTATAAGGACATCATGTCTAAGGTTTTAGGTTGTTGATGTTGTTGTTGTTGCGATAGTTGATATTGTGGCTAGGGTTTAAGGTGGTTGAGGAGTTGGAGAGATTATGAATGTGTAGAAGACTGAAGTAATGCAGGAGTGCATTAAGAACGAGCTATCAAGGATCTAACCAAGCAGTCTGTGCAACTAGCTAGATCAAACACTTGTTGATTACTCACATCTTTGAAAAGTCTGTAGCCCTTAACTGGGTAGGCCCAAAAGCCTTTTGTAAATCCTCTAACAAGGTGGTTCACATCTATGGATCTAAAATCCTCTAGAAAGGTAGTCTTTAATCGGACTTGTCTCCTAATAGAGATTGAGATTCCTAACAGGATTTGTTCTGGTAAAGAACATTGTAAGACCTTAACCAGTCTGACCTTAACCGGTCTGGTTCCTATTCTGCAGATAGTTACTTGTGAGTTTCATCTCACCGTGGTTTTTCCCATTTGGGTTTCCACGTCAAAATATCTTGTGTTATGGTGTTTGTGCTTTTGTGGGTGAATGCATTATTAGCTATTTGGTTTGCATGTTTGTTAACCGGTTTGTCTGTTAAATTGTTTTACCAGTTTACTGTTAGTCTTGCAAAGTGTTTAGGTACAAATATTTTTGGCATACTAATTCACCGCCCTCTTAGTATTCATCATTCTATAACTTATATTGTTTCTTCTTCTATTAGTTTGATCAACCTCTAGCAATCATCTAGATCCTTTCCCACAACAGTTTTAACTCTTTCTTTTGTTTTGAATCTTGTGCTGAGAGTTAAGGAAATATTTTCTCTATCTTCCCGAGGTAACGAACTACATACCCTGTCTAATGCATATGTCTAGATGTTTGATTCTTTTATTAATACTTCCTTTCTTCTTTTGTTCAAGACCTCCTTTAGTTCCTTAGGTGGCTTATCAACAATATCATCAATAAGCATGTTATAAGTGATTAAATGATAGATGATAGCCTTCTCTATAGTCACATTTTCTATTGAAGGGGCAACCTTGTATAATCATACAGTCACCTCCAAATAATCATGTTGAATGATGATATTTACCAAAATATTAAGATCAAGAGGTTGATAACCAATATCAACTAGAGGGGTATTTGATTTCTTCTTCTTTCCCTTTCCCTTTTCCTTTTCCTTTTGCATCTTATTTTCTTTTTTTTTCTCCTTCTCCTTTTTCTTCTTAGTAGGGGTATTTTCTAGAGAGACCTTTTTCTCTTTCTCTAGATTAGAGGGACATTATCTTGATCATCCTCATCCTCCACCTCCTCTTCTTCTATCCTCTTGGACCTCTTCTTTATCACATACTTCTCCTTTTCATCCTCTTCATCAGTGCTGCTACTATTGACCCACCTTAACAATTGTCTCCTGACTTGATTTATCCCTTATGGCATTTTGTTCTTGTCTTAGGTCCTTCTTTTCACTTAATGCAACTTTCACAGAGGTTCTGGAGGAATTAATCATCACCAGAGGGTGAATAGTGGTGGACCTTGTTCTTTTCAAAGCTTATTTAGAATAGCCTTCTTCCAAATGCAAACTGAAAGGCTTAGAAATCAAGGGTGGGTCTGTTTTCCTATACAAATTATCCATTTTATTAGCATGATCTTTCTCAAATAAATTCTGAATTATCTTATATATAATCTCAACACAGTTGTTCCAAACCTTTCTTCTTTTGGATCAAACAAAAAACACAACAATACATCAATATTTTTCTTAACATCTTTTCCAAATATCTCATATGGCAACTTTGGCAACCAAGCAGTCCTTGGTATTTAACTCCTTCTATATAACATTGGTCCTTGTTGATTAGAAAAGTAATTTCATCTTTATACTTCTAGACCAATCCACTAGGGATTCTCTCTCTTTGTTGCATCTTATCTTAAATTTTTTTGAACCACCTCAAGTATAAGGTGTTGTATGCCTCTGTATCCTTATTCAAGCTCCTAATATGTTGTTTTATATGTATTTCTAGAGGGAGGAACTTGTCCAAAGCTTTATTTCTAATTCCTGGAAGCTCATTCATGAAAATAAATGTGAGACATATTATTAGTGACCCATACTAAACTAATATTTGGTGTTCTTTTTCCTCTCTATATTGTCCAATAGTTGTTGCCTTAGAATCTTGTAGAGATCAAACTTCTCTCCTTCAACCACCATTTGAAAAATAGTATATATCATGGTGGTAGTGGAGGAACCCTCACAGTTATGATAATACATCGTGTATGTCAAACCTTTAGTCACATAGCAGACACCTGGATCAATAATATCCTCAAATTTCATAGTCTTCTTATCAAAGTTCACATTGGTTAACTGAGTAACCATGTCATTCTTTATTGCTTTGTAGAAATAAGAAGAGTGGGATGAAACACAACCCTGTTAAAGCCCTAATTGCATCTTTTGTGATTTTATGTGGTTGATCAAGAAACATTGTATCTCCATAGATATATGTCAGGATGATTTGGATCCATGCATGCTCATAACTAAAATCTAGAAAATCCTTCGAGATATTTAGTCCCATATCAAAAATATTCTTATACTACTACTTGAATATCATCAGATTTTCTTGCATTTGTTGCTTCCATACATCATTGAATTTCACACACCTAAACTTTGTTAGGGGAACATGAATGCATGTCCTAACATCTAATCTATGTACACCACATCTAACGACATCTTTAAAAATGCCCCTTCTTTGTCTTTCTTCACAACCACAAATGGACAAGGCTTGAAATTAAGTCATGGTTTCAAAGAAGGGCCAACGAGAATTGGTTAGCCATTTGAAGAACAAATAGAACTAAGAGAACATGATTGATGAATACTTTTGATCACAACTATCACTAGGGTTTTCACAAGGGATCTTCTTTCACACAACACAAATCTTGAATTTGCAAGATCACAAGTGATCAAAATGAATTCACAAAAATAAGTTACGCTTTCTCTTCAAGCACTTAGGGTTTCACATTGAATGTTCTTGATTTGATGTGGTTAGACACAAAAATATACTATTATATATTGATAGAGATTATAAATACCTCCGCAAGTCACCACAAAGACTTGGAATACTCTGTTAGTGAGCAGATTTGTCTTTTCTTGAAATGATCAATTTTAAACTCTGTCGCCTTCTTTAAGAGACAAGTGTTCAACTAAACAGTTGGGTAAGTGTTATATAAACCACTTCCCTCTGAATTTTCCATAGGTACAACTCCCTATTTTAGTTATTCAAGGAATAATCTAATTAATTTTATTTGAGTAGTAGCTTTTAACCTGAAAGCATGTAAGGTTGCCTGCTTCATTCTTGGATGAGAGGCCAATGTTTCATACGCATTTCTAAGACAAACTATCTTTCCAATCTTTTCAATACAAGAGATGGAAGTAACTAAATCAAAGTTCAGAACACCATTTCCACAATTCTAATAAGAAACGAACAAATAAGAGAAACTGAATCTGTTCTCAAACACAAATCTTTTCCTAAAAACAAACACTCAAAGGAAAGAGTACCAGAAAAATAAGAATTTTCTGAAATAGAAAGGTCATTACTGTTATTTGATTAGATAAGCATATGCAAAGATATGTGTCTCCACAGATTCAAAACCCATAGATTTTCCTTCCCCCAAAAAATAGTATGATCTTTGTATATATATATTCTTATGTGACAAAGACACGATAATACATCTATAAACTCTTTTCCATTCCAGATTTAAAAGTCTGATTCCTCTTTCTACAAAATAGAAACTTTACAAGACTGAGGAAAAACAAAAACTAACTCAAAATTCTCGCCAAATCTAACCCCTATTCTATCTATCTTTCCTTAATTTATAGTTCTTAGAACAGGGGAGGTCTCCCTGAAAACTCGACCTCCCCCAAAACAGTTATGAAACCAACAAGATGTATTATGGGACAGATGTCCCGAAGTCTTTGCATAAACATGAGAAATTACATAAATAAAGGAAACTGGGCCTGGATCAATGCATTATGCTGCTTTCCCATCATCATCATCCTCTCCGCTTTCGCGGGTGTCGTGAGCGGTTGTGAGCTCCTAGATAATAGATTGGTTCAGAACCTTCATCGCATTGAGCTTTGCCTTCGCCGCCTCCTTATTGCACCGATGCTTCACCATCTTTTTGGCATGTTTCAGTAACTGATCATTTCCAATGAAGGTCATGGACTCAATCCTAGCCACCCTTGTTATATCTTCTGGAATGAAATTACCCTTGGCTTTGATTTTCTCCATGTTTATCCGGAAAGCCCTGATTGCATTTTGTGTGTTCAACCCGCAAATTCCCAATTACCAATCATGGTCAGGGTTAACCACCTTGTTATCATTAACTATGCTGCACTAGAGATCATAGAGCTCATAAACAAAGGTCTTAGTGTTAGAGATCACAGACTTGAAGGTACGCACCCACCACATTATGGTTTTCTTCAGCACAAAGAGCTGACATTCATCTGCTACCAGTTTGATTGAGTGTTCCGTCAGAAACCTGGTAACCCTATATTCTTCTATCTTGGCGAACAAAGGCAAGATGTTCTGCCATTTGTGTTCCTCTTTCTCCCACGACACAAGTTGGTTTTGAACTTCGGTGATAAGACTCTGTATCTTATCACATAACTTCTGGGAGTCAGTGATATACTTCTCCCCGTCCTTAACTATTCCCTCAATCCATTTCTCTATGGCTTCTGCAATACTCTTGGCCTGTTGAACTTGGCTCATTAAATTTTTATTCTCTGGTGAAGTTGGGTCAAAGTTCTCTGTAGCATGAGATATAGGGAGTGCCCCAAAGCAACCAATGCTATCGATGAACTGGGCAAGAATATTTATGTGTCGCTTTAGCTCTCTCTTTTCTCGCCCATCCTTCTCTGATCTGGTGAGCATTTTCTTTGCCGATACCTAGAAGAAATGATTGTCTGAGTCCCTACTCATATTTCCCAGTTCCATCTTCGTGATCTCAAAATCATCAGGGCTAGCTTCCTTGTTTTCATCCTTGGGTTTGTATGAGGGGATTTCAGCGACCCATTTTCTAGTTCCTTCATCATTGTCCAGGCGGGTGGTGGTTTTGAACCTTATCGACTTGGGGCCCTTCTCTGTGTACTTAATGACCATTTCCTGAATTGGAATAGTCACGGGAAGAAAATTCCACTTTATGTTCACCGAAGTGGTCAACCACTTAGGAGTTGCACTGGAACTAGTTGTTCCTTCAATCGCTTTGGAAGGTGGTGTCATAGCCATAGTCACCGTATGAGAATCCAGGGCATTAGAAAGATCACTATCCAGGTCTTCAACTTCAAATATTTGGGCATCAAGAATCGTATCTTTCAGCCCTGTATCCTTTGCTTGATCCATCTTTCTTTGAGCAGCACTTCGGGACCAGGTATGTCGAGGAGTACAAAAATCTAAAGCTGAATTAGACCTATGTCTAAGCTGGGGCGGCTTTTTATCTTTACCTGCATGAACAGGCATAGAAGCATTGTTAGAAAGACGCTTGAGTGAATGTAGAGAGACCTCATTACTTCTCGCTGAACTAGACTTAACACCTAATTTCGCTGCTTTCTTCCTGGCAACCCAGGCCACGGTCCTCTCCAAAACTCCTTTGGTCTTTAACTGTATATCATCTTTCTCCTCCTTGTCCCAGTTGATTGGAGGCATTTCAATTTCTGCACGAGCTAAGTATCTTGGTTCGAACAGCTCTAGATAATCCTCTTCGAGCCCTTTAATGTCCAGCTTTACCTGTAGCGAAATGACTTGTTCTAACACCATCCTCATATTTCCCTTTTTAAAAACCTCGAGCTCATCACTACAATCTTCCCAGAAGTCTTCTAATTGTGGCATTGGGAGGTATGGTATTAGACCAAGACTTTGAGAAAAACCCTTATTATCAAAACCTTTCCTTTCAGGATACAGGGAAAAATTGAAATTCCTAAGATTTGCTCCAATACTCAAAGCGTCGGACATCGAACTACAAGACAACATGCCCAATTGGATGGGGAAATGACCCTCCCATTTATCCCTGGATTGTGCCTTTTTTATTACAGAGGTCAGCTGCCTACATATCTCACCAGAACAAAGCAATCTGAACAAAAATGAGGGAGCTTGAAGGGCTCCTCTTCAAAGCCGCCTATCCTTATGTAACAGAAGTGTGGAAACTGGATATAGAAATTCCCAAACCTCTTTATCAATGTCTGGGCATTCTCAAAGATTCTTTTGGCTTTCATATTCTTCAATTCAAGGCACAAGTCACCCAGAAAAGCATTGTGCACCCTTCTGAAATCCGGCAAGGCCTTATCCTTTTGCAGCATGGGATAGAACTCATATACGGGAACATCCTCCCTGGTGAGCTATTTTTGTATTCCAACTAACTCCTTAACACACTCCAAACAATACAAGAGGTATGAAGACATAAAGAAGTTCTGTTTGAACTGTTTAGCCATACTCAGTTGTTCCCTCATTGAATCAGCAATCAATTCAGCCCAATCAAGATACTGCTTCCCTTCTAAAACCAGTTGCATGTAGCAATAAATCTAGTCATCAAAGCTGTAAGCTTCAGCAGACCCTCTGGCCCGGTGCAACAAAAGCATAACATTGTGAATGTGCGACAACGTTTGATTCTTATTAGGATTCTTGGGTAATCTGGAACCACCTCTTTGAGGAACCTTCAACCAGAATTTTGCTACGTTGTTACGGTGTCCGGTTCTGTTCGTGTTAAACTCGGTGATTGACTGAGCAGAGGAAAAGTTGGAGAACTGGTAATCAGGTATCTTGAAGATGGAGGAAATTACTTCACGATTTATGGCAAGAAGGGTTTCACCATTGTCTCTCCTAATGGTCTCAGAGACTGGGTCGTATCTAGCAATACATTCCTGAATCAATTCTAGGCAGGGAATGACAGGGGGAAAAGTTGTCGCTTCTATGAGACTGCTACTCAAAATCTCCACACCAAAAGATTTGTCAATTCCCTTGAACACCCTCTCTTTTAAAACCTCAATATTTTCCCCTTTAAGGCCAGTATCGCTAACTATGGGTTCAGTGCATGCAAGGCTAAAAACATTCCCAAACAAATGCAATGTGGACTTCATAATTCAAAGCAATAAGCCTTAATTGGTTGCAGCAAACCTTTCTATGAGATAGAAAATGCAATTAAAAACTACTGGAGAGAACAAGAAAAGGACTCACCTTCACAATTGAACAACCAGACGACAACTAGCAGCAAACAAGACTCCTATCCAGCGAAAACAAAACTGTAGCAGCGAGGAACAAGATGCAGAGCACTAATGATCCTTCATACCTTATAGTGAGGGTAATGATACGGAACCATTAAATGTAATAATTCCAATTTGTCAGTCTGAGTGTGTTAATTTTGTGGATTAGACATCGCACGCATGCATTGAATGCATGGCGGCGTTTTTGAAGTAACTGCCAATTCCCGAAATGATTACTTACTTCGAAAAGCCAAGGATTGACATCACTTAAGACATGGTTCACCTTCCTCATATTTGGCAGTGAATGCACCATGAAATCGTTTAATCCGTGGGACCCACCAACTTCGTACACATATGAACATCCTGAATAGACTTCATTAGAGTTCAAGTAGTTCAAGGTGTACAAAGCGCTCAGGGAAAATCTTTGCCGAGAATATTAATTATGCCAAGCTGCTGACCATTTGTGCTATGTTGAACATGTTGAACACGTTTGAACCTCTTGAACTTGGTTCAATGAGTTCAACGCCCGGAGAGAGATGATGTAACACATTACCGAAAAAGAAACCTTTAAAAGAGCCGCTGCAAGACACTCAAAGAAAATGTTAGTATGAAAACTTTCCTGAACACCTAGGAACCTGTGGAACCTAAATGAACCTGTTGAACCCAGTTCAAGATGGTTCAACGTGTTCATAGAGTTCAACCAATTACTAAAACTCAACATTTTTGATTGAAAGATGATTTACAAACGTACTAAGGGCTTGAACCGAGGTGTTACAAGAAGGACAAGGACTCTGAATGGAATTTTTATAGGATGACTCACTCTTGTCATGAGGAATAAATGACGCAGTAACATGCTCCAAAAATTCCTTCATAACATTTGGGAAATAATTGGCTATGAAGGTAGCCACCCAAGATCTAGAGAGCAATTGGAAAGCACATAAACAAGAGAGAAAGAACGTGACACGAATAAATCGTATTTCTATCAATGATACAATAGAATAGAATCAATTGGATTACATACAATATGCATTGAATTTACAATAGAGACCCCTTGGCTATATAGCCAAGGTAAGAACATAGGAGTGAAAACCTATCATCCCACCTAAAGTGAAAATGTGATCACATGATAACACCAAAAAACGTGGATCACCCACCAAAGGTGGAAAAGTGCAACCACAAAAGGTGGATATGATAAAGTGATAAAAGCATTAAAGGTAGAGACACCACATAAAGTGGAAATGATAACATGATAATACCACCTAAAATGGAGATGCTCCATCTACTCCTATGCAATTCCCTAAGTAAGTTTAAGTAAAGTGTAATTAGGACCTAGGTGAGAAATAACCAAGGTAAAATACCTTAATTACACCAACAATTTGCCATGCCGAAAACAATACAACATCCAAACCATATGGGGGTTTTCAAGATCTTCAATCAAATCTCCCCTTCAAATAATACACTTATCCAGTTTTCGAAGGAAACATATACACCACTAAGAGGTACATACCCTTCTTTTGACTTGCCTTCCATATTCTCATAAGATTTCTCCACCCATGTATTTTGCATCTTCTCCTTTTCCTCATTGACATCAATTTTGTCTTCCAAATCAAAGTTCTTCTCATTATTTCCGTTTCAAAACCTAGCAATGTATCTTAACATTATATAACTGTAATAGGTAGGATCTTTTTGTAGACCACTTCCATACCTTGTAACATTAGATTTGTACTTAGCACCCTTGCGCCCATATTTTTTGCATGCATAACAGTATCCATTGAAAGATTGAACATTTCTACTATTGTTTATATTCACATATCCATTCCGCATCATTTTACTTTTTATTCATTTTCATTATGTCCAAACTATTACACACATATCATTTACCATTAAATGATTGAGATATGATCTGACTTCTACATTCACTAACTCTATGTCCAAATTTTTTACATGAAAAACAATTGCCATTGAAATATATGGTTTGAGCGGGAACAAGTTTCTTGAAGTTCTTCTTGTTCTGAAGTGGAGTGAAACCCTTTTGATCCTCATTAGTCCTTTTGGATTCATCCTTGATGTTTTCCTTTCCCTTGTCATCTTTTTTGGGAGTTTTAGAACTTTCTCCTTTGTCAAAATCAAGACCACCTTTGTCCTTAGATGGTTTTTACAAGCTTAAAATCTCATTAAGAAGATCAATACCGCCTTTGTGCTTCAAGTTCTTATCAATTTGTTCATTTTCCTCTTTCAATTCCTTCCAAAACATGACCACTTCTTGAATCTTAGTGCATTCTCCAAATTTGATATGTAGCTTTGTTTCAAGACTGTCAACAATCTTCTTTCCTTCTTCAACTTGTCTTTTCTGATGGACAACATGTTCTTCTTTCTTGAGATTTTCTTAATAATCTTCTAGATCAACAAGAGCTAGTCCCAATTCTCCTTCAAGATCTACTACTGCATCAATATCCCATCCTTGTGGTTCGATATCATCCAAATCTTTCTCAGATTCAAACATTGTGTTCAAATATCGAATCTATCTCAGCCGTTAGACTTTTTTGTAGGAACCTTGCTTTGATACCTATCATTTAACACTTCTGAATGATAAGAGGGCAAGGTGAATCAACATATATTAAAATTTAACCATTCATTAATCATTCATTCCAATTATTATGTGTGCAAAAGTAAACAACTAAAAATAGAAAGACCAATCATATAAGAACACCATAATTTTTATGTGGAAAACCCAATGTGGGAAAAACCACGGTGAGAACTATCTCACTATATGTAAATTGATTACAAATTTTTAGGATCTTGGCTAAGGAATATCACTACTCCTGATTTGGAGTCGTAGGCTAAGGTGCACAACCTTAGAGAAAGATACAATGGACTTGCAAAACACTAAAGATCACTTCTTCAGGACAAGATATACTAGATTTGATTACGATGAATTATTATTGCTAAACTGAAGAGATGTGCATCCTTTGAAATGTTGATTATAGTTCACTATTCTAAACGTATGAAACTGACTTCATTACTGGTCATCTACAAATGTTTACCTTCACTTTTATACAAGAGACCATACAACTTCTTATTCAACACTTACAATCCTCCAAAAGATCTCATCCCATATATATCATTCACAACAAAAACATACATCAATTAGGTTGGCCTAATTTGGTGTAACTTGTAAAATGTAAACAATTAACCCCAAATACTTTCTTCAAAGAAATGCAAAAGGGAAACAAAATGTGTTAAGCAACACACCATCTTGACATGCCTTTCTATCAATCCCAAATCATTGCCTTCAACTTTACACGCTACTACATGGACCAAAACCACTCAAGTTGGCTTTGAAAGATAGAAATGATAATGAATCCAAAAAAACATACTCAAAATATGATACAGACCTTCAAAACACCTACAGATGCACAAAAAAGCATCACCTGACACCAATAACACTCTATCAAAGAACCACATCACCAAATCCTTTGAAGGCAAATAGGTACATTGTTTCTACATGACCAACATACAAACCACCACCAATTCAACTGTAGAACAAATAAGAACATGAAACTTGAAATATATCATTGTTTTATTTTCATCAACATCATATTATAACCACAAGAAAAGATGAATCAATGTGGCACAAAGCAGATCAAAGTACTAAACTCTATCTAATAAATTGTTCATTGCAACAATCATAAACAACCATAATCTTCTGTGGACACTTGAATATTTATTTTATGCTTTGGAATAGGAATGAGTCAATTGGATATATCACCTATAATCATTTCCATCACTATCCATACATCAATGTGAATACATAAGAAACAACCGATACGATACTACTCAGGAACACAATTGATTTGATACTTCTAGACCTTAGTTGAAATCAATGACAACAAGCTTGACATCAATGAGAACACATACTCATATTTGCAACACACAAAATATAGACAAGTTATACCATCTTCTTTATACCATTTGTTTCAAAATAGTATAACGTCATTAGGTGATTCTCCAGACTGTCTTCTACATCTCTGATCATTGGCACAACTAATCTCAAATATTTTCAACACATACACATAAACACACATCAAATAAATCAATTACCTCTACACATACTCCAATTAACTTCTTAGTGACAATTCATACTGTTAGACATCATGTTGACATTAGTGAAAATGCATATTTCCAATAATATACCCCTTTGTATTTGATGGCAACACTATATTTGTATCTACAATCTCTCCCCCTTTCACTAGTATCTCTTCTGTATGCACAATCTATACACTCTCCCCCCCCTTTGACATCAAGGACAAAGGAAAAAAATATCCACTTGGACAAAAATGATACTATACATACTCCCCCTATCAAAGTGAATCAATTCAAAATTCTCCCCCTTAGATGGATATCCCTAAACAAAAATGATGTTGTATGCAAAAAGTCTTCAACTGTACATCCAGAATTGCAAAAACCAAGACTTATCTTATTAAAGCCTTCTTTCAAGGAAGAATGCTCTTATATTTTACCTTAATCTCTACTAGAGTAGTATCCCATGTAGTCTTTGCAAAGTGGAGGATCCAGGTTTTACATTTAAATTGCAAGTATAGATCCTCAACAACATCAACACTGTCTAAAGTCTTCATCTTTTTTTTTTGTCAGCTCTGCATCATCTAAAATTCTGACCAAAGAAGCCAATCTCAACTCCACTGTCTCCCTTAATGTACAAAATTGTCTTTTAATTTGATATCTCTTTTCTTGCAACAAAGAAAGATGCACATGAAGTTGGTCTATTTGTGCTTTGATGGAGCCTTCTTTATCCTTTGACAAATTATATGTCCCAACAAATTAAGAAATTTGTGACTCAATTGAGTCAATGAGTCCCTTTATGATTTTCATGTGGTCTGGACAACTTAAAAAAAATTGGTATAATGCTACAACATCATCAATACCACTCTAAAATAATTCTATACTCTTTTGTACACTTATCAAACATTTCAACTTTCCTCTTATCATTATACTTTCTTAGGGATTCATCTTGTGATTTCTTTTCTATAGGTGATGTATGATCTTTGAAAGAATACATAAGAAAATTTAGTTTTTATTCCAAAGCTAATGATGAATCAATATATACCTTCGGTGAGCCCTCATGTATGACCTTTAGAGCATCATCAATGAGACTAGCTTTTTTCACGTGAACATTAAAGAACTCCTTCTTGGTTAATGCCTACAGTAAGTCTCCTAATTGAAATTAATAAGAGGAGAAGTGATTGAAAAATCAATTTGTCCCTCTTGAGAGGGAATCTGTAGTAACTACAAAGTTACTAATGACTCAAACTGCATTTGTAGACCTTGTAGGTCTTTGAAGGAATCAAAAGATCCTTCGTTAGTGTTTTCCTTTGTGTTCTATGCGTTCTCGGAATTGCTCTTTTCCTCTCCACCTCCCATACATGCTACATTATCCTTCTCCTTTTCCTTTTCTCTACCAAAATCACCTATGTTCATGGTTTTATTTTTAGCTTTATCTTCTCCTTTATCTCTTGTAGTCTCTTCTGTATTCACAATGCTCTCCGGAGAAATTTGTTTTGTACGAGTTGTTTATTAGCATCTAAAGGAGGGACACACTCCTCACCATTTTTCTCTATTTTTTGTGGATCATCATTAGACTTCTTCTTCAGAGGAGTCTCCTTGGGCTATTCAACACATTTATTTTTCACCAATATCACCCAAAGGACTATCAAATGTTGACATATCAATGTCATGGGAAGATGGGCTTGCAACATCTTCAGCTATATGTTTTGCCTTTTTTTTTTTAGGGTTTTAGGCTATCTTTTCTTTAGTTTATTTCTCCATTCTTTTAATTTAATCTTTGTCCTTTCCCATAATGGTATTTACCCTTTGTTTGGTCAAAAACTCTTGTCCTTGCACATGTGAGTGTTTTGCCCTTTCCTCAAGGATACGATATGCTTCAACTTTGTTTAGTGAATGTTCGCTCATTTTTTCTTCTCTCAAAACAAATTTTTGTCTCTCAACACCAAGAACCTCTACAAGATTGGTAGGAAGTTTGTCAAGAATTTCATTTAGAGCCATGTTGAAGGTAGTTAGATACATTACTATGGCCTTCTCAATTGATGCCTTATCAATCAGAGGCACAATATCATATAGTTCAATTGTTTGATCCAGTGGACCATGTTCAACCATTGCATTGAATATGGAGACCAAATTTAAATTCACATGTTCCTACACAGTCTCCTTGGTTTTCTTATCTCTTCTCTTGAATATGTAGGCTTATTTTTGTATCTCCTCTTCTTCCTCATCAAATTTATCATTTACTGGTTTAGGCTTATTTTCCTTTGCTTGTTGTTTCTTCCTTTATTTCTTCTTCTCTACATGGTCCTTAGGTTTCTTTGATACAATATCAACATACCTTTTTCTGCTAGGTGGTGTTTGTGTTGTAGAGGAAGGAGTAGGACCAGTAGACCTTCCAGTTCTCTATGATTCAGGTGGTGAATGCGGGGCCTTAGCAATTGATTTAGAAGCGTCACCAGAGCCCTTACTAAGTTCTTTCTCTTTTATCTTCTCAGTCTTTTGACTATTCAATTTTTCTTCATATGTTCTCATTATGATCTATGGGTTTGCTAAGTAATACTTCAACATGAGCAACCCATTCATCTTCAAATAGCTCATATGATAGTTTGAGAATCTAGGAAGTTCTAGGTACAACTGCCTCCATATAAAAATTATCTTTGTCTACTAAAAATGTAATTGTCTCCTCGTATCTTTCTACACCTTGAAAAGTTTTGAAGAAACCCCCAAAAGAACTGTGATTGGGTTTCCCATTTAGAAATCTATGCACATGATCCCTTATTTGTGAAGTAATAGACATACATGTTCTCAAAACCACGTTCCTTTTATCTGGCAATTCTCTCATGAAATAAAGCATTAGATAGATGATCAAAGATCCATATCGAAAGGGATATTTGGTGTCCTTTGTTTTCTACAAATTCCCCATTAATTTCTCTCTAAATAGCTCACATAGATCAATATATTTTCCTTCCTTTACCATTTGATAGGAAGTGTGTATGGTAGTGACATAAGAAGATCCTTCACAGTTGGTGAAATAGATTTTATAGGCGATGGGCATGGAGGCATATCAGACACCCAAATCAAAATTGTCATTTATTGTTAGTGCCCTATTGATAAAATTAGCTCAAACTAACCTAATAACCACATCATTTTTCATGGATTTTAGTGTGGGGACTTCTCCACTAGAACACAATAGGATTTGATTGACTGGAACTAATGACAATGGAGAACTAGGGATTGGTAAAAGGATGGATGGATGGATGGAGATATTGTTTGGATAGGAGACAAATGGATTGAGTGGATGGATATGGAGGAATAAAGGATGGAGGGTAGGATGATGGAGATCCAAGGACTATGTTGCAAAGGAGGAAAATGCTCCACTAAGGGTAGTGGAAAGAAGGATAGGAAAGATGGTGGATAATAATGTATGAGATGGAAGGATAATGTGAAATGGATATGGATGGTAGAGGAATCAAAGATTGTATGTTCCAAAGCATGCCTATATATTATTTTGCCTCTTAACATAGTCAAGGCCAAAGATGAAAATGGAGGATTTCATTTGGATAGGATGAGGGATATGAGATGGAGGATATGGATAGGATAGTCAAGATCAAAGATAGGAAAGGAGGATGGACTTAGATAGGATGCAGATAGAAGATAAGGAATGTGGATGGTAGGATTGCATGGATGAAGCTTTCCCCCAAGTGTAGAGTGCAAGAGGATGAGGGGATTACACATAACACTTTTTTGCCAAGTTTTCATCATGGTACTTACCCAAGGCGCCACAAGGAGTGGTTTTCATCATTGGATGAAATGATTTTTCTTTACTTTTTCTAGTTTTTTTTTTTGGTACTTTTCTTGATTTTTTATTTTTTTTTGAATTTTTGGAACAGTCTGGATGGATAAGGATGAGAATGAGTGGATATGGAAGATAGTGGATGCATGAAGGAGGAAGAGAGGACTCAAGCATCTAGCTCCATGGATGGTATCCCTTAGTATTTATTTGAATTGGAGGTATGCTCATAGATGTTGGTAACAATGATTGGGGAGATGAAATGGATAGGGGAAGATAGGCTTTGCAAAGGATTTGACTAATGGAATGAGATTGTGAAAAATGGATGGTGGAAAATGGATGGGGTTTTGAAAAATTTGTGGAAGATCAACATTGGCACACACCTTGAAGGGTTGTGGAGTAGTGGAGGAGAGGGTTTTGAATTAGATGAAGGATAAAGTGTGGATTTTGGGACATGAAGACCCAAAATAGAAGAAGGGGATGATGGAGTTGGGATGGTGGAATTTGGGACATAAGGACCCAAAATGGATTTTGAAGATGGAGGAGTGTTAGATAGAGGATTGGAGGACTTATGAATGGATGGAGCTTTTGGATTAGAAAGTTTGGATTCCAATTTTGATTGTTCTGCTCCTAGAAGTAGCTTAGGAATCCACATAGTTTTTGATGTTTTATTTTGGGGCCTTTGCGGCCTTTTTTTATTTTTCTTTCTTTCGGATCATATTTTTCTTTTGAGCATGTCGTTTTGAGGGGACATGTTGATCCTTTGATTTTTGTGGATTTTGAGCTCTATGCTTTTTAGATTGGGTATCCAAATTGCTTCCAATAGCAATGGGACAGGTGCATGAGGGTATAGGTCTGATGGATTTTATGGATGGGATGGTGGAGGGAGAATGTTGGAAGGGATTCAATGATGTGTGCCTTTGTTGATCTTTCTTAGGGATTATTTGAGGTGATGGGGTGGTGGATGAAGGGATGTAAGGACCCAAATTGGATGGAAGGAATGTAGGATTTATCTTTGGAGTATAGGGTCCCAAAATGGATGTGGAAGATGAGGGATGGTGGGATTTTGATTTATATGAAGGGCTTTTGGATTTTGGAGGAATAGGAGATGTACCAACATCTTGAGCGTTAGCTTGAGGACCCTTATTATTTCAAAAACAAGATGTGAGTCCATTTTGAGGGGGATGGGATGTGGAAGGAGGATTAGGATCTTTAAATGGATTGGGATCATGACATGGAGATGAAGGGATACTTTGATCTTGACTAGGGAGGGTATCATGAGATGGAGTGGAAGGAGTGATTGGATCATGAGATGGAAGAGGATCATGCGATGGAGGGAGAGGGTTCGGTAGAGGAATCATATGATCATGAGAGGAAGTGGAGGGAATGACATCATTAGATGGAGTGGAGGGTGATGCATCATGAGATGGAGAGTATTATATGCTAGCATGATTTGGAACAAGTTTTTGAAATGTTTGGATTTGTGGGGATTGTGTGATGGAGTAGGATATAGAAGCTTCGATGTGAGTAGATGGAGGAATAGGGGTATCATGAAGTGTGGGGGATTGGGATTTGTTTTGAGGTGGAGGTGATGGAGGTAGATGGAGGACTTGAGGAGATTTGGAAACTTTGTTTTGAGGTGGTGATTTTGTCTCCTTTGCTAGAATGTCTTGGATAAGATTATGGATGATGGACTTGGAGGATGTGGATAATACGAATTTTGGAGGATTAGGATTAGATGGAGGATTGGGATAATGGATTGGGGAATTAGGATTAATGCTTGGAGGATTATGGAGTAAATGATTTGGATGGGGAGTAGAGGTAATGAATGTGTTGTAAAAGGATGGGGATTGTGATATAGATGGGAGGGGAGATGGAGGTATATATGTGGATGAGGGATAATATGGAGATACGGATGGGGAATAAGATGGAATAAGAGGGATAATAGGAAGGGTAAGAGATATGATATAGATTGGGATTGGATATAGTGTGTTGAGATGAAATGGATGGGGATATGATAGATGGATGGGAGGTTATGGGATTGAATTGGTAGGAAAGTTGAGGTGGTTTGTGAATTTCCATGAGCATCTGCTCATACCAAGCTTTGAAATTCTGGGTAGGCATGTTGAGAATGAGGGATTAGATTGGAATTGGATGAATATGTTTTGGAGGAGAAGGATGATATGATGATGTTGAATGAAGATGGGGATTGGGACTTGGCTTCGAATGATGATGGATTAGATTTGATTTGGGTTTGACTTGATTTTATTGGATTGGTCCTTGGATTAGGACTTGATTTGATTGGATCGGATTGGATTGGTCCTTGGATTAAGACTTGGTTGGATTGGAGGATTGGATGATTGATTGATGAGGGATTGGATAACCGGATTAGAAAAATGGATGTTGATTGATTGAAATTTTGGAGATTTGATTGGATTAGATGGAGAATGATTATGGAAGAATGGATGGATAATAGGAAGAAGAAAGGGGAAGACTACCCAAAGTTGGATGAATGATTTGGACAAAAATGTTAGTTGAGGAAGGATGATTGTCTGGATGGATGAAAGTGGATTAGGGATTGGAGAATTGCTTGGATAGATAGAAATGGATAAGGGATTTGATGATGACAAGATAAAATTTGGAAAGAGGGAGGATTGATTGGTTGGACGAAGAATTGACTTGGCAAGAGATATCAATCAATAAATTCAGGTTGACCACACAGTGCGCTATCCTAGGAAGTTGGATGAGGAGGAAAACCTTTTCTTGCTAACTCAGGTACACACCCAATAGCTAATCAAAATATAGTCGTTGATTCTCACACAATAAATTCTCAACTCCGTATTAGCCGACTCCAAATGCTAATGGGAGCATGAAATGACAAGTCTCTTGGGGGAGTTACTATCTCCCTTGCACAAAGATTAGCCACCTTTCGGAGGTGAACCAGGTAGTTTCTATTCCTAGAGTTCTTAGTAAGGATTTCTATTTGAAGACTACCCTTTGTAGTCATGTAAGAACGATTGAGGCCTATAGCCCTATAAAGTACCAAGCACAATGGTAGTCACACAAGCATGATTTAGACCTCAAGGGGCCCTACAAAGTGCTCGATATGAGAGTGAACTCTCAAATAGCTCCATCCTCTGAGTTTTTCATCCCAAAAGGCCTATTTATTATAGTGAGTTGGAATGCTTGGGTTTTAGCCGTACTCACTTGGGTCGTTCCCCTCTCACCAGTGCATGTGTGAGTGTGCCAAGCAAATCGAGAGGGCAGGCCCGCTAAGGGTATGCACTCAACAAACTAGAAAAGATTTGAGGGTTTGGATTTCTGATTGTCTATATAGACAAGGGCATACTCTCCTACCTCTACACTTTCCCAAACACAATCAAACACGTTGTTCTTTTACCCCCTAATTAAATCTAAGTGCCTACAAAAATTATTGAAAAGACACAATGTTTGGTTGGATTTCCTTAGGCAACCTGCAAAACAATAGGTTCGTAGTTTTGGATTATGTCTTGGACCGCTCGAAAGGAACCTGCAAAACTCAAAATTCAGATCAATAAACCAAAGTCAGCAGAAACAACACTCATGCTATTCTGCAGACAGTCGCGCTGAAGCACCAACACAGGCGCTAAAATGTCTGCGTACCATGCTACAAAAGGGCCCGAAAGAAAAAAATAGAAAAAATGCAGAAAAGTACGAAAATTTCAAAAAATACAGAATATAGCTGAGGCGGACGCGTTGTTCTAATGAAAGTCACATCGAAACGCGTGCACTTGTGCTGAAACAGGTTAGTAGAAACAAAATAGAAATTTAAAATTTCAAAATTTTAAAAAGAGTGGGATCTGACAAAGCACCCGCACTATTCACAGAGTGCTCACGCTAAAGCGATACTTCTAAAATAAAACAGAGGATTAGATACAAAAGACTAACTAGTTTTTTGTTTTTTTTAAGTTTTTCCCTTTTTAGTGTGTTTTTAATCATTAATTATAGAACAAAAATAGAATGTGGAAGAATAGAAGAGAGGAAAATGGATGAGATAATGCTGTGGGTAGACGCGTTGTTCTTGCAACACTCGCGCTAATATGCAGACCTGCAAAAGGGCGGGTTAAAATTTTCAAATTTAAATCGCACGCGCTTTAGCATACGCATCAAAGTCTGTAGCGCTCTCGCTAATTCCGTGGCGGTCGTGCTAGGTTGCAATCGCTCACGCTGTTCCGACACCTGCGACTAAAAATTCACAAAAACTCCACGAAAATTGTTAAATTTAGGGACGGGGTCCCACTGGGTATGCCAGAATGAAGAGGGGAAAAAGACAGAGAAGGGACAAAGGAGGTTAGAATGCAAAGAAATCAAACAAGACACAATACTAATGTAAATAACCAAATTTATACCTTGTCTTTCACCTCTCCCTTGGATTGAGCTTGATAAAGTGAAGGCGCCTCTTTGATGCTCCACTTGATGTGCTCCTTACTTGTTGTGGATGTGGATTGCTCTCCTTTGTTCAACAAGATTAGGATTTGATAGGATTTGGAATGATGGATTATTGATGGATGGGGATTGAGGATTTGATAGTGGACTATGTGAAAATGATAAAGATGTGATAGAGGGAGATGAGAGGAGAAATTATCAGCATAAGGATAGAAGAATGGAAGACTCCTTGTTTTGAGAAAGATGCTCCAATTTATAGATTGGAGGAGGCCAATGGAGGGCCAAGATTTATTTGCTTATGATAGACTAAGATTGATTCAAGATAGTGGACACGGATCAAGGATGCCTTGGGAGAATAAAGAGGAATATAAAATTTCTTGGGGAAAGGGGAGAGGAATTAAAATTTCCAAAATAAAGGATGCATAGGGAGATTCAAAGAAATTTGAATTTCTTTGAGAGGTTCAATGTTGATGTGACATGAGTGGGAATTTAAAATTGGAGAATAATGGTAAGTGGGATTATGAGAGATTCTAGAAGAATTAATTAGGTTGAGTGGGGATTAGGAAAAGTGATTTGTAGGAATCACATGACTAGGTTAATTGATTAAAATTAATTAACTGAGTGGGTTTAGAAGAAATAAGTATTGGAGGGACTTTAGAAGAATAGTGAAATAATTAATTTATTTGATAAATTAATTATTGGACAATAGTGACAGGATTAATTAAATTAAATTTAATTAATACTGAGGAGAATAAGGATAACACAATTCAATCAATTAATTATGTTGACAGGCTTAAATTAATTAAATATTGATTTAACTAATTCTAGGTGTCTACATTCACAACATGAATTGCAATCATCAAATCTAGAGACATTGGAGGCCATAGATGACTATGATCCTACATGAAGACTAAAATGAATTATACCAAATACTTTCTTTGATCATGAGCCTTTTCTAGAGGACTTCTAGGCCAATCAGTAGGATGAGTTTGAGGTAATAAAAAATATATATTAAAAATTGATAGCATATCAAATCTAAGCCTATGGGCTTAGAGATGATATCCCCAAGAAATTATTAGATGATGGAGAAATTATTGATCCACTCTATAAGCATAGTAGGACTCTTAGCCTAGTTGAATGTTCCCAAAAAGAAGACGTGTCAATAGATACAATTCCATAAAAGGTTATAGAAAGGATCTTTTCTTAGATAAACGTAAGGCTCAAAGATGCCAATACTCCTAGAAGGGTCAAGCATAAGTCAAAAGGACCTCCTTTGGCTTCTGCTACCAAATAATATAAAAGACAAAGGACTAAAGATAAAGGTATAGGGGAGAAGAAGATTGAGGAAGAAATGCAAGATAAACCCCTACCAAAGCTAATGAAATAATTGAAAGAAAGGATCTGACATTCAAAATCTCTAGCTAAGGTAGAAAGTGTTAGGGTAAATTTTGAAGGCCAAAATTATCCCCATTAGAACAACACTTGGCATGACTCCTAGAGAAGAACTGGAAGAATAAATTGTTTGAGATACTATAGTGCCCTCTTCTCCTCATCAGACAACAGTCCAGGACTCTCCACTAGGGAAACCATCACCACCAACTAAGCCTGAAAAGGGATAGAGTGATCATGTGGATATGCCATAGGATCAAATTGAAACTTATCCATGTTGGATTTTAGGTGCGATCAACCTTGTAAATACATGTAATTATTTATTCCTAATATTGTTTGTAATTCACCCATAAGGGATGGAGGGTTTCATTGAAAGTGGTAATTAATATTTTACTATTACAATAAATAAGATTTTATTGGCTTTGGTAATTGTCTATTTACTAGTAGGAAGTTAGTGAGTTACTTTCATTAGACATGCATCACCATAATACTAAAATGGTAAAAGTTAAAATTTTTTAAGTGTCCAACATGGCAACCTACAAATTTAGGATGTTATGACAATCGTCATAAATTGTAAGACCATCTATGATGACTATGACACATGTCATAAGATTCTATGATGAATATGACAACATATATTTTAGAATCTTTTCTATCTTGGTCTCTAGATGCCCATGCATGAAGGATGCCTTATGAAAACTATAAGAGGTCATTATGAGCTTTGAAAAATGATTATTCCAAGGTGGATAGTGCGGTTTTTTAATATCTAGATGTCATTCTTTGTGATTGTATTGTTTTCCTATAAAACAAGAGGCTTGGAGTGAAGTTTCATCAAGTTTGTTCAAGTTTTTCTCAGTAGGAGATAAACCGTTGGATTGAAAACTGAAGAGTAGTTTAGAGTGTTGTATTGCAAGTAGTTATTATTATTAATACAAGACATTCATCTCTTAGTGTATTTTTCTTTAAAGGGTTTCTCTACACAAACACAATGTTATGTGTTTGGTTTTCTATGATGCTTTGTTTTCATTGTTATAGTTGATTCTATCTCCATTTGGTAAGAATTAGTAGGTATAATTTATAATAGATTTGAAAATTATTGTATTGATTCTCACCTCTTATTTTCTAACATTTGGTGTTAGATCTTGGCCAATTTTGTGTCTTGGGTGGTAGAATAGATGTTTTTGGAGCTTTTGTGGGAGTTTGATTAATATATACTTTGAAGATTTGTGTTGATACCATGGATGCAATTTCTTCTTGTTTGTACATAGAGAATTTCAATGGAATGGGTTATGAGTTGTGGAAGTTAAAAATTAAGGATCTCCTTAAAGAACAAGATCAACAGGTGGCTATGACAAATGAAAAGAAACCCAAGAAATTTATTGATGATGATTGGTAGAAGGTGGACAAAAATGTACAAGGTACTATTAGATTATGTCTTTCAAATTATTTTCTCTTAAATGTGTCAAAAGAAAATATTGCATACACTTTATGTAACTAGATCAGTGAGATCTACCAAGCCAAAATTTTAGTAAACAAACTATTGGAGTTGAGGAAAAATCAACTCTATAGCTTCCAAAGATCACCTGCATGCAAACTTGTCATAGAAGGAGAGAAGTAAAAAAGCTATGGAGGCCAGAATTCAAAGATCCAAAAAAGAGGAGTCATATTGATTGTTCAATAAGAATGTAATTCAATAATTACAGTTGTTATGAAATTACAAAGAGAGAATCCTTATAAAAGGATACTCGAAACCCAAAAGGAGAAAACCCTAAAGAATTATAAGATTCCTAAGTTTAGATTAAGCATAGAGTATAATAGAATAACAATTAAATAAATAATTATTAGCTAATAAAAGATAACTCTAACACCCCCCCCCCCCTTAAGATGAACTTAGGGAGTAGCTAAAAAACAACTAAGGACTAAAAAAGCATGTAAAAATGCAGGAAAGCAACAATGGGTCCCTACAACTAGGCCCGATGAGGTACCCAAGTACAATAAAATCTCTATAAAGTGGAGAAAAAGGAGAAAACCCAGTGGGAACACAACTCCTCTCCAAGAAGAGATGAAAGCTCAAGTGAAGGACTATGAAGCCTCCAAACAAGAGTGTGCAGAAGATAGGAACAAAAAGAAGAGAATGAAGAACACCACTAAAGCATGAAATAGCTGCAAACACTGTCGAAGAGTAACTGCTAATCTGAAGAACCTCCACTAAAATAGAACATGACCAAGTAGAGAAGACTGTAATCTGCATGAGTGTCCTCAAATGACACTACTCGAATCAGATGGCAAACAAAGGAAAACAATTGAACTCGAAGATATAGATGGCATGAAACACCAAAGCCTGAAGAGTTGATCAATCAAACCAAAGAAGCATTAGAACAATAGGACAAACCTCCCCATAATGCTGCAAGGGGAGAGAGACATGTACACAGAAGAGAATGGCCAACAAGAACTCCATGACGAAGAACCAGGAACATCGAAGGTGTAGAGAAAGTACATAGTGTTGTGGAAGGAACACTCACTTGACACATATCATGAGGCTAATATCATGGAAGGAACACTCACGTGACAAAGGTAGATGGCAAACAAAAGGCAAACATCAACCCCCCCATGACACTTTATAAGCAGTGCATGTACAATAAGGAACAAGATGTGCAAGATCCCAAGTATACACTGCATGGTGGCACTTTATCTTAGTGTGTTTGCATAAATAAAATGATACAATGATCAGAAGAGACATAAGATTGGAAATAGAAAGAACAACCAAAGACAAGACATCCTACTCAAAGAGAGAGATCCGAGGACCTGAAACATCCAAGATATTCACCAGAGTGCTGAAAAGAAAAAAACTAAATAAAATATACCTGGAGCATAATTTAGAAAGAGAACTCATATGAATGGAAAGAACATAGACCAAGCTTTCAAATGATATAAAGTTTACAAAAAATGGAGTTTGAATGCTTAAGATATGTCTTACAGAGTGCAAAAATGAACCTCTGGCTTTGACAACAAAAAAAACCATCAAAAAAGAAAAATAAAAGTTCAAACCTCCATATCTGGATAGATCTTGGAAAGATATTTCTGACGATATAAGGTTTTGCCAAAAACGACTCCGTTTGCCCATGTTATGGCAAAAAAATCATTAGCTTGTAAAAACACTTCAAAAAAAAACACACACCCCTGCTGGTGGCAGGGAGGTGGCGGCTGGGCGGCGGTCGGGTGAAGGGTGGATGGCGGGAGCTTGGCGATCAACAGGGTTGGCAGGGCCTGGGCGGTCGGCGGGCAGGTTTCCCAAAGGAGAAAACCCTAACGAATTATAAGATTCCTAAGTTTAGCTTAAGCATAGAGTATAATAGACTAATAATTAAATAAATAATTATTAGCTAATAAAAGATAACTCTAACACAAACTTTATGAAATGAAAAATATTTTCTGTTAAGATGAAGGAAAGTGAAACAACATTCGATCCTTTAAATTCCTTTAATTTGATTTTGAGTCAGATAGCCTCTATATGTGTAATAGTTGAAGAGGAGGATATATGTGTCATGTTTCTTTGTTATTTACCTAAGTCATTTTATTCTTGCTATCACTATTAACCTCAAAGATCTAAAGGTGGATGCCCTTGTTGTAGCTTTGTTGGCACAAGAAATGAGGAGAAAGGTTATGGATATTTGAAGTGAGACTCTCAATGTTAGGGTAAGGCCTAAAGAAAGAGGGTCTAAAGGAGATAAACATGGGCATAAGGAAAATTCTAAGGGTAGATCTACAACTCTTGGTAAAAAGAATAAAGTGATGGAATTGTGGAAATATAGGACATGTTAAGAAGGAATGCAAGAATCTGAATAAATAGTTTAATTCCTCTATAGAGAAATCCTCAGATTCAAGTGATGAATCTTAGGTTTCTTCTCTTCATATTATGAATAATGAAAATTGGTTAATTGATTTAGGATGATCATATCATATGTCTCCTCATAAGGAGTGGTTTTCCACATATGAAAAATATGATGAAGGAGAAGTCTACCTTAGTGATAACTCTTCATATCCTATTTGATGCAATGCAAAAGGGGCACAAGGCACAAACACAAGTTCAAACGTTAATAGATTAGTTCCAACCAAAACCAAACACAAATGAACTCAAAAACCTTAAGATGCATACCAAGAGAGATATAAAGCAAACAATGAAAAGCATACACAAACGAAAAAGAGAAAGAAGACTCCATAAGATGCCCCCAAAGATGCTCATAGATGTTCCTCCCTTGCTCTTCTCCTCTCCAAGATCCAAATGGGTGATTGTAAGTAGCTCTTAGCCTTTAGCACAAAACCATGGATGAAATGAAGATTTGAAAGTGGTTGAAAGATGATCTAAAATCTATTGCTATGCAAATGCCTAGAATAAGATTGCTATGAGAAAGCTCTATGAACATACAAGTATAATAACAATGCAAAAAAATGCTTCCTCCTTTGCGTGAGAAGTGAGGTCCTTTTATAGGGAAAATTTTTGATTGACTGGCCATGATTGAGTGAGCTTGTGAAAGGCTAGGATTGATGGGTTTGTGATCCATGTGATGGATTTCAACCCAATCCCATGATGACAAGTGTCAACATGAGATGACTTGAGAGGAGAGATAAGGAGCATTTAATGCTTTAGGAGACATGAGGGTTACCCTAGGAGGGTTTGGTTAGGCTTGAGTCAGTGGATAAAGCTTTTATCCAATGGATAAACTCTTGTGCAAGAGTTAATGGAGATAACTATGGTCAAAGCAATAAATGCTTGAAGAGACTCATGAGTTAAATGAGGGTTGAGTTAGAGAGAAAGACTCTAATTAACCATGTGAGGAAGTTAAGTTAACCATTAATGGTTATGTAAGAGCCATAAAGGCTTTGAAAGACTTTGGGGGTTAACTTGTTGAAGAATAAAAGCCTTTAACACATTTTAAAGACTTTGAGACATTTTTGAGAAGTGACCTTTGTTTGGGAATGTGCAAATGATTAGAGAGGGGGATTAGGCTAATTAGAAGAGGTTAGAAGAGTTTAGAAGGAAGTTAGTGGGTAAGTGGGTTTGGTGGGTGAGAGAAAATAGGATTTTATTTAGAAATAAAATCTATTTATTTGTGCAACTTCCATTTGTAGGAAAATGGAAGTGGGGTGGGATTTTAAATAAATATTGATTTATTTAAAAGGGGAATTTGATTTATGTTTTTAAATAAATGTTGATTTATTTAAATGAGAGGAATGAGGGAAATTAAATAAATTAGATTTATTTAATAACTGGGTTATAGATAGAGATTTTAATTTGAATAAATTTATGTAATTTATTTAATTAAAATGGCATAATGGGGGTTGAATGAATGAATTAAATGTGAATTGAATTAATAGAGGAATATTAGTGTATCAAATAAATATTAAATATTTATGTAATTTAGTGGACAAATTTATGTGTCTATATTTGCCCCTCTTTGAGATGGTGTAGTTTATCAGAGTGTTTCAAAAAAAAAAGATAGGTATGGAAAATATGCCCTAGAAATGTTAATTTAGTGGGTGGTATGCCCCCTCGAGAGATGGGCCGATTTTTTTTGAAAAATCAGGGGCGATCTCTCGAAAAAGAGAAAGAAAGTGGGGGGAGGTAGAATAGAAGAATTTAGAAATAATGGTGAAAGAATGGGAGAAGACAGAGTGAATACGGAGAAATGAGAGGCTTTCGAAGTTCGCAGGGACCACGATGGTGTGCAGGGTGAAGTAGGGTTAGGGCTAGGGGGGTATAATTGGAGGGGAAGGGGTACAATTGTCTCATTTGCACCTATCTCCCTGGGAGTTTGGAGCTTTGATAGTGACCTTGGGTGAAAGAGTGAGCAATAGTCATCACGGTCGTGCCTATAGTAGATCACCGGCTAGAGCGAATCTGCCGATACCAGCGGCCAAAGGACTACGGACCGCCGATACGCAAATGTTTAATTTTGGTTTGACACATTTTTAGCATGTTTTTCCAAGTGTCAAAGTCCAAAGAAGACAATAGCGCTAGACCTGTGTTTTAGCACTTTTGTCCCATAAAGTAGCGCTATTGTCAGCAGAGTGGTGCGATTGTGATAGATGCCCCAGTGTTAGATAAAATATCACTTGATGCTTGTGTTGATTGATTGATTTGTTGTTTTGGTGAATCATAACAGCCCCGTTGAGACTAGGTCATTGTGATAAATGCATGTTGTAGTCTAGGATTGCCATAATTGATTACTTGTTGAGACCCGAAGATACTTGATCAAAAATTATATGTTGATAGTCTAGGTTGAAACTTAAGAAAGCTTGTAGCAAAACAACTGATATTTGTTGATATGTGTAGGAGGAGCTACCTGTCTTGCAGATGCGAGAGCAACATACAGTGACACAACAGCTGCGTGAGCAGTTGTCCAAGTTGGAGATTGATTGTGTGAGTCTGACTGGATTATACTGGATGATGTATGTGTTCATGATTCTGACGAATCGCAGATTGCTGACAACACTAGCCGAGTGGTGGCATAGCAAGACATGCTCGTTTCATCTGGCGATGGGAGAGATGTCTATTGCATTGAGGTGGTATGTATTGAGGATGGCTCTGTGGCGTGGGAGGACATAGCAGCACTCTATGAGACACTACCAACAGTGCTAGCAGGTATTGTCAGGGGTTTGCTTTGCCCCGATCGACGTTCTCATGGATTGGCCATTGGTTGGGGCCAGGTGCTAGAGTAGATGGTTACAAAGGGGACCCGTTATGCATGGGTTCCATGTGTGTTGGTGCACCTCTACAGGGACTTGCACAAGGTAGTGTATCGAGAGAGTAGTTCACTGGGTGTAGGGATCACATTGCTACACATCTGGGCTTGGGAGAACCTGTCAGTCACACGACCGATGTGTATGAGGTTTAGGGCAATAGATTAGCCCTATGTATTTATATATGGAGGTTTGATGACCCATCCCCACTTGGGGAAGTTGGAGTTTTGGCGTCGTGCATTAGATGAATTAGATAGAGTCATTTAGAGGTCGGACACTGATTGTGAGCCCTGGGAGGATGATGGAGAGGCCTTACCTAATGTATATGTGACTTGATTTTTTATTGGTCGCACATCCCATATTGTAGAGAGACAATTGCCAGGGAGAGTGATGACACAATTTGGGTGGAGGTAGAGTATACCGAGGGGTTCGGGGGAGTATGCACGGGTAGTGCGGGAAAGATTTCAGTGGGGGCCGATTTTGCCCTATGATCAGACCATTGCGAAGTTCCAGACATTACAAGCGAGACCATGGAAGATGAGGCCAGAGATTGCAAATGCGGGGATGACAGAGGAGTATACACAATATCGCGCCACTCATACAATTCCATGGATCTTAGATCCCATAGAGCCCATGCCACCATTTGAGGATGACAGAGCATTGCGACAGTGGAGGAGGAGGAGATTAGGCAGGGGTGGCGGAGATTTTGGAGGAGGAGGAGGAGGTGGAGGTGGTGGAGGTTTTTGAGGAGGAGGCGGAGGAGGATGGTTATAGAGGAGAGGAAAAGGTGGGCAACCTTTACGACTATCACAGGGTTTGCTGATATAGAGGGCAGCGAGAGTAGGAGGGAGAGATGTTGGTGGTGGAGAGGGTGGTGATGATACGATGGAGATGGGACAGGGAGCCGTAGATGGGGGACAGGGAGATCTACAAGATGTGGTGATATTACAGTTGTAGACTCGCCTGACAGCAACCAATGCACACATCCGAGATTTAGAGGCACAACTGGAGGACAAAGATGCAGAGATTACAACCAGGGATGTCCAGTTGTTTGCATGGGGGGCCGAGTTGACTACAGTTGTGCGAGAGAGATGATGCAGTGGATAGAGTGAGGGAGCAGCATGATAGAGTGCAAGTTTTGGTGGGAGTATAGGGACAAGGTCCAACTGGGGAGATGTTGAGGGAGATGCGGCGGGCTCAGAAGGAGATAGATTATTGGCGGCGATTATATGATCAGGTGGTATTGAGTAGTCAACGAGCGATGAGCTTTTCCCAGATGCAGCGAGCGAGATCAGAGCTGTCTCAGAGGGGTCAAAGCAGTGGTGGTGTGATGGGTCATCCTCGGTGAGATGGTGAGGGAGGTGGGGGAGCGACATCTGGCCAGAGTGCCATTTGAGGTGCTTCTGTGCATTGTTACATTGTTATTAGACTGATACTTGGATGGCTCTTGGTAGTCGATATTTTGGACATCATTGTATTCTAATACATGTGTTCTTTTTGATGCAATATATGATGAGATCTCAATTTTGTGGTGACGATATGATATGTATCCATGTGATGATATGTTGCTTTATGCAGGATGATGATATGATTTATGTCTAGATACATGATATGGAGATGTTTGCTTTCTAGATGTACATGTTGATGATATGATTTCTATAGGTATGGTATGGGTGATTTGATAACATGTGGATGAAAGTTAATAAATGTATGATGTTTTTGTAATGATATTAATGTGATGAAATGATGATGATTTATGCTAAATGATGAGATTAGATAATGAATAATGATATTTGATAGATAATATTGTATATGTTGAAATGATGGGATAATGACATGAGTAAACTATGCATTTTTTAAGATGAATCTAAATGAATGAAATGATTATATAAATGTCATGTATGTTTTTTTTTTTAATGAATGCACTAAATGGATAAATGAATGCACTTTATGATGAATAAAAAAATGCACTTAAATGAATAAAATGAATGCACTTAAATGAGTAAATGAATGCACTTATTGATTTTGAAATACAACTAAATGAAGGAATGAATGCATTTAATGAATCTAAATGAATGAAATGATTTGAAATGCGTCTAAATGAAGGAATGAATGCACTTTAATGAATAAAATGCAACTAAATGAATGACTGAATGCAACTAAATGAAGGAATGAAAGCACTTAATGAATCTAAATGAATGAAATGATTTTAAATGCATCTGAATGATAATGAATGCACTTTCATGAGTAAATGATAATGAATGCACTTAATGATTAAATGAATGCACTTAACTGAGTAAATGAATGCACTTATGGATTCTAAATACAACTAAATGAAGGAATGAATGCACTTAATGAATCTAAAAGAATGAAATGATTTGAAATGCATCTAAATGAAGGAATGGATGCACTTAATGATTGAAATGCAACTAAATGAAGGAATTCCATTCCTACATGATTTATGAATGTCAAGTTGGTTGGAAAATGCAGATATGGAATGGAGATGTGAGATGATGTATCATAGAACTCTGTCATGATTGTACCCAAGACAAAGTTTATATGCTTAGCTTTCTCATAGAAACCTAAATTAATTGCATGCGAACAACATATATGAACAATGAATGAACAAATGAATGGGTGATATGCAACGGAATGCAATATAAACAGATGAGATGAAATGGCGATCCATGGCCTATTCACAGTGCTTAATTTTCATCATCGAGCATGGTAGTATCGATCTTGGCCAAGGTATCAGAAACCAAGGTTGAGCGTTTCACCTATAAATAAACATCGCAGACAAGAAAAGTTCCCCTCCATTCTGGTTCATGTACAAATGGTCGAGGTATACGTTGTAGTCAGTAAGCCATAGTGATCCATAACTGTATTTTTGCATAGGGTCGCGTAGCTTAGTGAACTTCCCACATAGACACCATTAGTATATGCCCCAAAACTTCATTGGAACAATCCGCAGACAACAAACAAAGAAAAAGATATCAGGAACCATCTCGGATACTCTAATCAGTTGTAGATATCCTGGAGTAGCATAGGAACTTGATATAAATAAATAAAATAAAACCGACAAAAGATCTTATCAGCCAAACAAAATTTTCTTGTCAAAGAAAATGTTACCATGTCTTATTTGTGGGGAAGGATGCATCCTTGTGAAGACAGTTGTGCGCAGATGTGTGATTTGTTGGTTGATTTGATAGGTGGTCATTGTTTAAGGCATTTCAAAATGTTGATTTCGCGACTGTGTATGTACAAGGAATAATATACTTTGCAATGTTTTTGAGTGATTTTGATGTTTTTGTGATGTTTTTGGATTTTTTGAATGTTTTGAATGTTTTTGGTATTATCTTTAAGACATTTTGCAAATGTTTTTGGGATTTTCTGAGATTTTATGAATATTTTTGGTATTATTTCAGGACCTTTTTGAATGAGAAACTCAATGAATCACAAGAATGGAGAATCCTCTCCCATCAGTAGGTTAGCCCCTAGTTAAGTGTTGGTATGAAAGCATGACATGGGACACATGAGGCAATAACCTTGATTGTAGATCAATAACAAGCCATGGTATAAATGATGGGTGAATGGATACAATGGATGCGATCGCAACAAGTTTGAAAGAAAATGGAGCCATAGCCTTAACGAATGGTGCTTGTTTACAAGGTTTTCACCACCGTACTTACCCAAGGCACCACCAAAGTGGTTTTCACCATTTGGATGAATGATTTTTCTTTACTTTTTTCTTGATTTTTTTATTTTTGTATTTTGTTCAGGACTTTTTTCTAAATGTTTTTGGTATTTTTGATATTGGATGAGCCTAATTCTCTGCACAACTTATGTATGAAACTTTTTGAGATGCATGTTGTTGACCAGATTTACTAGTGGTTCTCCTTTTGAAGTTGCTAACCGATATGCCCCAGACCCGAAGATGGCAGTGATGACATATGGACCCAGCCAATTGGATTCAAATTTGCCCCGATGTTATCTGTTCGGTTGATTGCGAGGATTCTCCTTGAGAACAAGATCTCCTACTTCAAATGTGTGAGGTTTGATCCTAAGAATGTAGCTTCTTCTCATGTGTTGCTGATAGGCTTGTAGGTGATTGTAGGCAGCTTGTCGCTTTTCATCAAGCAATTCCAAGTCTGGAAGATGCGAGACTCGGTATTCTTCATCATTTATTAGATTGTGCAAGGAGACCCGTAGAGATGGTAATTCAACCTCAATAGGAAACATGGCTTATGATCCATAAACCAGTGAATAGAGGGTTGCACCCATAGGGGTTCAAATGCTAGTTCGCTATGCCCATAATGTTGGATTCAAATGAATGTGCCAATCACGACCAACATCATTGACTGTCTTTTTGAGGATCCTCAATATATTCTTATTGGATGCTTCTGCTTGACCATTGCCTTGTGGGTAATATGGGGTGGAAAAACGGTGTTGGATATGAAAGTTCTCACAAAGTTCACGAACATCTTGATTTTTGAAAAGTAGCCCATTATCTGTGATGATGGACATGGGGGCACCATACTGGCAGATGATGTAATTGAGGATGAATACGGTGATCTGCTTGTCAGTGACTTGGGTGAGTGGAACGGCTTCAATCCACTTCGTGAAGTATTATGTGGCGGTAATGATAAATTTATGATTGTTGGATGAAGATGGATGGATTTTACCCACAAGGTCAAGTCCCCATTGACAAAAGGGCCATGGTGTTGTGATAGGTTGTAATTCCTGTGTTGGGGCATGTATCAGGTCTCTGTGAACTTGGCAAATTTTGCACTTTCTGACAAAGCATTAGGAGTCTTTCTCCATGGAGGGCCAATAGTATCTGGCTCACATGATTTTCTAGGCTAGTGAAGGACTGCTCGAGTGAGCCCCACAAATTCCTTCATGTACCTCTTCCAAGGCTTTAGTTATCTCATCTTGTTCCAAACATCAAAGGAGAGTACAATCAAGACTTCATCTATATAGGGTATCAATAATGATGGTGTATCTAGTGGTTTGGCGGATAAAGATTTTTTGTTGGTTGTTTGATTGGTTAGGGGGAAGTGTGTGGTCACGTAGGTAAGTGGAAAAACCACCGTACCATGGGGAGGCGGAACCAATAAGGCGACCTATCATTTCAGATTCAGGGATATCATAAGCAGGGATCCAAACCTATTCTACCAAGAACTCATAGCGTGTTGAATTTTGTGGAAGATCCAGGAGAGATGCAATTGTAGCCATTACGTTGGCAGCTCGATTCTGATCTCTTGGTACTTTATCAAATGTGATAGTTGTAAATGATTCTTTGAAACTATCCACCATCCTTTTGTATGACATGATCTTATCATCCTTTGTTTGGTATTTATTAGTGACTTGTCGGATGACCAGATGGGAATCTCCATATACTTGTAGCTCTTTTAAATTCCATTGTATGGCCAATCTGAGTCCTGTGATCAAGGCCTCATATTCTGCTATATTATTTGTGCATGGGAAAGTGAGCTTGTATGACTTTGGGATGTTGTCACCTTAAGGTATGATAAAAAGAATACTTGCCCCCGAGCTATGTCTAGTGTATGAACCATCAAAATATAGCTTCCAGGGTTGTGTGGCTGTGATCATAAAAAAAATCTTCATCCAGAAAGTTAAAAATAAGAGGATGGTCGCCTTTGAGTGGTGCATCAGCCAATTGATCTGCAATAACCTGTCCCTTGATAGCTTTGCGGTCCACATATTCAATATCAACTTCACTCAGAATCATAACCCATTTTCCCAGGCAGTCTGTCAATGATGCCTTGCTGAGTAGGTACTTGAGTGGATCTATCTTGGCAATAAGTTGTACTTTGTGTGTTAGCATGTAGTGCCTTAATTTGGTGGCTACCAAGATAACTGCTAGGCATGCTCACTCAATAGGTGTGATATTGAGTTCATAGCCTACCAATGTTTGAGAGATGTAGTAGAAAACACATTCTTTTCCTTTGGCATTATGTTGTGCAAGCAATACTCCTAATGTCATGTTTGTAGCTGAAATATATAACAATAGAGGTATGCTTGGATCTAGCGGAATCAACAATGGTGTATTCATTAGGTAATCTTTAAGCATTTGGAATGCTTGCTAGCATTTTGCATCCCATTGAAAGTGTATATTTTTATGTAACAAATGGGTGAAGGGATGATATTTATAAGCCAATTGTACAATGAACCGGCGAATGGTTTATAGCCACCCTTGTAATATCCTCAACTGACTGATATTCTTTGGAGGTGGCATGTCCATGATTGCCTTGACTTTCACAGGATCTACCTTAATGCCTTTACTTGAGACAATGTATCCTAAGAGCTTCCTGGAAGTTACTCCAAAGACACATTTCTTTGGATTGAGACAAATGTGATATTGTTCCAATCTGTTGAAGATTTTATCTAGTATTGCAAGATGACCCTCTCTTGTTAATTATTTATCTAGTAAATCATCCACATAATCTTCCATTATTGTGTGCATCATATCGTGGAAGATGGTAGTCATGGCTCTTTGATATGTTTCCCTTGCATTCTTTAGACCAAATGGCATTACATTCCAACAGTATGTTCCCCATGGACATGTGAAAGTAGTTTTGTGTTGATCCTTTGGAGCAATTTTAATCTAGTTGTACCCTGAAAAGTCATCCATAAGAGAAAGCATCGCATGACCAGTTGTTAGATCAACAATCATGTTAATGTTTGGTAAGGGAAATTCATCTTTAGGACATGATTTTTTTAAATCTCTAAAGTCAATACAGATGCCCCATTAGGTTTACCAATGGGTACAATATTGGAGATCCACTCTGTATAATCAATTGGTTTGATGAAACCAACATCCAAGAGCTTTTTAAGTTCAGCCTTGACAAGAACGACAATTTGTTGGTGCATCTTTCTGAGCTTTTGTTTGATAGGTTTAGCTCCTTCTACTATAGTTAGCTGATGCATGACCAAATCTGAATCTAAGCTGGGCATGTCTACATAAGACCATGCAAAGTTCATTTGGCGCTTCTGGTGGAAGAATTCCACAAATTTTGGCTATTCTTCAAGAGTTAATAGAGATGCCAAATGTATCTTGTGAGGAGTCTCAGGGGTCCCCACATTGAATTCTTTTCTTTCTTCTTAGGATGGTTGATCTCTCCTGATTCATACTGAAGGGGAGGATGTCAAACCTTTCATCCTCAAGAGTGTCAGAGAGGTTTTCACCTTTGGATATGCTCTTTGTTTTTACTCTTTTGGGATCAAAAAGTGCCACTGTGTGGTTTTCACTAGAAGATCCATGCTTTATTGTAATATTTTTATAGCTGAAAGGTTTGGCATCCACCCCAAATTATGTTGCATTGTTAAGTTTGATGGAAAACCCATCTTTATGATCCCCACTTGGTATGTTATCCCATAATTCTAGAAAGTCTATGAGTGCCTCATCGTTTTGGAAATGGTCAAGGCATGGGGGGATTTGGCTGGTTCCATTTAATGAGTTTGAGATGAATGATATGCATTACTTCATCGATTAAGTTGAGTTCATAGGAGGCATCAGTGAGGTTTAATATGGAGGTGTGAAGTTCATCGATGGTACTCTCCTTGTCAGATTCGGGCGCAGGATTTGACGTAGGGCTTGTGGAAGTTTCTTCTAGCTCAGGAACCCAAAAATTTTTAATCCATGCTTCCCCATAAACTGGTATATCCTTACAAGGTGGGGGAGGTGATGTTTCCTCCTTGTCTGAAGTATTCAAATGCACTCAATCCCATTCCCACTCATGTGAGTTTGTCTCAGAAACACTCTCTAGCATCCGATTATTGTACCAAGTTGGGATGTCTTTTGAATTGAATAGTGCATTAGTTACTTGCTTATGTACTATTGGAGGTGGGGTTGTTGGTGTTTCTAGTGCTACTAGTGTTGCGGGTGCTACTGGTGGGGTTGTTGGTGCTGCAGATATAGTCAAGGATTGTATTCTTGGAGTAATTAGCTAATACACGGGTTTGCTGGGTTTTCCTTTGAATCGAAGCTTAGGAAGAGATTCTCTTTGAAAACCTAATCCAGTTTTATCTCTTGGTTTCAACTCAGATTGTAAGGGCTCTTGTCATCCTTGCTTGTAAGTTCCCAAAGCACTATGGCCATCATAGCCCATTCTTTGCATTATAGTGAATCCTTTTCCATATTTGTCAGTGGGGACCTTATCCTTTGGGCTTTCTTTTTTGAGAGGGTCTGTGTAGATCCATTCTGCTAGGTCTTTATCCATGGTTTCCTCCTCTTGAATTTTACCAAGGGTGAATTGTACCCAAGTGCAAGTTCTTTTAGCCAGTGGTGTTTGAAGTAAACCTTGGCATTTGCCATGAATCTTAGGGGATGTGAGTAACTGCCCAACACAAAAGAGTTGGCTAAGATTATATTCACCGGGACCTTCCTCAACCATTTTCATTTTTAATTTCTCCTATTTTGGTGTAGGAGTTGTTAAGCTAGAAAGAGAGGCTAAATTAACATATGATGAGGAAGGGATAGCTTCCTTGTTGTTAGGTACAGTGATCTATGGCTGATAGTAAATAATATTACAATATGCAAATGGATTAGCATCATTAAGGATTGTAATTTTTACCCCATTATGTGGAAACTTGATACATTGGTGATAGGTGGATGGGACTACTTGCATGGCATGTATCCAAGGTCTCCCTAACAAGAGATTGTATGGCAAAAGAAGGTCTACATTTTGGAAAACTATATGATTCACCACTGGCCCAACCCTGATGGGTAATACAACAGCTCCTCTGGAAGAACGTTCTGCATCATCATATGCTTTGATGGTTATGTTCTTGTTGGCATCCAATGATTCTATTGCATAACCCAATGCTGTGACTAACTGCAAGGTTCATATGTTTAAGTCAGCTCCATTGTCAGTCAAGACTCGCTTGATTCTATGTTGGTTTACAAATCCTTCAATATGGAGGGAGGCATTATGGGGTTGTTAGAAGGAGGTGTTGTCACTTTCGGTAAAAGTGAGATAGGGTGATAACTTTAGACTACCAACCATGGCTTGAAACTGATCTGTGTTGAGGTTGGCGGGGATGGATGCTTCTTGGAGAGCTTGGTCCAAGATTGTTTTATGTGAGGGGGATAAGCATAAAATCTCTAATATGGAGATGAGGGCTGGTGTCTTATCCAATTGTTCTACAAGATTATATTGTTTGGGGAGGGGTGTCATTCCTTGTGGTGGTGCTCAAATAGTAATCTTTCTATGACACGTAACAACGTTACATGTAGGATTTTGATCTTTTATGGTAAGAGTTTCAACTTGTTCATTTGCATCATAAAGGTGATTCACAGTATAATTGTATGCGTCTTGTGTGTGATTGGTTGTGGTATCTATGTTTGTCTCTGAAGTGGAAGGACCCCTTTGATCATGTGTGGAAGTGGATTTTTGAACATTAAGTGATCATCATTGGATGTTTTTGGGTCATGTCCTTCAATTTCAATTTCTCCTCTATCAATAAGATCCTGAACAAGATCTTTTAATCGATGGCAATTGCTTGTTTTATGCCCTCTTCCTTGGTGAAATTCACAATGTTTGTGATCTCGCCACCATGGAGGCTTGACTTGAGGCTCATAATTGGATGTTTTTGGTAAAGTCACAAGATTGGAGGATATTAATTGGCGTAAGATCATTTTGATAGGTTCCTGTAAGGGTGTATATGTGCATTTTGGCTTGTAGTTTTGTTTCTTTTGTTTTGGTTCCTCTTGTTGTGTATTGCGACCTTGATTTTGTTGATTATTGGTGGTGGTGTTGTTAGGAGGGGGATTTTGTCTTGCAAACCTAACCGCGAGTTGTGCAATTTTCACTGTTCTTGCATCCACTCTCTCGTCATTGACAACGTTCTTGTTTTTGTTCCAAAATTTTGGTTTGTCACTATTATAATGTGGATGAGGACCATCTTTGGGTTCATTATAAATTTTGATAAGTCCCTTTTTGATGAGGGCTCTTTCACATTTGAGCCCTTGAGTTATCATTTCTTCAAGGGATTTTGTGCCCTTCATGTCCAAATGATATTCCATTTCATCATTTAAGTTGGAAATGAAAATTTCCACTAATTCTTGCTCAGGTAGATGAAGGGAGCATCTGCTAGAGAGTTATCTCCACCGTTGTAGGAAAGTTGAGAACAACTCCCTTGGTTTTTGTTTTGTGTTGCACAAATCTAGCATGGTGACATCACGTTCTATGTTGTGTGCATAATGAGCGATAAATTTTTGGAACAGTTCTTTAAATGTTCTAATACCACCTGGTAGTCGTGAAAACCATTGTGTGGTTGTGCCTCCCAAACTTTGAGGAAAGAGGCGCATCAGATATGTGTCCTCATAAGCCACCTCTAAACAAGTTGAGTGAAATTATTGCACATGGTCCCTAGGATCTCCTTTGCCTCTATATTTTTCAAATTTGGGTGTTTCGAACCCTCATGGAAAAGGTGGCATAAGCATGTTCCTATCAAATGGATAGGGACAAATGTCATTAAGTGAGAATCGATTGGTCTTCACACCACTGTTCAGTTGTTGGTCGAGATTTTCTACTTGTTGTCTCAACATGTCTATTTCTGAAGGAGGAGGAGGAGGTGGAGGATTCCCTTGATGCTTAGGATCATAGCGGAAGTAGTCTCTACCTCCTCCACGATCGTGATGGCTATGTTGCTTGAATTTTTGTCGTAATTGTGTTGTATCAAAGTTGGAGGGAAGTTTGGCACCCTCTTGAGCGAGTCTCAAGAAATGAGCATTGGCATTGTTTCTAAGAATTTCATCACAGAGTATGTTGAATTTTAGATTATCTTGTGCTCTTTCTATATCTTCTGGAGTTGGAGTGTTGGGTTCTTCATCATTAGTGCCTCCTCCAAAGGCCTCATAAAAATCGTTGAGGTTTTCTTCCTCCTCTTCAATTTTTAGTTGTCAATTTCTCATTAATCTTGTTTGAGCCATGTTTTAAACGTTGATGTTTTAAAAAAAATGACTATGAGGTGGCGGTGAAATGGTTGATAGAAGACAAGTTTTTATGAAATGTTTGGTGAAAGAGAGATCTCTAATATTGAAGGTTGGATGTCAACAGAGTTCTTTGTGAATTGCTTTTGTGTGTTTTTTTCAACAATTTTGATGCGATGAGGTAAAGCAAGGTTTGAGATGTGTTACAATCCAAGCTACCTAGTAATGAGAGGATGAACTCATAAACTAGTTTTAACCTATCTAGATGTGTAGAAATGCCTCTTAGGATGATTGATCCTAGATGTAGAGACAACCTAAAAATTGATTTGTTGGTTTGTTTAAGCAATATCTGAAAGGACTAAAGACAAGACCTCTTTGTGTTAAGAGTTGAGTGAATTTGTGGTGTTTGGATGTGCAAGTGGGTAGAATATGTGTTTCAATAAAATTCTTCCGTTATGAAGGGGGTTTCTACTTCTTCCTCTCTTACAGGGGTTGGAGGTTCCTCTCAAGCTTCGTTGTATGTGATACAAATTTTAGGAAAGAAAGCAGGATTGATCTTGCCCCCTTTGTTCTTGTGATAACTAAAACCTCTATACTGAGTGAAAGCTCTATTTCTTGAAGGCTCTTTGTCAAATTCATTAAATTTTCCCTGAAGGTACAAGCGCATATGACGCAAGAATACTCTATGTGAGATAAAAAGTTGTCTAAAAAATCTCCTTCTTTTGATAAGGGCCCTTGAAACAAGTTGTCTCTTCCTCAATTTGGTCTTTTGATGAAGATTTCTTTTTCTCAAGATATGAGTGATGGTCATACAAACTGATACTTTGTTTCACTTGTTGAGGTAGATTTGTTATCAAAGTTGATGTAGATTTGTTATCAAATGTTGATGTAGATTTGTTGGCAATGTTGATGTAGATTTGTTGGATGGATACTTTGTTTCAATTTTTAAATTTCTTTGACAAGAAAACACAGCAAGCACACAAGCACATATTCTTGCCCCTTTTCAATAAAGGCACAATAGGTGTGGGTCTAAATCAACCCAATCATGAACTTTTTTACCCTTATAAATGTATGTATGTTCCCAAGGTCTAAAGTCGGCCCAAAATTTTACTGGTTTGAAACAAGATGAAGACAACTCAAACACTTTTTTATCCCTAAGGTCATGGCCAATTGTGATATTTTTAGCCCACATCTTGATATTTATTTTACTTTGGTACTACATACCTTATGTATCCCGTCGTGGCAAGTAAGAATGTGATATACTAAGTCTTGTGCAAGCATAACAGATAGGTGATCCCTATGATGGGGGAGTCACCACCTTCATCAAGCTATAAGTAGCCTTTCAAAAAGCCCTGTTTCTACTCAAGGAAATATGTCTGGTGAGTATCTTGGGAGCAAAACCATCTATGCTCTTGCACTAAACTTTTCAGAAATATCTTCAATCAATAGAATGGGCAAGCTTCTAAAATAAGAGGTGTCTAGTAATGTTCAATGTCTTTGGACGTAAGTTCATTCTACAGTGACTCACTTAAGAGCCTTGTAACTCACGGTGGGGCCCATATGTCCTTTCGACAAGTTACACTATAAGAATAGCTACACCCAAGGCTACAACTTTCACTCTCACCCGATTTCTATAGCGGATCGAAGGATTTACTGCGCAAGTTCATCCCAAGAGTGATGTGTCTCTTGGCAGGCCTCTCTTAAAAATAGAAAATTTAGAGCTTTACTAACACTTTTCTCTTGCACCTAGGACCACAAGAGCCAAGGGAGAGGATAGTGTGTGTTAGAACTAGGACCACTCTACAAATTTGCACAAGCGTGCCAAACACAAAAGACACTTGTTCTTTTTAACCTTTTATTGCAATGTGATCTATTTGCTAATTGGAGATGTTGCTCCAACAGACATGATGTTCTTTTTATCCCACAAAGCAATTTGTTTTCTAACTAGGAAAGTGAAATCTTGGTCAACAAAATGAAAGCACGTTTGCTCAAAAGTAAATCGCTTTTGTAAGTAAATGGACAAGTTGTTTATTCTTTTTATAGCCCAAATTTGAAGTGTGAATTTGCAAAAAGAAATGTTAAGTTTGTTGTAAATTTTAGCTTTGTAAATGATGTTCTTTTTAACCCCAAAAGACAAGTTTTGATTTGTTTTAAAGAACCAAAAACTAAATGTGAGGTTCTTTTTATCGAAAAAGAGGAAATATGAATTCTTTTTAACCAATTTTAGAAAAGAAGTTAAAACGAAATCAAAATCCTAAATTAAATTCCTCCACCCTGGAAGAAATTGTTAAAAACCTACAAATAAAGAAGTTAGAAAAATCCAAAATCTTATGTGGGCTTCCACAAGCCTAAGTTTAATTTTTCGGTTACAATTTTGACCTCTCTGTTACAGAAGCGCTACTCTGTGAGAACACAAAAGCGTTATTTCTGACAACATCGTCAGAGTACTCACAAAGGCGCAACACTATTAACAATAGCGCCAAACCATTGACAAAAGCGCTATATTAAAATACTAGACAATATTAAAAACTGGTAGACAGAGAGGACAAAAGCGCTAAATTATGACAGAAGCGTTGATTAATGTGCAAAAGCGCTAAAATGCTGACTAAAGCGCTAAAACTCTAACTAAAGTGCTAAAACTCTAACTAAAGCGTTAAAACTCTTCTGACAAGGGTGCCAAAATGCGGAACAAAGGAGCTAAAGCGCAACCTGTGTGTGAACATTCAAGAAAATCACAAAAAAAAAGTTAGAATCAGAATCAGAAGGATATGTGTTTGATTCAAGTTGGGTTCACCAAATGATGCAAGTCAAAAGGGGCACAAGGAACAAAAGACAAGTTCAAATGTTAGTAGATTAGTCACAACCAAAACAAAACATAAATGAACTTAAAAACTTTAACATGCATATCAAGAGAGATATAAAGCACACAATAAGAAGCCTACATAAACGAAAAAGGGAAAGAAGATCCCGCAAGATGCTCACCAAAATGCTCATCGATATTCCTCCCTTGTTCCTCTCCTCTTCGAGTCCCACATGACTGTAGCTCTCATCTTTTTCAATATCCATGGATGGCATATGAAGATTCAAGATGGTTGTGAAAATGAAAACACATGCCCATGCAAGTGTAAATGATTTACTATGAGAAAACACCTAATTAGTCTATGTAAATCTTAGAATAATAACAATGCAAATGCTTCTTAATACTCTCTAAAATGACTATAAGTTTGATGCACAAAAGGCTTCTGATCCTGAAAATGAAGAATGAGAGCTCTATTTATAGGGGAAATAGGGCAATGGATGGTCAAGATTGAATAATCTTAACAAGGGCCATGATTGAAAGTTAATCAATCCATGTGATGGCTTTCAACCCAATCCCATGATGACAAATGTCAACATGAGATAGCTTGAGAGGAGAGGGAAGAAGCATTAAATGCTTGAGATGACATGAAGGTTGCCTTGGGAGGGTTTGGTTAGGCTTGAGTTAGTGAATAAAATTTTTATCCAATGAATAATGTCTTTATCCAATGGATAAACTCTTGTGCAAGAGTTAATGGGGATAACCATGGTCAAAGCAATGAATGCTTGAAGAAACCCATGAGTTAAATGAGGGTTGAGTTAGAGGGAAAGCCTCTAACCATGTGGGTGAGTTGAGTTTAACCATTAATGGTTATGTAAGAGACATAAATGGTTTAGAAGACTTTGGGGGTTAACTTGTTGAAGGATAAAAAACCTTTAATGCATTTCAAAGACTTTGGAGGCTTTGAGAAGTGGCTATTAGGCTATGGGCCCTCTCTGAGGGTCAGGAGCGATTTTTGTAATTGACTTCTAAATCTTCATTCCCAATGATCTCTTTTCACTTCAAGGCAACTTAAACATCATTTCGAGCTCATGTCTAGGCTTGTCTTTTCTCAAACTTGGATGAAAAAATCATATATTAGGTTTTTCGCCCTGGGCCCTCTTTGAGGGTCAGGAGCGATTTTTTTATTTTGGGTTGATTTCCTCTTTTGTTGATCATCCAAATTATATTCAACGGATAGAAAATGCTTTCCTTCATCCCTTCCAATCATAAAACACACTTTGATCTTGCAAGAATAATGCATATTTGAAAATCTCGCTCTGGACCCTCTCTGAGGGTCAGGAGTGATTTTTGCTACCTGGACCAAAATGCTTCACTTTTCATCTCAAAATCACTTTGTCAAGGAAGATGTCATCTTGTTCTTTGCTAATTTGGAATGGATTAGAAGAATCTAAAAGGGGTTTAGGAGGCAAGTGGGTTTGGTGGGTGAGAGAAAATAGGATTGTATTTAGAAATAAAATCTATTTATTGGTGCAACTTGCCTTTGTAGGAGAATGTAAGTGGGGTGGGATTTAGAGATTTAAATAAATATTTATTTATTTAAATGAGGAAAGGGGTTAATTTAAACAAATTTTCTTTATTCATTTAATTAATTGTTAGAGTATGGTTTAATGAATTAATTTAAATAAATTGAATAATTTATTTAATTAATAGAAGAAGAAGTTTAAGATGAATTAATTAAATATCAATTTAATTAACTGTTGACTGATGGTTAAATAATCAAATAAATACTAAATATCCATTTAATTAAGTGGACAGCTTTATGTGTCTACATGATCAATTGGTTTTCTATTTGGTATTTGATCATGTGCCGCCTATTGGGGGCATTGAGGCCCCTAATGTTCCAAGTTAGAATCCTCATTGTTCTCCAAGGAGGATTCTCCCTTAGATCTTAGCATGTAGATCTTGATTGAGGTTTTCTCTAGAAGTAATTCATCTTCAGCCCTCTTCTTGTTATTTGTTTTCCTACCCGTCTGAGGTCTTGAGAGGCCAATTGTTATTGTTTTAGTTGTCGATTGGTCAATCATTCTCTATTTGTTAATGTTCAATTCATCATCACTCTCTAATTGTGATGTTGTTTTTGTCTTGGTTCCTTCTTTCGACGCTTCATTCTCTATTATTTTCTTTGTTATCATCGTCTCCTATTTGACTCTATTGTATCCATTAATCTTGGACACTCAACATCTTCTTTATTTTCAGATTGTCCTTCTTCTTGATTGTGTTTAATGGGAGCAATTTGCCTTATCTCTATGTTTCCTTTTGAGTTCCTTTCCTTCTCATTAGTCAAATTCATCATTATCATGTCAATTTTGTCTACCACCTCCAATGTTCTATCATTTATCCCTTGGTCTATGGCTTCCACCTTCAAAACCTAAATTTTGATCTCCATAGAGGACCTTGCCTCCATTCATTTCGGTTTCCATTTTGTTTTAATTGGAACCCTGTAATTTTCTTCATTATAATTCATTCTTCTACATCTCAAACAAAACCATTTCAATATTTTGTTCCCAACATCCTGTCACGGTTTTTAGGTTTTTTCGGCACTGGTGTGATTAGTAGGAGTTGTATTCATGCATATAGGATTAAATCATCACCATCCATGTCACTATTTAGGGTTTGTCCAATATTATCTCTAGTTTTCTTCAAACTCTCCATACACCAAAATTCGAATGGGAGGTAATACAACCTAATCCATTGTGGTTTATCCCTTGGCCTCAATACTGCAGGATTAAAATTTGGGATCCATCTCTATATGAAATCATAGAGATTCTCCATTCTCCATGGTCCTTTAGATATAATTTCATTCCTCTTTGATTTACTCTCAAATTCCACTATAAAAAGCGGTGTTGGATATGAAACTTCTCACAGAGTTTACAGACATCTTATTTTTTGAAAGGGAGCTCATTATCTGTGATGATGGACATGGGTACACCATACTGGCAGATAATGTAATGGAGGATGAATTAGGTGATCTGCTTGCTAGTGACTTGGGTGAGTGGAACAACTTAGATCCACTTGGTGAAGTACTTTGTGGCGGTAATGATAAATTTATGACTGTTGGATGAAGATAGATGGATTTTACCCACAAGGTTAAGTCCCCATTGACAAAAGGGACATGGTGTTGTGATAGGTTGTAATTCCTGTGTTGTGGAATGTATAAGATCTCTATGAACTTGGCACTTCTTGCACTTTCTGACAAATTAGTAGGAGTCCTTCTCAATGGAGGGCCAATAGTATCATGCCCACATGATCTTTTTAGCCAATGAAGGGCCACTTGAATGAGCTCCGCAAATACCTTCATGTACTTCCTCTAAGGCTTTTTTTATCTCATCTTGTTCCAAATATCGAAGGAGAGTACCATCAAGTCTTCATCTATATAGGGTTTTGGCAATGATGGTGTATCTAGCGGTTTGGTCGATAAAGGTTTTTTATTGGTTGTTTGATTGGTTAAGGGGAAGTGTGTGGTCACATAGGTAAGTGAAAAAATCATTGTACCATGGGGAGTCAAAACCGATAAGGCAACATATCCTTTTAGATTCAGGGATATCATAAGCAGGGATCCAAAGTTGTTCAACCAAGAACTCATAGCATGTCGAATTTTCTGGAAGATGCAAGAGAGCTGCAATTGTAGCCATTGCATCAGCAGCTCGATTTTGATCTCTTGGTATTTGCTCAAATGTGATAGTTCTAAATGATTCTTTGAAACTATCCACCATCCTTTTGTACGACATGAGCTTATCATCCTTTGTTTGGTATTCCTCAGTGACTTGTCGGATGACCAGCTGGGAATCTCCATATACTTGTAGCTCTTTTAGATTCCATTGCATGGCCAATCTGACTCCTGTGATCAAGGCCTCATTGATGCGGAGCTTCAAAGGACCCAACTCAAACTTAACAATACAAGACTATTTGATGATAAAGTTGACACAAATGGTGTCATAATACTCAATCAAGAAAAACACGACCCTTTGAGACTTTACAAACTACCTCAATGCATTGACAAAGAAAAATCTTTGCAAAACTACCACCTTGCTGCCATATTGATAGACCCTTACACACTCACCCATAACTTTTGCAACTGAACAAATTTATTCGATCTCTCAGGTGAAATGTTTTTTAACTTGGTTATACAAAACATATCCAAAACTCAGAAAAGTCCAACGGTGGAAATGTGAGATATGGCCCCCGTATTAGGACTGTATTTTCTGCAACAGTCAGCCCCTAAAATTTCAGACCTTTACTCCCACAATGCACATGTCATCTTGTGCATGGCCTCCTGAAACCAAAAATTATGAAAATATACAATATAATACACCATCATACCCATTTTTCGGATTAGATCAATCTGGAAATAAAATATAAAACATTTTCATGCTCACTATTAACCTTGGGGTAGGGATATGAATGTTTTCACAAGAAATTGGACATCTTCACCAAAACATAACCAAATCACTTAAAAACAAATCCAAAATAAACTTAATTCATTATAGAAACATATACAACCATGAAGGAATGAAAACTAATTCATAAAAGCACTCAAAACAATGGAAAATCATATTGTTTTACGTGGAAACCTGGAAAATACACATGAAAATTAGATTTTTATTGCTTCAAAACTCCAAACCCGATCAAAAAACCTTTACCAACCACCAAAAAATGATTCAATTTCATCCATTTATAACCCTCAAGGCCTTCTAGGCCTAAATCCAACCTAAAACCAACTTATAACTAACTTATGACAACTTTTTTGCATTCTTGACAACTTTTTGACAACAAAAAGTTGCTCCAAAGTTGTCAAGTTTGACAACTATGTATGTCAACTTGCCAAACCTATATCTGAACCTTATAAAACATTAAAATGGTCATTAGATGACCTTATAAACATATTTTATCTACCTAAACACACTTCTACCCCAAAAACCCAATTTTAGCCTTTTCTAGGCCTAATAAAATGGCAATTTTACACTTTTGACCATTACATTGCATTTCACTACATTTTATGGCTCACATGGCCATGTTACATCATTTAAATACCTTATAGGTCTTGTTTGTCTTCATTTTTCATCAAATCCTCCATAGGGCCTATCAGTGACCCTACTCCACCTTGTCTTCCTGGGTGCTCCTGCACCACTCATATTCTGTTATATTATTTGTGCATGGAAAAGTGAGTCTGTATGACTTCTAGATAGTGTCACCTTGAGGTGTGATAAAAAGAATACCTACCCCTGAGCCATGTCTAGTGTATGAGCCATCAAAATATAGCTTTCAGGGTTGTGTAGCCGTGATCATGAAAATTTCCTCATCCGGAAAGTTGGAAATAAGAGGATGGTCGCCTTTGAGTGGTGCATCAACCAACTAATTTGCAATAACCTATCCCTTGATAGCTTTGTGGTCCACATACTCAATATCAAATTTGCTTAGGATCATAACCCATTTGGCCAAGCGGCTTGTCAATGTTTCCAAGTTGAGTAGGTACTTGAGTGGATCTATCTTGGCAATAAGTTTTACTTTGTGGGTTAAAAGATAGTGTCTTAATTTAGTTGCCGCCAAGAAAACTGGCAAGCAAGCTCACTCAATAGGTTTGTAATTGAGTTCATATCCTACTAGTGTTCGAGAGATGTAGTAGATAGCACATTCTTTTCCTTCCACATTATGTTGTGCAAGCAATACTCCTAATGTCGTGGTTGTAGATGAAATGTATAATAATAGAGGTCTGTTTGGATATGGTGGAATCAACAATGGTGTATCCATTAGGTAGTCTTTAAGCATTTGGAATGCTTGTTGGCATTTTGCATCCCATTGAAAGTGGATATTTTTATGTAACAAATGGGTGAAGTGATGACATTTATCGGCCAATTATGCAATGAACTGTTGAATGGATTGTAATCTCCCTTGTAATGTCCTCCACTGACTGATATTATTTGGAGGTGGCATTTCCATGATCGCCTTGACTTTCACAGGATCTACCTCAATGCCTTTACTTGAGACAATGTATCCTAAGAGCTTCCCAGAAGTTACTCCAAAGACACATTTCTTTGGATTGAGATGAACGTGGTATTGTTCCAATTTGTTGAAGATTTTATCCAGTACTGCAAGATGACCCTCTCTTGTTAATGATTTAGCTAGTAAATCATCCACATAATCTTCGATTATTGTGTGCATCATGTCATGGAAGATGGTAGTCATGGCTCTTTGATATGTTGCCCCTGCATTCTTTAGACCAAATGGCATTACATTCCAACAGTATGTTCCCCATGGACATGTGAAAGCAGTTTTGTGTTGATCCTCTGGAGCAATTTTAATCTGGTTATATCCTGAAAAGCCATCCATGAGAGAAAGCATCGCATGACCTATTGTTAGATCGACAATCATGTCGATGTTTGGTAAAGGGAAGTCATCTTTAGAACATGCTTTGTTTAAATCTCTAAAATCTATACAGATATAGATGCCCCCATTAGGTTTACCAATAGGTACAATATTGGAGATCCATTCTGCATAATCAATTGGTCTGATGAAACCAGCATCCAAGATCTTTTTAAGTTCAGCCTTGACAAGAATGAAAATCTATGGGTGCATCTTTTTGAGCGTTTGTTTGACAGGTTTAGCTCCTTCTGCTACAGTTAAGTGATGCATGACCAAATCTGGATCTAAGTCAAGCATGTCTGCATAAGACCATGCAAAGTTGATTTGGCACTTTTGGAAGAATTCCACAAATTTTGGCTCTTCTTCAGGAGTTAATAGAGATGCCAAATGTATTTTGTGAGGAGTCTCAGAGGTTCCCACATTGAATTCTTTTGTTTCTTCTATTAGGATGGTTGATCTCTCCTAATTCATACTAAAGGGGAGGATGTCAAACCTTTCATCCTCAGGTGCCTTAGAGAGGTTTTCACCTTTGGATACGCTCTTTGTTTTTACTCTTTTGGGATCTAAAAGTGCCACCGTGTGGTTTTCACTAGAAGACCCATGCTTTATTGTAATATATTTGCAGTTGAAAAGTTTGGCATCTGCCCCAAAGTATGTTGCGCTGTTAAGTTCAATGACAAAGCCAATGATCTCTGCTTGGTATTTTATCCCGTAATTCTAGAAAGTTTATGAGTGCCTCATCATTTTGGAAATGGTCAAGGCATGGGGGACTTATCTGGTTCCATTCAATGAGTTCGGGATGAAGGATAGGCATTACTTCATCGATTAAGTTGAGTTCATAGGAGGCATCAGTGAGGTGTAATATGGAGGCGTGAAGTTCATCGATGGTACTCTCCTTTTCAGATTCGGGTGTAGGATTTGACATAGGGCCCGTGGAAGTTTCTTCTAGCTCAGGATCCCAAAAAGTTTTAATCCATGCTTCTCCATAAACTGGTATATCCTTACGAGGTGGTGGAGGTGATGTTTCTTCCTCATCTAAATCATTTAAATGCATTGAATCCCATTCCCACTCATGTGAGTCTATCTCAGAATCACTCTCTAGCATCTGATTACTATACCAAATTGGGATGTCATTTGAATGGAATAATGCATTAGTTACTGGCTTATGTACTATTGGAGGTGGGCTTGCTGGTGCTACTGGGGTTACAGATATAGTCAAGGATTGCATCCTTGGGGTAATTGGTCGATACACAAATTTGTTGGGTTTTCCTTTGAATCGAAGCTTAGGAGAAGACTCTCTTTGAAAACCTAGTCCAGTTTTATCTCTTGGTTTCAACTCAGGTTGTAAGGGCTCTTGTTGTCCTTGCTTGTAAGGTCCCAAAGCACTATGGCCATTATAGCTCATTTTTTGCATTATAGTGAAGCCTTTGTCATATTTGTCAGTGGGGAGCTTAGCCTTTGCGATTTCTTTGTTGAGAGGGTCTGTGTAGATCCATCATGTTGATAGTTATGATACTTAATATAAGTATAGATCCAATAGCCAACAAGATGAGAGGGTGGGGGGGTGAATCATACAACCTTAATCTTCCATAAAAACATTAGATTCAACCTCGGTAAAATTTATTTCAGTAATATAACAATAATTGTCAAACATGCAAACTCAAAAGCATAGAAACATCATAAACCTCATAACACTAGATTTAACGTGGAAACCCAAATAGGGAAAAACCACTGTGGGATTTCGGACCCACGAAGAAATATACTCTTCTAGAGTATGCTCGGTTAAAAGAAAATCCTGTTAAAGATTACAAACACATTGCTAGATGTGACCCGGTTAAGGGATTTCCCTCAGATCTATTAGGATCTTCACCTTGTTAGAAGTGACCTTGTTAAAGGATTTCAAACACTCAATTAGAATGTCACCTTACTAGAGGGTTTTAAAATAAGACTGTTAAGTCCACTCGGTTAAGAGATTTTCTGTCACTTTCACAAAATAACAGTAATAAAAATCTATCTACAACTTCACATCTAAAATGCTAAAGCAGATTCTTATTTGTTCAATACAATCTAGACATAGAACTAATCTTGTCCATCTACTGGGCTTCTATACTCTGTTATTCAAATAGGTCTTCAAGCTTCTATGCTCGGTAATCACTATGTAGCATCCTTGTGCATACACTTGCCCGCATACATTGTTTATCAATAGTTTCCTATTTATAAATAATAGCTAACCGCTTAATCTCCTTGATCACATTTCCCATGATCAATCATAGCCATCAGATCTTTGATCTTGTCCAGGTTTAATGCATCTTTCAATCTAAAAATGTTTTACCCCGCCTAGGAACTTGCATACATTTCTTGGAACTTGTGCCAGGGTATTGCGGTTCAATATGCACTGTAGATCTTCATGCCAACTTCCGCTTGCCTTAGATTCATTAACAAACTATATTAATGACATACCAATCATTCAATCAGTTCCAGCTCATCAGCTTCATTAAATAATGCATGTAACCATTTAATGCATTCTGTTATAGCTTGATTACAACTCGGTAACAACTTGGAAAATACTAAACTTCACTCGATAGGCATTCCGCCTTCATTAATCGATAGCGATAACCTTAGGGTTTACCGACTAGGTTCTTTGCTTGATAACATAGTATAGTATTAACCTTTACAATTTACAACATATGTATGATGTTAAAACAATCTAAACATCATGATCTCATCATTGTCTGACTCGATAATAGTTGCCCATTGAATACCTTATTCATCCCCTTATTCATCACATTCTTTCCTGTGTCTTTTACCGACATCTTTATATTCTTCAAATCATACTTCTCAAGATATGGCAACATCATACTGAATTAGAAAATCAATTTCTTGACATCAATGACAAAATAATAATATCAAGAAAGTAAACATCTTTAATTAGTTATATCCATAATCATCAACAACCTTCTCAATATCCTTATTGAAATGCCAACAATCTTTCATTGTCTGTTATAATGCTATATTGCCAACAATCTCCCCCTTTGGCATTGATGGGAAAGCCAATTGATTTGACCTTAAAAGATTCGGATGATTGTGATTCTGAAATGCTGAAATGCTCTCCCCCATACATTAGACTTCTCCTCTTCCTTCAGTTTTCTTTCCAATCTTCAGTCTTCTCAGTTTTCTTTTAGTCTTCTCCCCCGATATTAGTCTTCTCCCACTTTGACAACAATGCCAAAAAGTAAAGAACTAAAACATAATTTCTTCCTATATGAAGTGATTTCCTGTTGTTGTGTATCAATTCTGTCTCGGTCAGAGCATTTTGTCTTCAATTCATGTTCCCTGTTTTGTTTCCTGTAATATTTCCTGTACACCTTTAGAAAACATTCTAAAGGGTGTAAATCAACATCAACTCCTAAAAGATATTCGATAGAGTCATCGGATTGATGCTTTCACCGAACCCGGTCAGTGAGTAGAAGATAGGGGTAGGACCCCTAACTTACTTATGAGATATTCAAAAGTGTCCCTTGGTAGTGGCTTGGTGAAGATATCTGCTATTTGTTCCTTTGAGCTAACATACTCCAACACCACTTTCTTCTCTTGAGCTTCTTCTCTAAGATAATGATATTTGATAGAGATGTGCTTTGTCTTAGAGTGCATAACAGGATTCTTTGAAATATTAATGGCACTAGTATTGTCACAAAATATAGTTACTAACTCGGTAACTTTCTCATTTATACCTTCCATCAGTTGTTTGATCCATGCAATGTTGGTACAATTCAATGCTACAGCAATGTATTTAGCTTCTGTTGTTGATTATGAAACACATCCTTGTTTCTTGCTAAGCTAACTCACTAGTCTTTCTCCTAAAAAGAAAGCTCCTCCACTTGTGCTTTTTCTGTCATCAATGGTGCCTGCCCAATCAAAATTAGTATAAATTTTAAATCAAAATCATTTCCTTTCTGATATACTAAGCCATAATCCTTAGTGCCTTTCAAGTATCTAAAAATTCTTTTGACTACTGTCATGTGTGTTTCCTTTGGATCTGCAGAGAATCTTGCAACTATACCTACTGCATGTGCTATGTCTAGTCTGCTGTGAACAACATATTGTAGTTTTCCAATCATGGATCGGTAAAGTGTCTCATCAATGGATGCAGATTCATCATTCTTTGATAGTTTACAGTTGGTAGTCATAGGAGTACTTATTGGTTTTGAATCCTCCATTCCAAATTTCTTCAAGATTTCCTTTATGTACTTGGATTGAGTAATGAAAATCTCATTTTTCATTTGCAGTATCTGTAAACCTATAAAATACTTTATCTCACCGATTAATGACATCTCAAATTCTTTGCTCATTTCATTTCCGAAGTTCTTGCATAAAGAGTCATTTCCACTAAATATAATATCATCAACAAATATGGCTGAGATTAGTATTCCATTTTCATCATTCTTCATGTACATATTGATGTTCTCACTTGTCCTTATAAAACCAATCTTAATCAAATAAGAGTGCAATCTTTCATACCATGCTCTAAGTGCTTGTTTCAAACCATATAAAGCTTTGTTCAATTTACATACCCAATCTTTATTATTGTCTTCAACAAATCCTTCAGGTTGTTCAATAAAAACTTCTTCTTCTAATATTCCATTTAGAAATGCATATTTGACATCCATTTGATATACCTTGAAATTTTGGAAAGCAGCATATGCCAACAATGTTCTTACTCTTTCAAGTCTAGCAACAGGTGCAAAAGTTTCATCATAATCAATTCCTTCTTCTTGAGCATAACCTTTGCAAACTAGTCTTGCTTTGTTTCGAATGACCTCTCCTTTTTCATTTAGCTTGTTTCTGAAAATCCACTTTGTACCGATTACATTTTTGTCCTTCGGTCATGGGATTAGTGTCCATGTGTCACTCTTCTTGATTTGATCAATCTCTTCTATCATAGCATTTATCCAATCTTCACTGTTAAATGCATCTTTCACTATTCTTGGTTCAAATTCAGATATCAAACATGTGTTTTGTCTCAGTTTGTTCCTTGTCATCACTGGATCATCCTTATCTCATATAATCTGACTTGGTGCATGATTTCTTCTGACATACTTGGCTAATACAGGCTCGGTAGGCTCTGTATGATCTTCTTCATCACTCGGTAACTAGATATTCTCTTCATTTTCTTCAACAGTCTTCTCGGTAAGACTTCTCGGTTGAACATAGAAAAATTCATCATAGTCTTCTGGTTCCTTGGAATTTCCTTCATCATTTGTTTCTGCAAATTCATCAATTTTCACATTTGCACTTTCTACTATTTTGTTAGATGATTTGATCAGACATTTAAATGCTTTGCTTCTAGAAGAATAACCTAGAAATGTTACTTCTTCACTCTTCTGATCAAACTTTCCATTTCTATCATCTTTGTGAACATAGCATCTACTTCCAAAGATTTTAAAGTAACTTACATTAGGTTTCTTATCATATCAGATTTCATATGGTGTCTTCAAAGTACCTTTCTTCAATTGTACTCGGTTCAGGGTGTAAACTGCTGTGCTTATTGCTTCTCTCCAAAATGTTTGTGGCACCTTCTTTTCAATCATTAGTGTTCTAGCACAATCCACAATAGATCTGTTTCTTCTCTCAGCTATTCCATTCTGTTGTGGAGTTCTCGGTGCAGAGACTTGTCTTTTAATACCATGATCATTGCAAAATAAGTTGAACTCATCAGATGTGAACTCTCCTCCTCTATCTGATCTAAGACATTTCAGTTGTCTTCCTGTTTCATTTTCAACTCTTGCCTTGTACCATTTAAACATTTGAAAACCTTCTGATTTTTCTTTTAAAAACATTACTGACATCATCCTTGAATAATCATCCACAAATAATATGAAATATTTATCACCATAATAACTTTGAACTTTCATAGGACCACAAAGATTAGTATGCACTAGATCTAAAATTCCCTTAGAAGTGTAAGACTTACTTGTAAAGCTTTATCTTGTCATCTTACCCATCCGGCATCCTCGGCACATAGCATTCTCAGGTTTTTCAAGACTCGGTAGACCTCTTACTCGGTGCTTCTTGCTTATTTTGATCACATTATCAAAATTTACATGACAAAACCTTTTATGCCATAACCAGGTATCATCTATCTTTGCATACAAACACTTATTCCGAGTTGAGTCAAGGTGAAATGTGTTACCTTTTGTTTGTGTCCCGGTAGTAGCTAACTTTCCATTCTTGTCATGAACTTTGACAATTCCTTTTTGAAATTCTATTTGGTAACCTGTGTTGTTTAGCTGTGCTACACTCAACAAATTGTATTTCAAACCTTCAACCGAATAAACATGATTGCATCTTGCATTGTCAAGAAGTGTTATAGATCCTTTACCTTTCACTGGACATGGTGCATCATTGCCAAATCTGACATAGCCTCCATCATAATCTTCTAATATAACAAACTTGTGTTTATCTCCTGTCATATGATGTGAGCATCCACTATATATGATCCAAGAATCATTAGTGTTTATGTGAGATATTAGGGCTTTTTCTCCATACCTTTCTTCATCTGATCCATCTTTGATAACCACATAAACTACTTCCTCTGTATCAGTCTCATCTGATTTATCATCATTGGATTCCTCATCAGCTATTAAGCATGTCTTTCTATCTCTTCTTTTGAAGTCTCAGTGTCCTCTATAATGATTGTCTTTCTGTTTGTCATCTCGGTAATCTCTCTTTTTAGTAAAATCTTTGTCAGGACAGTTAGAAGCCATATGTCCTATTTTATCACAATTGAAACATTTCAAAGGTAGTTTTCCTTTATACTTACCTTTGCCTCTCGGTAACCTTCTGGCTAATAGTGCTTCAAACTCTTCTTGCTTTCTGATTTCCTCATACAGTTTGTGTACTTCCTTCATTTTCTTACAAAATCTTTCACTTGCTCCACTGTGATCTCCTTCAGAGTACTTATACTTTCTTTCATTCAAATCATTAGATTCATCAAGATGAAAAGAACTAAATGCAGATTCAACTTTATTTACCGAAGATCCACTGTTATCAAAGTTACTTAATTCAAATGCATGTAGCTTACCAATAGTAGTATCTAAAGAAACTGGCATATTAGGTATAGACATCAATTCATTGATTGTAAAGACTCGGATTGCATAAGCTGGTAGAAGGGTTCTTAACAACTTACTTGTTATATCCTTTTCTTCAATAGTTCCACCTGCTCCTTTGATTTGATTGACAATCTCCTTTAGTCTTGTACTGTACTGAGTTATGTTCTCACCTTCATTCATCCTCATAGATTCAAGTTGTCCTCTTAGACTATCTACTTTTGCTCTTTGAACATGTTCATCTCCTCCATACACTGATATGAGCTTATCCCACATAGCCTTTGCATCATTGCAGCCTTCTAGATCATTAAACTCTGAATCGGTCAATGCAGATGTTATTTCAATCATTGCTTGAATATGTTCTTGTTTTGGCTTTATCTCTTCCATAGTCAATGGATAGGTGCTCGGTGTAACAAAATCATTCTCTAGATAGTATACAACATATTCTCCAACTCCTGATAGATGTAGCTTCATCTTTTTCTGCCATGTAGAGAAACTTGACTTGTTCAACTTCGGTGCATCCCTCTTATACATCTTTGGATCTTTAACTCAAGTGCCTTTAAACTTTTCTTCCGGAGTCCAAAGCTCTGATACCAATTGATAGTTCTGATACTTAATATAAGTACAGATCCAATAGCCAACAAGATGAGAGGGGGGGGGGTGAATCATACAGCCTTAATCTTCCATAAAAACATCAGATTCAACCTCGATAACATATATTTCAGTAATATAACAATAACTGTCAAACATGCAAACTTAAAAGCATAGAAACATCATAAACCTCATAACACCAGATTTAACGTGGAAACCCAAATAGGGAAAAACCACTGTGGGATTTCAGACCCACTAAGAAATATACTCTTCTAGAGTATGCTCGGTTAAAAGAAAATCCTGTTAAAGATTACAAACACATTGCTAGATGTGACTTGGTTAAGGGATTTCCCTCAGATCTGTTAGGATCTTCACCTTGTTAGAAGTGACCTTGTTAAAGGATTTCAAACACTCAATCAGAATGTCACCTTGCTAGAGAGTTTTACAAATAAGACTGTTAAGTCCACTCCGTTAAGAGATTTTCTGTCACTTTCACAAAATAACAGTAATAAAAATCTATCTGCAACTTCACATCTAAAATGCTAAAGCGGATTCTTATTTGTTCAATACAATCTAGACATAGAACTAATCTTGTCCATCTGTTGGGCTTCTATACTTTGTTATTCAAATAGGTCTTCAAGCTTCTGTGCTCGGTAATCACTATGTAGCATCCCTGTGCATACACTTGCCCGCATACATTGTTTATCAACAGTTTCCTATTTATAAACAATAGCTAACCACTTAATCTCCTTGATCACATTTCCCATGATCAATCATAGCCATCAGATCTTTGATCTTGTCCAGGTTCAATGCATCTTTCGATCTGAAAACGTTTTAACCCGCCTAGGAACTTGCATACATTTCTTGGAACTTGTGCTAGGGTATTGTGGTTCAATCTGCGCTGTAGATCTTCACGATGACTTCCCCTTGCCTTAGATTCATTAACAAACTATATTAACGACATACCAATTATTCAATCAGTTCGAGCTCATCAGCTTCCTTCATTAAATAACGCATGTAACCATTTAATGCATTATGTTATAGCTTGGTTACAACTCGATAACAACTCGGTAAATACTAAACTTCACTCGGTAGACATTTCACCTTCATTAACTGATAGCGATAACCTTAGGGTTTACCGACTAGGTTCCTTAGGGTTTACCGACTAGGTTCTTTGCTTGATAACATAGTATAGTATTAACCTTTACAATTTACAACATATGTATGATGTTAAAACAATCTAAACATCATGATCTCATCATTGTCTGACTCGGTAATAGTTGCCCATTGAATACCTTATTCATCCCCTTATTCATCATATTCTTTCCTGTGTCTTTTATCGACATCTTTATATTCTTCAAATCATACTTCTCAAGATATGGCAACATCATACTGAATTAGAAAATCAATTTCTTGACATCAATGACAAAATAATAATATCAAGACAGTAAACATCTTTAATCAGTTATATCCATAATCATCAACAACCTTCTCAATATCCTTATTGAAATGCCAACAATCTTTCATTGTCTGTTATAATGCTATATTGCCAACACATGTCAGGTCTTCATCCATGGTTTCCTCTTCTTGACTTTTACCAGGGGTGAATTGTGCCAAAGTGCAAGTTATTTTGGCCAGCGGTGATTCAAGTAAACCTTGGGGTTTTCCATGAGTCTTAGGGGATGTGAGTAACTGCCCAACACAAAAGAGTTGGCTAAGATTATATTCATCAGGACCTTCCTCAGCCATTTTCATTTTTAATTTCTCCTGTTTTGGTGTAGGGGTTGTTAAGCTGGAAAGAGAGGTTGGATTAACATATGATGAGGAAGTGACAACTTCCCTATTGCTAGGTACGGTGACATCTGGCTGATGGTGAATATTATTACAATATGAAAATGGATTAGCATCACCGAGGATTGTAATTTCTACCCCATTATGTGGAAACTTGATACATTGGTGATAGGTGGATGGGATGACTTGCATGGCATGTATCCAAGGTATCCCTAACAAGAGATTGTATGGCAAAGGAAGGTCTAGAACTTGGCAAACTACATGCTTCACCATTGGCCCAACCCTGATGGGTAATGTAACAACTCCTCTAGAATAACGTTCTGCATCATCATATGCTTTGATGGTTATCTTCTTGCTGAGATCCACTGATTCTGCTGCATAACCCAATGTTATGACTAACTGTAAGGTGCATATGTTTAAGTTGGCCCCATTGTCGATCAAGACTTGCTTGATTCTATGGTGGTTTACGAATCCTTCAATATGGAGGGAGGCATTATGGGGTTGTTGGAAGGATGTGTTATCACTTTTGGTAAAAGTGAGACATGGTGATGATTTTAGACTACCAACCATGGCTTGAAACTGAACTATGTTGAGGTTGGTGGGGACAAACGCTTCTTGGAGAGCTTGGTCCAAGACTGTTTTATGTGAGGGGGATAAGCGTAAAATCTCTAATATGGAGATGAGGGCTGGCGTCTTATCCAATTGCTCTACAAGATTATATTGTTTGGGGAGGGGTGTCGTTCCTGATGGTTCCCCTCGAATATTAATATTTCTATGATGTGTAACAATGTTGCATTGAGGATTTTGATATTTTATGGTAAGAGTTGTAACTTATTCATCCGCATCATAAAGGTGATTCACAATATAATTGTATGCGGCTTGTGTGTAATTGGTTGTGGTATCTATGTTTCTCCCTGAGGTTGAAGGACCCATTTGATCATGTGATGGAAGTGGATTTTTTAACATTAAGTGATCATCATTAGATGTTTTTGGGTCATGTCCCTCAATTTCAATTTCTCTTCTATCGATAAGATCCTGAACAAGATCTTTTAGCCGAAGGCAATTTCTTGTTTTATGCCCTCTTCCTTGGTGAAATTCACAATGTTCATGATCTCGCCACCATGGAGGCTTGAATTGAGGCTCATAATTGGATGTTTTTGGTAAGGTCACAAGATTGGAGGATATGAATTGGTGTAAGATCATTTCGATAAGTTCCCCTAAGGGCATATATGTGTGTTTTGGCTTGTAGTTTTGATGCTTTTGTTTTGGTTCCTCTTGTTGTGTATTGTGATCTTGATTTTGTGGATTATTGTTGGTGTAGTTGTTAGTAGGGGGGATTTGGTTCTGCAGACCTAACCACAGGTTGTGCAATTTTCATTGTTCTTGCGTCCACTATCCTGTCATTGACAACATCTTTGTTTTTGTTCCAAAATTTTGGTTTGTCGCTATTATAGTGTGGACGAGGACCATCTTTGTGTTCGTTATAAATTTTGATAAGTCCCTTTTTGATGAGGGCTCTTTCACATTTGAGCCCTTGAGTTATCATTTCTTCAAAGGATTTTGTGCCCTCCATGTCCAAATGAAATTTCATTTCATCATTTAAGTTGGAAATGAAAATTTCCACTAATTCTTGCTCAGGTAGTAGAAGAGAGTGTCTACTAGACAATTGTCTCCATCGTTGTAGGCAAGTTGAGAACAACTCCCTTGGTTTTTGTTTTGTGTTGCACAAATCTACCATGGTGACATCACGTTCTATGTTGTGTGCATAATGAGCAATAAATTTTGGACCAGTTCTTCAAATGTTCTAATACCACCCAGTAGTCGTGAAAACCATTATGTGGTTGTGCCTTCCAAACTTTGAGGAAAGAGGCGCATCAGATATGTGTCCTCATAGGCCACCTCTAAGCAAGTGGAGTGAAATTCTCACACATGATCCCTAGGATCTCCTTTGCCTCTATATTTTTCAAATTTGGGTGTTTTGAATCCTCGTGGAAAAAGCGGCATAAGCATGTTCTTGTCAAATGGATATGGACAAATATCGTTAAGTGAGAATCGATTGGTCTTCAAACCATTGTTCAGTTGTTGGGCGAGATTTTGTACTTGTTGCCTCAATGTGTCTATTTCTGAAGGAAGAGGTGGAGGATTCCCTTGATGATTAGGGTCGTAGTGGAAGTAGTCTCTATCTCCTCCACCATTGTGATGGCTATGTTGCTCGGATGTTTGTCGTAATTGCGTTGTATCAAAATTGGAGGGAAGTTTGGCACCCTCTTGAGCGAGTCTCAAGAAAAGAGCATTGGCATCAGTTCTAAGAATTTCATCAAAGAGTCTATTGAATTTTGGATTATGTTGTGCTCTTTCCAATTCTTCTAGAGTTGGAGTGTTGGGATCTTCATCATTAGTGCCTCCTCCAAAGGCCTCATGAAAGTCGTTGATGTTTTTGTCCTCCTCTTCAATTTTTGGTTGTCGATTTTTCATTGCTCTTTTTTGAGCCATGTTTTAAAAGTTGATGTTGTGAAAATGAATATGAGGTGATCTTCCTAGGATAAATCCAAGATTCTGAAATGGTGAGGGTGTGATGAAATGGTTGATGGAAGACAAGTTTTTTTTTTTTTGGAAATGTTTGGTGGTAGATAGATCTCTAATACTAAAGGTTGGATATCAACAGAGTTCTTTTTTAATTGCTTTTGTGTTTTTCAAAAATTTGATGCGATGAGGTATAGCAAGGTTTGAGATGTGTTATAATCCAAGCTACCTAGTAATGAGAGGATGCACTCATAAACTAGTTTTAACCTATCTAGATGTGTAGAAATGCCTCTTAGGATGATTGATCCTAGATGTAGAGACACCCTAAAAATGATTTGTTGGTTTTCTTAAGCAATATCTGAAAGGACTAAGGACAAGACCTCTTTGTGTTGAGAGTTGAGTGAATTCGTGATGTTTGGATGTGAAAGTGGATAGGATATGTGTCTCAATAAAACTCTTATGTTACGAAGGGGGTTTCTACTTCTTCCTCTCTTATAGGAGTTGCTGGTTCCTATCGAGCTTTGTTGTATGTGACAAATTTTAGGAAAGAAAGCGGGATTGATCTTGCCCCCTTTGTTCTTTCGATAATCAAAAGCTCTATACTGAGTAAAAGCTCTATTTCTCAAAGGCTCTTTATCAAATTCGTTGGATTTGCCCTGAAGGTACCAGCGCATATGATGCAAGAATACTCTATGTGAGAGAAAGAGTTGTCTATTGATATAGAGAAATTTCCTCCTCTTGATAAGGGTCCTTGGACTAAGTTGTCTCTTCTTTAACTTAGTCTTTTGATGAAGACTTATTCTTCTCAATATATGGGTAATGGTCATACAAAATGATCAATGTTGATGTAGATTTGTTGGATGGATACTTTGTTTCAATTGTTTGAATCCTTTGACAAGAAAATACATCAAGCACACAAGCACATAGTCTTGCCCCTTTTCAATAAAGGCACAATAGGTGTGCGTCTAAATCAACCCAATCATGAACTTTTTTGACCCTTATAAATGTATGTATGTTCCTAGGCCTAAAGTCAGCCCAAATTTTTACTGTTTTGAAACAAGACGAAGACAACTCAAACACTTTTAACTCTAAGATAATAGCCAGTTGCAATATTTTCAGCCCACAACTTGATATTTCTTCAATTTTGGTACTACATACCTTATGTATCCCATTGTGGCAGGTACGGATGTGATATGCTAAGTCTTGCACGAGCATAACATATAGGTGATCCCTATGATGGGGGAGTCACCACTTTCATCAAGCTACAAGTAGCCTTTCAAAAAGCTCTGTTTCTACTCAAGGAAATATGCATGGTGAGTATCTTGGGAGGAAAACCATCTATGCTCTTGCATTTAACTTTTCACAAATATCCTCAATCAATAGAATGAGTGGGCTTCTAAAATAAGAGGTGTCTAGCAATGTTCGATTCCTTTGGATGTAAGTTCATTATGTAGTGTCTCGCTTAAGAGCCTTGTAACTCACGGTGGGGCTCGTATGTCCTTTCAGCAAGTTACATTGTAGGAATAGCTACACCCAAGGTTACAACTTTCGCTCTCACCTAATTTCTATAGCAGCTCGAAGGATTTACCGCGCAAGGTCATCCCAAGAGTGATGTGTCTCTTGGCAGGCCTCTCTTAAAAATATTTTTTTTAGAGCGTTACTAACACTTTTCTCTTACACCTAGGACCACGAGAGCCAAGGGAGAGGATAGTGTGTGTTAGAACTGGGACCACTCTATAGATTTGTACAAGTGTGCCAAGCACAAAAGACACTTGTTCTTTTTAACCTTTTTATTGCAATGTGATCTATTTGCTATTTGGAGATGTTGCTCCAACAGATGTGTTCTTTTTATCCCACAAAGCAATTTGTTTGTTTAACTAGGAATGGAAATCCTAGTCCACAAAATGAAAGCACATTGCTTGAAAGTAAATCGCTTTGTAAAGAAATGGACAAGTTGATTGTTCTTTTTATAGCCCAAACTTGAAGTTAAAGAAATGGACAAGTTGATTGTTCTTTTTATAGCCCAAACTTGAAGTGTGAACCTAACTTGCAAAAAGAAATGTTGAAGTTGTAAATTTTAGTTTTGCAAGTGATGTTCTTTTTAAGTCCAAAAGACAAGTTTGACTTGTTTTAAAGCACCAAATAAAAGAATTTGCGAGGTTCTTTTTTAAAAAGGAAATATGAATTCTTTTTAACCAATCTTTGAAAAAAAACTAAAAAGAAATCAAAAAATCTTAATTTTAACTCCTCCAACCTGCAAGAAACTGTTAGAAACATGCAAAGAAAGAGGTTAGTGAAAATCCAAAACCTTAGGTGGGCTCCCACAAGCCTAAATTCAGTTATTGGTTACAATATTGAACTCTCTGGAATAAAAGTGCTAATCTGTGAGAAAACCTAAGCGCTAATTCTAACAACAACGCCGAAATATTAACAAAAGTGCCATAATATTAACAAAAGTGCTATAATATTAACAAAAGCACTATAATATTAACAAAAGCACTATAATATTAACAAAAGCGCTATAATTAATGTGTTAAGGTGCCAAACCATAGAACAAAACGCTAAAGCACAACCTGTGCGTGAAAATCTGGAAAATCACAAAAAAAAGATCAGAAGATTGTGTGTTTGATTCACGTCCGATTCACCAAATGGTGCAATGCAAAAGGGGCACAAGGCACAAGCACAAATTCAAACGTTAATAGATTAGTTCCAACCAAAACCAAACACAAATGAACTCAAAAACCTTAAGATGCATACCAAGGGAGATATAAAGCAAACAATGAAAAGCATACACAAATGAAAGAGAGAAAGAAGACTCCCTAAGTTGCTCCCAAAGATGCTCATAGATGTTCCTCCCTTTCTCTTCTCCTCTCCAAGATCCAAATGGGTGATTGTAAGTAGCTCTCAGCCTTTAGCACAAAACCATGGATGACATGAAGATTTGAAAGTGGTTGAAAGATGATCTAAAATCTATTGCTATGCAAATGCCTAGAATAAGATTGCTATGAGAAAGCTCTATGAACATACAAGTATAATAACAATGCAAAAAAATACTTCCTCCTTTTCTTGAGAAGCGAGGTCCTTTTATAGGAAAAAATGTTGATTGAATGGTCAAGATTGAGTGAGCTTGTGAAGGGCTAGGATTGATGGGTTTGTAATCCATGTGGTTTGTGATCCATGTGATGGCTTTCAACCCAATCCCATGATGACAATTGTCAACATGAGATGGCTTGAGAGGAGAGAGAATGAGCATTTAATGCCTGAGGAGACATGAGGGTTTTGTTAGGCTTGAGTTAGTGGATAAATCTTTTATCCAATGGATAAACTCTTGTTCAAGAGTTAATGGAGATAACCATGCTCAAAGCAATAAATGCTTGAAGAGACTCATGAGTTAAATGAGGGTTGAGTTAGAGGGAAAGACTCTAACCATGTGGGGAAGTTGAGTTAACCATTAACGGTTATGTAATAGCCATAAAGGCTTTGAAATACTTTGGGGGTTAACTTGTTGAAGAACAAAAGCCTTTAACACATTTCAAAGACTTTGAGACATTTTTGAGAAGCGACATTTGTTTGGGAATGTGCAAATGATTAGAGAGGGGGATTAGGCTAATTAGAAGAGATTAGAAGAGTCCAGAAGGAAGTTAGTGGGTAAGTGGGTTTGGTGGGTGAGAGAAAATAGGATTTTATTTAGAAATAAAATCTATTTATTTGTGCAACTTGCATTTGTAGGAAAATGCAAGTGGGGTGGGATTTTAAATAAATATTGATTTATTTAAAAGGGGATTTTGATTTGTATTTTTAAATAAATGTTGATTTATTTAAATGAGAGGAATGAGGGAAATTAAATAAATTATATTTATTTAATAACTAGGCTATAGATAGGGATTTTAATTTAAATAAATTTACGTAATTTATTTAATTAAAATAGCAGAATGGGGGTTGAATGAATGAATTAAATGTGAATTGAATTAATAGAGGAATATTAGTGTATCAAATAAATATTAAATATTTATTTAATTTAGTGGATAGATTTATGTGTCTACACTATTATTTAAAGGGTTAAGATTCAGTTGTGTTTCTATCTTGAATTATTTGGAATTGCATGTAACATGTGACAAGCATGGTTGTAGATTGGTAAGAGGAAACTTGGTGGTAGCAAGGGGGACAAGGAAAGAGACTATTTAGTTTTGAAGCCACTTCTATTGTTAAATCCACCAATGTAACTAAATCTAAAAACACTTGTATGTGGCTCCATGGATTATGCCACATTAGTGAAACTAGTTTAAACACCTTTTTGAATAAATATTGTTAGGCATGTTTTCCTATTCTAACAAGAGTTTTGAATTTTGTGAATATTGTGTGTTTCATAAACAGAACAAAAAATCATTTCTTTTAGGTAGCATAAATCTAAAAGTAAATTGGAAATTATTCACTCAGATGCATTTGGTCTAGTGGATATTGGATCAATCAAAAGCTTTAGATATTATGTCTCCTTCATTGATGATGTTTCTAGATACACCTAGTTATATTTTATGAAGCGTATATTTGAAGTATTCACTAAAATTAAGATTTTTAAGCCTTAGTTGAAAATTAAATAGATCACAAAGTTAAGGTTTTAAGAACTGATAATGGAGGGGAATAATGTTCTAAGGAATTTGATGAATTTAATAAACATGCAAGGATTGTTAGACAAAAAAATACTTTGTATACTCTTCAACAAAATAGAGTGGTAGAAATGATGAATCATACAATAATAGAAAGAGCTAAAAGTATGTTAAGTGGTTCATGAATTGATAGATGATTTTGGGAGTGGTTGTTCTTGTCTCCTTAATGCTTATTTGGTTCCTTGACTATGGTACTTGGTTGTGGACATGTTTAACAAATCAAATCAGATGTTGATTTGGTGTTTGAGTCATGTGGTCTACAAGAGTATTCTCTTTGATATCTCAGTTTGTAGTTTACTAATGCGATGATGAGTTTGCATGTTCATTGTTTGACCTACGAGTTATGCAGTTGTGTGGGTTGATCACCTATTTAGTTGCAGTGAGATGGCTTAGATGTGGATTGTCTATATCCACCAAGTTTGATTCATTGTGGTGCATACTTGTTAGTTGGCCTTGTCTGTGGTCATTAGTGCATTGGTATGTTTGTTTTGAGATGAGAGGATGGATGATGTTTTTGGTACCTTGGCAGTTGATGTTGGGACTTGTATCATGTGGTTTATCATGATATCATGATAGCTTGGTTGTTCATTAGTTACACTTTCAGTGGGAGCTTTTAACATTGATGTATTGGCAGTGTAGGATTGAATCCTGATTGGTGGATTGTTGGTGGTTGTATGTTTCTTTTTGGATTGCAATTCATGGTTACATGTGTAAAACTGGAAGCTCTTCATGTAGGAGATGGTTGTCAGGATGCCATGTGTGACTTGGTATCATGGTTCAGTGGGAGTTGTTGGAAGTGATATTTATTCACCATTGGATGGTGGATGATCTTCTTAGTGTGCAGATGTTGGAGGATCTCTTGATCCTGTTGCTATAGAGGGTCTTTCACATTTGCAGGTGCACTAGTAGGAGATGGTTATCTTTATGTTGATTGGAGATGGTTACAAGTGATGTATGTTTGTCATTATTTCATGGTTTACTCTTGATTACCGGTTTAGAGTTTGGCATGATACATTTCTCTTGAGACCATGTTATGTTCATTGGAGTATGTGATGTTCATGATATTTTAGGATGTGGAAATCTTGGAGGACTCATGGAATCCTTGGTTGAGATGTGGTTTTATGCTTTCATGTGATATGTTATCCTTGTTTGATTGGATGGTTGTTGTTATGTCATGATGCACTCTTGATTCTAGATTAGAGGTTTGGCATTATATGGTTATTTGATATGTTCATATGGAGCATGTTATCTCCTTCGAGGAGATGATTAGATCATGTTGTCATATTTATGTTCCTAATTCAGCTAGTTGGATCTTTGACATTGATCTTGGTTGGTTCTCTTTGTATTGAGTGTATGATCATTTGCTTGGTACTTAATGATGGTGCTATGTTGCATTTGGAGTTTAGCATGGATGGATCAGTTATAGTTGGTCATGGATACATGGAGATGTTGGTGATGCTAGTATTCTCTTGTGATTAGAGATATGTGTTGAGATGGTTATTGATTTCAGTTGGAAGTCCAAGGAGCATTCACCTGGTATGGACTTGAGAGGAGATTGTTCTTAGTGTGAGTCATTATGACTTGGATAGCTTGATGAGAATTCTCATTCCCCACTCTTGGTCTACTCGATGGTTTACTACTTCAGATGTATTTCCCATTGTTTCCTTTCGGATGCATTATGTTTATGCTTATCTTTCATAGATATGGATCTTGAGCTATGGAAATGTTTAGTTCTGGAGGGTTCATTTGAGAGATGTATAGCATTGGTTATCTCCTTGTGCATATGGTTTGATGTTATGATATCATTTTGAGGTTGTTAGGAGATGGTTTAGTGGGCTTATTTCCTTCATTGGGAATGGTTATTATGAGTTTGATCTACTTGGTTATGGGAGGCTTACATCCATGTTGGCATTACATGATATTTATATTGGTTTTATCTAAGAGATTGAACAAGGGTTTGGGTGTTGTTTTGACTTCTCTTTTGGGGTGTTTTGAACAGGATCATACTTGACACAACATTTCTTATTTGAGGTGTTGGTAGAAGAAAAAGTTATGGTTTACAGGTTGTCTCTTTCCATTCTATGTATTCTCTCTTATTTGGGAGGGTGGTGACATATTGTGGGAGAGTATGCAGTAGTTGGGTTGCATGTGTGGATTATTGTTATTGTTCTTAGTAATACATGTTTTGATTTACTTATCACACCTTGATATAAGCAGTTATGGGTAGACTTGATATGCTTTGAGCTTCATTTCAGATTTGGTATTACCCATGTAGTGGGAAATCCTGGATATGTATGTACTTCATTGACAGGTTTTGATACAGAGAGCTTGATTGTGATTTATGGGTTGATATGATATTGGCATGAGTATACTAATGTTCTTTATACAAGTAGGAGGTATGGATGGTTGGATGTATTGGCATGTGTTGTGGATGTCATTTCTGATCATGTGGGTTTTTTCTTTATGAAAACAGCTTGGAGCAATTTTTATCACATTGAATTTTATACTTGTGTTCATGGATTGGTGCATCTTCACCTTGGCTTGTTCATTTTCTTCCATAGGTGGCATGTTGAAGGATAAGATGAGTTCTTGCTTGAGATGGTGGTCACTTGGTTTTATTGCAGGTATCTTGTTGGAGCACAAGAGCATGTTGGAGATTCATGTGGTTAAATGTATGGCTATGATGATGTATTTCATTGATTGACCCTTATGCAATGTATACAACAAGTGGGAGAATGTTGGGAAAATAGGTGTTGTACACCTTGCATAATAATGTTGTAATTGTAATATTTATTTATTATGTGAGTTCCCATGGACATTTAATGTAGTATTAATTCATTTGATGTTGCACATGGGTGTGTAACATGTAGAAATTCCTTGGGAATATTCTCAGGGCCACTTGATGAGTTGTATTGTAACATTGGGATTATTATATTGTATTTGTTTAATATTGGGAAAAGATATTTTAAAAAAGAAAACTTAGTACCCAATATTAAATGTGGGGTCAAGGGTAGTTGTGAGCACATGGTTTTACTTTACCACTAGTTTTTTTGTGAGCTTTTGTCTATAAAAGCAAGCTCATGTTTAGTGGTTAAGGTTGGTTGGTGGTTTTGGGTTGTCATTGTATTGAGTCCTTTGGAGGATTGTATTTGTGAAGCATGGCATGGGATGTGTGGATTCATACTTGGACACATGGGAATGAATTGGAGGGCTTGATGGTTTGAAGGTATTCATTGTAACTCTATTTTTCTTTATGGTTGACTAATACAATGGAGTATGGATGCTTTTGGAGGTTGGGTTTTTCCCTCTTGAGGGTTTTCCAAGGATATATCTTGTGTTATCTTGTGGCTTGTCTATTTGACCTTTGCACCATGGTGATTATGTAAGCTTGTATGCATCTTTTCTCTCATGGGTTATGTAGGAAATGGATTAAATGTATGTGGGTTTAAAGTATTATTTCCTAACAAGATGGACTAAGATTTGGCATGCTTGAAAGCTCTATATATTTTCTTACAAGAGTGACCATTTAATTTGAAGACTTTGTGCATATGGGATAACTCAAGGCTAAGATTGTCTTCATCACAAATCTGATAGGCCTGGATAGCAAGGTTTTGAGAATCCCTAATTTTTGGCATGGGTGGTGATGAGAAGAGGACTATAAGTAGAGGTTAGTATGTGTAGCTTTGTGGTACACACCACGTCTAAGGGAGCCATCTGATTTCTTGATGAGCCAAATATTGAGAAAAGGAAGTTGGTTGTCAGATTCAAGCTCCATGGTGAAGGAAATACATGGAGCGATATTGTTGAGGCGAGCATGGAATTCTTCTAACTTATCATGGTCATGGGGCCAACACACGTTAGTTTCATCCACATATCTCTTCCACCATTTTGGTTTGAGGGGGAAAGAGTACAAGGCAGTTTCCTCAAATTGCTTCATGTAGAGGTTGGCTATGATAGGAGAGAGGGGGGAACCCATAGACACACCATCCACTTGTTCATAAATAATGCCTTGAAAGGAGGAAAAAGTGGATCTAAGGAATAATTCTATCAAGTTGGCAATCTTATGGGTAGACTTGCGTCTAACAATATCAATTGAATCTAAGATGGGAACTTTGGTGAAGAGGGAGACCACATCAAAGCTCGCAAAAAGGTTGCCACTCTCAAACCTCTTGTCTTTAGTAAAATCAATAAAATGGTAGGAGTCCCGAATGAAATAATTAGATTTGCCAGTAAGAGTGTTGATAATTTTAGCTAGGAAATAAGCCAACTTGTAAGTAGGAGAGCCTATGGTGTCAACAATGGGCCTAAGGGGAATCCCATCTTTGTGAATTTTAGGGATCCCATAAATACAAGGAGTTGCCTCTTTAGAGGGGATAAGACACTTAATAAGAGAAAGAGATGGTTGCTTTAACTTTATTAAGGATTTTGGAGCAAGGGTTGCTCGATAAGAAAGTCCATGTGGGGAATAAAGCAGGGAGATGGAGCAAAGCCTAAACCTCTTTTGAGAAAGTTGAAGGTAAGAGGGTCTAAAAATGCATCAGACAGGTTGATCACCAACTTGGAATCTCAATATTGTATTAATTGCTTGTCAAGGGAGCCAATTGGACTGCTCAAGTGAGTGGAACTATGAAGGGATGAATGGAAAGAAGGACGACAGTTGGGTTTGTAAGAATGTAGGGAAAGACGACGTTGAGTGGGGACCATCACATCATCAACGAGGGAGCCAACAGGAAGGGACATGCTGCCAGAGAAAGAGGGGGTTGGAGACAACACACCACCCTTATAAACTGTAGGGGGTGGTGTTGATGGGACATGAGGAGATCAGAAAAGATCTAAGATAGTGTTGGGATTGGCTAGAGGCGGGTTGATACATCAAGAAGCAAAACAATTAATGTGAGAAATAGGAAGAGCAGGTTGAGAATTAATGTTGGTGGTGAATGTACCTAGTTCAACAAGCAATGAGCCATTTGGAGAAGAACGTTGAGAGCAATCTGTGTGTCGATGTCACAGGCTTGGTCATGTTGAGAGGGAAACTGGGAAGAATTATTCCTCAGAGTTGCAAGAGAAACCTTGGTTGGAGAGGAGATGAAACTGCACGACATGGAGGAAATGGATGAATCCATCTGATGTGTCGACTACAAGGGAAGGACCCAACATAGAGTGCAAGAAGATGTGGTAGGAGCAAGGTGTACTGAGCCAGTTAGAGAATGAGGAGAAGAATGTGAAGAATGGGACGAAGTGAAATCACAATGAGAACCAAGGATGGAATTAGCTCTAGATGAGGATGTTGCTTCCCATGAAAGACGTTTGTGTTGTAGAGCTTCAAATTTTTGCTTTTGTCTTTTTGTGCATTCTTCTTGCCTACCCATCGCTCTTGCATTTGTCATGATATTGAGTTGAATCCATAAGTCTGGACGCAGAACAAAGGCCGATTCAAGATGAAGAAGAAGCAGTCTCGCATTAAGATGCAAACATGGTGATCTTATTCACTTCTAACCAAATCCAATTTCATGACAAATAAATCAATTTTTTAATACCACATTTGGGGGGACTATTTTAAACCATAAAGAGATTGTTTCAACGTGGAAACCAAGTTGTTCCTTCCCTTTTAAATCAAATCCTTTAGGTTGTTACACACAAATTTCCTCTTCCAAGTCTCCATGCAAAAATGTAGTTTTAACATCCATTTGCTCACCAAAATCAATTCCCTTTCTCTAAGAGTACCCTTAGCTACTAGTTTAGCTTTGTACTTTTCTAATGAAATATCTTCTCCAAATCTTTGTTTGTAGATTACTTTGTATCTTGTTTTCTTGCCTAATGGAAGGAAAGCCATTGGTTGTAAATGGGTCTACAAAAAGAGATTTGGAGTAGATAGTTCATTAGAAAAGTACAACTTAGCTAAATTGGTAGCTAAGAGCTACTCTCAGAGAGAAGGAATTGATTTTGGTGAGCAAATGGATGTTAAAAATACATTTTTGCATGGAGGCTTGGAAGAGGAATTTTCAAGTTGGAACAATCTCTTTATGGTCTAAAATAGTCCACCCAAATGTGGTATAAATTTTTTTATTCATTTGCCATGAAATTGGATTTGGTTATAAGTGAATAAGATCGCCATGTTTACATTAAATGTATTAATGATCATATCCTAATTGTTGCCTTGTATGTGGGCGATATGCTATTTATTTTTAATTCTAAGGCAATCATTAGTGAGATAAAAGCTCAACTTTTAGGGACTTTGATATGAAGGATTTGGGAGCTACTAGGCATATACTTGACATGGAAATCAAAAGATATCAGGTTAACAAAAAGCTTTGGTTGTCACATAGTAAGTATGTTGGCATTATTTTGAATAGATTTAGTATGCACGATTGTAAACTAGGAAGAATTCCTTTACAAGCTGGCACTAATTTTTAGCTAGATATGTGTCCTAATAATTACGATGATTTAGAGGATATGTCTAATGTGCCTTATTCTAGTGTTGTAAAAGTCTAATGTAAGCAATGGTTTAAGAAGGTTTATGTATAAGCCTATTAGAGAGCATTGGAATCATGTTAAAAGTGTGTTTAGATATTTGTGAGGTACTTTTGATTATATAATGGGATGAAAATATGTGTTCACTCGTTTAGCTATGTAAACAAGGAAAGCCTATTCTTATTACTAAATTAGATTAAATGGAGGTGAAGTCAATAGATTCACTCCTAAAGGATGAATGTTGATTGATAGACCTAGTTGTCCCTTTGTTTAAGTTGAGAATAAGCTATGCAAAAATATGTAAATTGAATGCTAGATCTAGGGTTAAAGTTATAAAATTGACATAAATCAACATGAATAGGTAGTTTTAGATTTGATGTGCAAACATGAATACATATCTAGAATAAGGAAGCTGAGAAGAACCTGTGTTTGGAATCTGAGCCTGAAAGTGTGGGACAAGGATGCTCTAGGAAACCATGTCCTTGGAATGTGGGATGTAGACAACAATATCTTTTCAGGATCAAAATGTAGTCGAAAATGATCTCCTAAAGATTCAGTGAAAACTCATCATACATAGGGGTGTGGGGTGATTGTTATCACTAAAACCTGTACCCTTTACTAAGCTACCAACTCAGCAAGTTTGTGATACATGAGAACATTCTTAGGATGTGGGTAACCTGTAGTGAGAATGGACCTCTAGAGAAAGGGTTGACTCCCTTGCTACTTCTCATAAATCTATCTTACTGATGACTTGCGGAGAAAAGAGTAGGGAGGAAAAAACATGTAAACGAAACCTAATCCTAAAGGTGATGCACCGAATAATTTTATGAACTTCACACAAATGACAACACATGAATAACCAATAACAAAATCTTATTCCTTACACAACTCAAAACTCATAAACTTTGCATCAACAATTTATGAGAAGGTTAAATACTCATTGTCCTAGCAGGAGAAAGGATGTTTTTCTCACAACTTAAGACTGATTATATTATTGACACAACTTATAACCTGCAAATGTATATGTAATTTTGCATAAAGGTACCACTATGAGACACCATTATAAGGATAAATACAATACATGAAATTGTATTAATCACTAAGTACACAATTTTAGAAAAAAATGAGAAGTCAAAACTACTTCTTATTACTCTCAAAAGGTGTTGCATTGCTTTATTGATCACTGAAAATGAGTTACAAACTCTTCACCTCTGCTCAAGAACTCTGAAAATTACAAGTAGCATAAGATGAATTAGCAAGATATGACTTCAAAGATGAAGTTGAAAGGCTACTTATGCTTCTCCAAGCAGCTACATGAAAATAGGAATTACCAACTACCTTGGTCGAATGCACTCAAAAAGCCTATTTTTGAGCACCTCAAACAACTCCAAAAAGGCTTAAAAATGGAGAAAAAGTTAGCTTTTACCATTTGCACCATAATGAATTCTCAAATATGCATTAATCTCCCCAAACTAACTCCAAACAACCCCTATATATCCTCCACATGTTGTACAAGTTGTTCAAACTTCCCTATATCTTTGCCCATTCCTCATGAATGTAATAATAACACTTTGACTCATCAAAAACAATAGACACCTATCACTTTGCATAAATATAATGTCTAAATGACTTATAAAAACATCACTTAGCACATATTTAAAAGAAAGGTTTGGTGCAAAGTTATGAGAACAAATAATGATAGCATGTCTTTGCATTATAAAATAACCTTACTAAGTGTCTATTCCCACACCACTTAGTAATAATAACTCCACATTTAAAAACTATGCAAAGACAACTAACCACCTTTAGTAGCTTCAAGCATAAGCTTAAAAGAAATAAAAATAAAGGCATAAAATGCCTTGTTTGAAAAGTCACATTTAGGGTTAAAAGGAACCCTAAATAGTATTTCATTTCATTCATTCCTTTTTGTCATTTCTATGTTGAAATCCACCATGATGCATAGCTTGTCGAGGGTTTGATGGATATATATGGAAGTTTTATTAGCAAGTTGAAGACATGTTGAGACAGAGCTTGGTAAGTTCTTTCCATTTCGAATGACGAATGCCATGAACCTCAATGAATGTTGTTTTGGAGATTGACTGTGACTTTGTGATAATTATACTGATCATTGCATTTTCTTTGTATGCTTATGGACTGTCTTTTGATTATGACTATACTCTATGCTCTTTAATACTATGACAGGGAACCTATATTCTATGACCATTCCTATAATCCAGGGTTTGTATTCACTATCTCGAGTCTTTGAGCAGAATAGTCTCTTGACTGTGAGTGTTATACCTTTGATCCGAGTCTGACAGTGATTACTTCAAGGTTCATCTCTATTAAATATCATGATTGCTACCTTGTTACTTATGCTACTACAGGTTGCATATGATCTTTGAAGCTGATCCAAACTATATTTCTCAGGTTGGGAGCTGCTCTTTGTTGCTTCTTCTGCCTTTATCTTTGAGATCATTATTGCTTCAATATCATTGTTATGTTTTTCTATATTGTTCTAATTGTAGCTTTCCTTGAGCTTTAGTATCCCATGAACCTTACACAAGTACTTACCAATATCATTTATCTTGACTGTGTCTTTAGTTCCTCTAACCTATGGAATTTTATTAAGGGCTATAATATTTAGGCTACATCTCTATTAAATATGACAACCATGAAGTGTCTTTTACTCATTATGGAGTGTGACTTCCTTCATTCAATGGCTCTGCCATTGCTTCAATGCCTTTACAAAATAATTGTCAATAATGTTTTTTGAGACACATCTACAAGAGTTCTCCTATATCTTAAATCTCTCTTATACCTTATCAAGACTGTCACAAACCTGAAAAACTATTAATGCTGCTATGATTGCAAGCTTTATACCAACTTTGGTGATTGTGATGGTGCTTTGAGGTTGTATATTATCACTGTTTTGATAGTGAATAAGTCACTGTTATACAACCGTGGCTTTCTTATGAGCTTGACAATCACCTCTTCACTCAAGATTTTGTTCTACAATGATGACACTTTAGCCTTTTCACAAAGTCTAATGCTTTTGAACTTTTGTCACTGGATTGCAACAACCTTTACTTCACCTGGGAATGTGTCTTGATAGACCATGACTGTTGGTTTGTCTATTGATTTAGACTGCATCTTCATATGCACCTTGAATATACTTTGCTTAATTCATTATGTCTCTATTCATCTACTCTCTAGATTGCTTAATAGTCTCAAGACTTATATACTACACTTTGTTGGCATGATTGGCATAATTGATGTAGATGAAGAATGGTGACTAAACCGATAAAGGACTAGTTGTGATGACATTGTCATGAAGAGATTGAGATTGCATGATCGGATGACTTTGATCAGTTATTTGTGTTATCATTGATGGAAACTAATGTTTAATATGTTGTATTTTGTCATCTAAGTCTTTTTGGTCTACCAAAAATGCCTTACCGGTATTATAGACAGTGAACTGGGAATTAGGACCTTAATCGGTAAATGAGGAATGTTTTGATTTGATCTGGCGATTGGTGATGATTGAAGTGTTGTGGTTTGGAATGGGATCTTGTATCATTGTAATATGTATCTGACCATAACCACATCATGTTTTGGTTATCGGAAATCATGTTTATGATTTCTGTTGTATTTTTGCTAGAGTTTAAGAAGGGTTTAAGGACCGGTAAAGAATTCTCTTAACCGGTAATGATTTTTGGTTTGGTGGTGATCTACATCAAATTCAAATGTTGGTGATGACATGGCACAAACCACATGAAGTGTTTGAAATATGTTTTGGCCCATTTGGAGAGAAAATTTCTTGGGAGTATGCAAAGTGCCTAGCGGAGTGTTCTAAGGGTTTGACTTTGTATCAAATCGAGATGCGATGATCATTCAACGGTTGTAATTGATTTGTAATTGATTGTAATAATCCATATGATGATCTATAATGAGTTGTAAAATATCTATGATGATCTATGTTGTAAGTCTTAGGGTTTTGTAACTGAATAAGTCGAAAAGGTTATTTATGTCGATATAGTTGATGTTTGTTGGGTCGGTGGTTTTGGGAAAAGTGTGAAGCCGAACCAGAGTATGAGATCTACTAGAGAGTAGCAGATTTGGAGCTTAATTGGATCTTATCAAGAAAGCATTTAAGTGTTGTACCTAGATCATTCATTGTTTTTCTCTAACAATTGCAGCAACCAAAATCCTTTAACTGGGTAGGTCCTAACAGGCCTTACATTGTAAATCCCTTAACCGGGTAACTCTATATCAGAGTGTTAAATCCTATTGTGAGGTTGATCCTAACAAGTCAAAGCTCCTAACAAGGCTCATCATCTAAATCCCTTAACTGGGTGACTCCTAACAGGGCATCATTGTAAGCTTCTAACCAAGCTAGGCTCCTAACAGGGCGCATTCCAAAAGAGTGCACAATTTTTTTGGGTACCAATTCCCACCGTGGTTTTTCCCTATTTGGGTTTCCACGTGAAAACATGGTGTTCATATGGTGAATGTTGTTATGTGTTGTTATGTTTTACTTTCAGTTTATGCATATTGATGAACACTTAATGAGTTGTTCTAATAAACCGGTTTTATAGTTGGTTATCAATGATTACCAGTAATGGTAAAGAGTTTATTACTGGTTGATGTTTGATTTGAATAAGTTTTATAAGTTCAAGTTTTGAGTTTGAAATTGTTGTTAATACTAATTCACCCCCCCTCTCAGTATTAACCGTGTTGGTATTATGGATGTGTTGCATTAGTTTTGTCATTGATGTCAACACTTGTCAATACTTATCAGCACTGGAGATCTTTGGTTATGTTCACCGGCATGTTCAGTGACTTATGCACAGTCACCGGTATTTGGTTCACTGGCAGGTTATATTGTTCATCGACACAGAGGATGACTTGTTATCATCTGAAGATCACTTGGTTATGTTGAAGACATGGTTTGGACACTTAGTTTTGGTAATTTGGTTATTGGTCTAATCAAGTTTGCATATTTTCTATTACTGACAAATTGGTCTTGGTTATGGACCGGCAAGCGTTATCTATTCCAAATCAGCACGACACGTTATGGAGATGATTTATTGATTGGTTATTATTGTAAATGCATTAAGCTGACATGATGCATCACATATTGATTCATTTGTAATTGATTTAATTGTATTATTCTTAGTGAGCCGACCTACACATTTGGTCTTAGGTTTTGGTATATATGTAAGATCTCATTTGTGAGATTATGTAGAAGGTGTGGAAGAGGAATGTAATAAGGTATATGTGAATATAAGAAGAGCTATCACGCAGACATCATTAGAAGATTAAAGGAAGGTTATGAAGAAGACAATCAGAGCTTAATCGGTACTGAATCCAACATATGAAGATGCTATTTTGAGCAGTACATTATCATTGGATTTAACCATCTAATTGTAGTCAGTGTGACTCTCATTTTGTGATTGAGTAGTGAGCTCTAGGTAGTTGGCCTTTCTGCATGTGCAGACCCCATTTGTACACACATACTATCTGCAGTAGTATCATCTGATTGTGGGTGAGGTTCCCACTGTGGTTTTTCCCCTTATAGGGTTTCCACGTAAAAATATATGTGTTATGTGTTGTGGATGTTATTTGTCTTTCCGTTTCATGCATTAAAATTTACCGGTACTGTTATTAATTGTTAAACTGTCAACCGACATTATGTTTGGTTTACCGATATTATGCATCAAGTTTGATTAAGTTATATTTGGGTTGAAATTAATAGACAACTGATTCAACCCCCCCCCCCCCCCCCCCCCCGCCTCTCAGTTGCCTCAGTCCTAACAAACCAGATCCTCTAAGATTAATAATTGGTATCAGAGCATTGGTCCTCTGTGTGCAGAAAGCTTAACAACTTGAGGGAAAGATCATAAAGAAAGATGATGAAGAAGGAGGGTCCCAAGTTTACCAAGGACAACTATCGGATATGGAAAGATCGGATGAAGATATACAATAAAGGATTAGGTGCTTAGTATTAGAATCATGTGTTAACCAAGTATGTTGCTCCTACTACCAACCCCTTGACACCAGATGAGCTTAAAGAACAACAAGAAAACATTCAAGCCTTGGAAGAAATTGTAAGTACTTTATCTGATTCTGAGTATATAGATGTTCATAGATTAGAAACTGCATTTGAGGTATGGGAGAAATTAGAATTGATTTATGGAGGAGATGAACATGTTCAAAGAGAAAAAGAAGAAATTTTAAGAGGCAAATACGATGACATGAAAATGGCTGATGGTGAGAACATTGCACAATATGGTCAAAGGATTAAAGAAGTTGTAGGTGGCATTGAGAGTTTTGGAGGTAAGATTGATGATGATATTTTTGTTAGTAAAATGCTTAGAACTCTCCTACCACAATATGCTATTAGAGTTTCTGCAATTCAAGAACTGAGATCTAGCTCTAATGATAAAGTCACTGTTGATTCTCTTATTGGAAATTTGACTGCGTTTGAGTTAAACAACTTTGATAATAGTGTTTCAAAACCATCTGAATCTTCTTTTAAAGCTTCTATAACCGGTACATCTGTTAGGAAAGGAAAGGATATTTGTCATAATCATGACTGCAGGTCTAGTCATGGCAGTAGCAGAGGCGAGGATGACAATGAAGATCATCTGATGGAACTTGAGGCACTATTGGCTAAAATATTTCCTAGAGGCACCGATAAGTATAAAGGTAAATTACCCTTGAAGTGTTTTTCCTACAATAAGATTGGACACATTACTGCAAATTGTCCTAACGGTGATAGAAAAGAAAAGTTTAGGAAATTCAAAGGAAAAGGACATAAACATTACTATGTTGCATTTGATGAAGGAGTAACTGATGAAGAATCAGAAGATGATGACAATGAGGAGATAGTGTTTATTGTTGTGAAGGAAGATCCGACGGATGAAAATGCATTGGTGTCTCATATGGATAGCAATGATGAATGGATAATAGATAGTGGTTTCTCACACCACATGACCGATGATAGAAACAAGTTCTTATCCCTTGATAATTCGATGGCAGTGTGGTAAGATTTGGTAACAACACACCCTGCATAGTTAAAGGTAAAGGAACTATTTCATTAAATGGAAAAGGCAATGCAGATGATGTCTTTTGGGTTGATGGATTATAACATGACCTTTTGAGTGTTGGTCAATTAAATGATAAGGGGTGTCTTCTAGAATTTAAAAGTGGAGTGTGCAGGATTCTTGGAAGTAATGGAGAATTGATTGCTACTAGAAACAAACAAGAGGTAATCTATTTCATCTGAATACTAATGTGAATAGTTATTTGGTGGCAAAGATTGAAGATAGCTGGTTATGGCACAAGAGGTTTTGTCATGTTAATTTTGACAATTTGATAAAGGTTACTAAATCAAGTATTGTAAGAGGTTTGCCCCAGCTTGTTAATCCAGATAATGTGTTATGTAATGATTGTCAGATGGGTAAGATGACTTATGTATCTTTCAAGAGTAAGTATTTCTCTTCAGAAAATATTCTAAATTTGGTTCATTCTGATCTTTGTGGTCCTTTGAGGACTAAGAGCTATTTTGGTGATAGATATTTCATGATTTTCACTGATGATTTTTCCAAGATGATGTGGGTAAATTTTCTAAAAGAAAAGTCTGAGGCATTCAATAAATTCAAAGCATTCAAAGCTTTAGTTGAGAACGAAATTGGGAATAATTTGAAATGTTTGAGATCTGACTGGGGAGGAGAATTTTTTTTTGATGAGTTTGTGAAGTTTTGTGATGAACAGGGAATCAAGAGGCAGATGTCAGCTCTGAGAACTCCACAATAGAATGGGATAGCAAAGAGAGTGAATAGAACAATTGTTGAAGCTGCTAGAACCATATTGATTCAAGGTGAAGTACCGAAAATGTTTTGGAGAGAAGCATTTAGCACTGTTGTCTACACTTTGAACCAGGTACTTGTCAAGAGAGGTAACAACAAAACACCTTATGAATTATGGCATGGAAAGATTCCTAATGTAAGTTACTTTACAATTTTTGGGAGTAAATGTTTCATTAAACATGATGATTACATTGGAAAAATTGATGCAAAGTGCGATGAAGGTATTTTTATTGGTTACTCTACAAAGAGTAAGGCTTTCAAATGTTATAACAAGAGAACAAAAAGGATCATTGAGAGTGAAATTTTGAAGGTAGATGAAATCTCTGAGAAATCTGATAAGACCAACAGATTTGAACGTGAGAAAGATGAGGAAAAACTTGTGTTCATTGAACCAGAAGTACAAAAGAATGATGAGCAAGAAAATGCAGAAATAGGTGCTCAACCAGTAAATGAAGAGAGAGATGAAGAACATGAAGTAGAAGGCACATAACCGAAACTGGTAATACCAAGATATGTCAGAATAAATCATTCAGAAGAACAAATTATAGGAGATAAAAATGCTGGTGTACAAACAAGAAGGAAAATCGGAGAAAACTCTTGTCTGATTTCAACTATAGAGCCTAAAATAGTAACAAAGGCATTGAAGGATGATGATTGGATTAATGCAATGAATGAGGAATTGGATCAAATAGAGAAGAAAAAGACATGGACATTTGTTCTCGAACTGGAAGACAAGAATGTGATCGACACTAAATGGGTCTTTAGAAACAAATTGAATAAAGAAGGCAAGGTTGTGGGGAATAAAGCAAGGTTGGTATGCAAAGGCTATGCACAAGAAGAAGGAGAAGACTATGGAGAAACCTTTGCACCGGTGCTGAGATTGGAAGGAGTAAGAATGTTACTTGCTTATGCTACATTTAAAGGATTTAAGGTCTACCAGCTGGATGTTAAATCTACTTTTCTTAATGGCATCTTTGAGGAAGAAGTGTACATAGAACAATCAAATGGATTTGCTTTAACTGAAGATAAAAGATATGGTTTGCAAGTTACATAAGGCATTGTATGGATTGAAGCAGGCACCAAGGGCATGGTTTGAAAGATTGCATGCACACCTGATCAAGATAGGATTACAACGTACTAGTAAGGACATTAACATATATCTTAAGATTGATGGAGACAGAGTGTTGATAGATGAAGTATTTGTAGATGATATAATTTTTGGAGGTAATGATTATTTATGTATGGCATTTGTTGGGGAGATGAAGAAAGAATTTGAGATGTCTCTTATTGGTGAGATTAAGTTTTTCATTGGGTTGCAAGTCCAACAATTGGATGGTGGAATATTTATCTGTAAGAGTAAGTATGTAAAGGAAGTGTTGAAAACATTTGGCATGGAGGATTGTAAACCGGTTGGTACTCTGATGGTGATAGTTTGTAAACTATCTAAACAAGATGATTCACCCTCTATTGATGAAAAAGAATATAGGTCCATGATTGGTAAGTTGAATTATGTTGTTTACAGTCGGCCTGATATTGCACATGATGTTGGTTTGGTTGCTAGATTTCAGAAGGATCCCAAGGAGAATCACTTGATAGCAGTGAAAAGGATATTCCAAAACTTGAAAGGCACAATAGATTATGGTTTATGGTATCCTTATAAAAATGATTTTTTCTTTGGAAGTGTTTACTAATGCAAATTGGGCAGGCAATATTGATGATCGGAAAATTGCTACCGGTGGATCTTTTCTTCTTGAGGTAGATTGGTTTCTTGGACAAGTAAGAAGCAAACATGTGTATCACATTCAACAACAGAGGAAAAGTATGTTGCAGCATCAATGAATTGCACGCAGGCAATCCGGATGAGACATGTATTAGAAGGTTTTAAACTTGATATGTCTGAACCGGTAACTATTTATTGTGACAATACATGTGCTATTAATATTTCAAAAATCACATGTTACATGCAAGGACAAAGCACATAGAATTGAAATATCACTTTCTAAGGGAGAGAGTACAGGAAAAACAAGTCAGAATGGAGTATGTGACAAGCATTTAGAGCGGCTTGCAGACATTTTCACAAAACCATTGCCGAAGACTACCTTTGAGTACCTCAGAGGTAAATTAGGGGTCACACCCCTACATAAGAAGAACTAAGATGTAGGATATGCATCAATCCAGTGGGCTTACTAAATATTTTTCACTGAGGATTGATGAAATGGTGGCTACTCCGCAGGGGGAGCAACTTAGATGAGATTTGATGACCGACGATGCATATGCACCTTTGGCATTGTTGTCAAAGGGGGAGAAGAAATATATTAGCCTGAGGAGAAGATGTGTAATGGAAAGGGGGAGAAGAAATGAAGATTCAATTCCAGGTGAAGAAGAAAAGAGAAGAATCAACAGAAGAGTGAAGTACAACAGAGAAGTTTCAGAACTAAGCAACATGATTTTAGTTGAATATGTTAGATTTTATGTTGGTGTTGCCATCAATGCCAAAGGGGGATAATTTTGGCATGATTGACATAACTGATGCAGATGAAGAATGGTGACTGAACCGGTAAAGGATTGTTTGTGATGACATTGTGATGAAGAGATTGAGATTGCATGATCGGATGACTTTGATCAATTATTTGTGTTGTCATTTATGGCAACTGATGTTTACTGTGTTTTATTTTATCATCTAAGTATTTTTGGTCTACCGAAAATGCCTTATTGGTATTATAGATAGTGAACTGGGAATTAGGACCTTAACCGGTAAACGAGGAATGTTTTGATTTGATCTGGCAATTGGTGATGATTGAAGTGTTGCGGTTTGGAATGTGAGCTTGTATCATTGTAATATGTATCTGACCAGAACCGCATCATGTTTTGGTTATCAAAAATCATGTTTATGATTTTTGTTGTATTTTTTGCTAAGGTTTAGGAAGGGTTTAAGGACTGGTAAATAATTCTCTTAACCGGTAATGATTTTTGGTTTGGCGATGATCTACATCAAGGTCAAATGTTGGTGATTATGTGGTACAAACCACATGAAGTGTTTGAAAGATGTTTTAGCGCATTTGGAGAGCAAATTTCTTGATAATATGCAAAGTGCTTAGCGGAGTGTTCTAAGGGTTTGACTTTGTATCAGATCGAGATGCGATGATCATTCAACGGTTGTAATTGATTTGTAATTGATTGTAATGATCCATATAATGATATGTAATGAGTTGTAAAAGATTTGTGATGATCTATGTTGTAAGTCTTAGGGTTTTGTAACCGACTAAGTCAAAAAGGTTATTTATGTTAGTACAATTGATGTTTGTTGGGTCGGTGGTTTTGAGAAAAGTGTGAAGCTGAACTAGAGTATGAGATCCACTAGAGAGTAGAAGATTTGGAACTTAATTGGATCTGATCAAGAAAGAAGTTAAGTTTTGTACCCAAATCATTCACTGTTGTTCTCTAACAATTGCAATAGTCAAAATTCTTTAACCGGGTAGGTCCTAATAGGCCTTACATTGTAAATCCCTTAACCGAGTAACTCTATATCAGAGTGTTAAATCCTTTTGCGAGGTTGATCCTAACAGGTCAAAGCTCCTAATAGGGCTCATCATCTAAATCCCTTAACCGGGTGACTCCTAACAGGGTCTGCTCCTAACAGGGCATCATTGTAAGCTTCTAATCGGCCTAGGCTCCTAACAGGGTGCATTCCGAAAGAGTGCACAATTTTTGTGGGTACCAATTCCCGCCGTGGTTTTTCCCTATTTTTTGTTTCCATGTGAAAAACTTGGTTTTCATATGGTGAATACTTTTATGTGTTGTTATGTTTTACTTTTAATTTATGCATATTGATGAACACTTAATGAGTTGTTCTGATAAACCGGTTTACCAGTTGGTTATCAGTGATTACCGGCAATGGTAAATAGTTTATTATTGGTTTATGTTTGATTTGAAGAAGTTTTATAAGTTCAATTTTTGAGTTTGAAATTATTGTTAATATTTATTCACCCCCCCCCATCTCAGTATTAACTGGATCCTCTAAGATTAACACACTTTTCTTAGTACTATGACTGCGATAAGCTCTTTGCGGGACAATGACAACCATTATGTGACTGCTCTAAGTGCTCTATAGCCTACTAATACTTCTTGAGACATCTATGATCATGTGATGATTATTATACAGAGCTCATGGTTACTATGCATCTCATATAGGGCTATGAAGCCTTATTATTGTTGTTCTCTCTAATTTGATAAAGCCTAAGATATAGTAATTTTCTATGGAGTCCTTGTATTAGCTATGAAGATGTTTATTTTCTTTTCTTTTCACTATATCATCCATACCATTGTAATCTCATTGAGAAATTATATGTTTCTTATGATAGAGACTTTATCAATTTACTGTCCTAGGTGATATATAACTGATTGATTGGACTAACATGGTATGGGGTTTACACACTTACTTCTGTTAAAACACACACACACAAAAAAGATAGCATGCTAGGCTCAACCCTTATGGGAGCCTCATTTTTACTCCACATGTTGTAAATTAGATTTCAGTATAAAATAATCCGGCAATGAATATGATACCTGTACCTACACAATGAACAAACATGTTAGATAAAACAATGAAATTCAGATCTTGATGAATCTTGTTGATGGTTTTTCTGCTTTTTTGATGGATGCTCATTTGATATCTTTGTCTTTGAATGCTTAATGATTTACGAGAGTGAGATATGCATGTAATTATGTCGTATATGCAAAGATCAAGCATCCTAAGCTCTAACACAACATTTCTCATCTTCTATAGGTCTAAGGGCAGCAAGGCAACCTTTGGAACAAAGAAGTTGAAGATGAAGCTATGCAACTGTGGGGTTCATCATTACAAGGAAATGATTGATCCCTTTTCTTTCTTATGCTTTACATTCTTATATGCATCATTTTTCCTTTGTAATGCATTACACCAGTCATTTCCATAGTTTGTGTGGGACATTTTATCATTAATGAATAAAGAAAACAATTTTCTTTTAAAACATGCAATGTTGTGTGATTCACCTTTAATGTAAATACTTGCATTTATCTGTAATTCTTTTGGGAGAATTTTCTTCCTTTCGAGTAAAGAACACTTAACAAAAAATAATGTATACCTTTCACCTTAGTTGTAGACTCTATTCCAGCTCTACCTAATTGAGTTGTAAGCAAAATTAAGTAACATTGACCTTGTCCTCTGCTTTTCGCTCCTGCAAAGGTTGTATCTAATTATTTCTATCTACTTTGCCTAATTCTACAATTGCAGCACATGAACTTGTCGCTTGCACAAAGAAGAAGACAAATTGTGTTGGGGGTAGGGGTTTGCCTAGGTCAAACCTCGGTTTGGAATTAACCATTGAATTGAATTAAAATATTGAAGCAAAATGTTGAATGTTATACCTCATATATACTATATTTGATGGAGGTTGATGATGCAATGCTCTTCAAATGTGATCACAAGTGTTGATGCAATAACATGATATGAAATGACAAGACCACAAGGAAATCAAACATGAACACATGCTTGCATGAAGATTTTTATAATATTTTGGTCCATTATGTCTAGATGTTGAAGACTATGGTGGGATGAAATGTCACCTTGATGCTCAATAAATGTTTTATAATTTATTAATTATGGATGGATGGGATGGATGTGAAAATGAATTATAAGAATGCCCTCATATAGGGTTCTCAAGGTATTTTGAAAATTAGGTCAACCTCCAACAATCAAATTGATTCAGCATGATCAAGAATCAACTAGCAGGAAGCAGACACCGACATGTTCAAATTTAGGCCTAATTTTGGGGGACAAGGATTCCCCAAGCACCCTTGTCTAAGACAAGGGCATCCCAAATGCCCTTTTCCGCCCAAAACAAGGTGAACAGACCATGAATAGGGTGCACTTAGCTCGAGATAGGGGTTTATATCATCATGCAAATAGAGGATATTGATTTCAAGGTAAAAATTCTAGAAATATGCTTGGATGAGAGCTAAAATGGGACACACTAAGGAAGGGGCACAAAATGTGGTGTAAATAGTACAAGGTTATGATTTATGATGCTACAAATTACTATTTAGAATATTTAGGGACTAACACTATGGATAAGACATTGGATATGCAAGGATTTGTTGATGCAGATTGGGTAGGTGACTTAGATAGTCTAAGGTCCACTATTGGATTTTTTTTTACTTTGTTTGGAGGAACAAATAAATTGGATGAGTAAAAGGCAAGCTATAGTTGGTTTTTCTACCACCAAAGCAGAGTATATGGCTGCTACACATGTCTCTAAGGAGATAGATTGGTTACAAAGGTTGTGTACAGGCATTGGTTTTGATTGGAAGGTCATTTAAATTAATTGTGATATTTGGAGTGCAATTCATTTATCTAAGAATCCTACGTATCATGCACAGACTAATAATGTGAATGTTCAATACCATTTTGTTCATGAGTTGATTGCAAATAGACAAATTGAGTTGAATGAAACTCAAGAGAATGTTGCAGATGCACTTACTAAACATGTGAGCACATAAAAGGTTACCGGTGTAGAGATCCATGGACCTTGTTACTTGTAGTTGGTTGATTTATGATTATGTATTCCTATGAGTGCATTTGCAACGTATGATGTCAAATGAGAGAATGTTGGCTTTTAGGTGCCATAAACCTTGTAAATCCATGTAATTATTTATTCCTTATATTATTTGTAATTCACCTGTAAGGGATGAAGGGTTTCATCTATAGTGGTAATTAATATTTTACCGGTATAGTAAATAAGTTTTAGTGGACTCGACAATTATTTATTTACTAATAGGGAGTTATTGAGTTACTTTCACTATACATGCATCATGATAATGGTAAAATGTTAAAGTTGAACTTTGTAGGTGTTCACCTTGGGAGTTTGCTAATTTGGGATGTCATGGCATCTACCATAAGTTGTAAGAGTATCTGTGACAACTATGACACTTTTCATAAGATTCTATGACAAATATGACAACATATATGAAAAAATATTTGGTATGTTGGTCCCTAGTGTTGATTGTAACTAGGTAGAATGCGGATTCCAATTGCCTTAAGGCAACATTGGAATCCGCCAAGGGCTGGGCCCTTCTCCTCTCACACTCTACTCTTAGGGTTGGGCCCTTCTCATCCCACACGCCACTCTTAGGGCTGGGCCCTATACATCACACACTCCTTAACACCACGCTACTCCTCAATTTCATGCTACGTGCAAGTTAACATGCTTACATGAATAGGGCCGACCCTATCTAATAAAGGGTTTCGGTTAAAGTGATGCAAATAGATTAAAGGTTATTAATTCATCATAAGCCGACTTGATTAGGAGTGGTTGCTCTCCTATAAATAAGACATATACCTCTCACAATATAATCAATGCAATTTTCAAGTAAATGCGAAATATATCCTTCTTGGGTAGCGAACTCTTTTGCAAGCAGCAGATCACAACGAACTTCATTCACAGGCAATAGATTATCAGTTAGGTCACAACGAACTCCATGTATGTGCAGATCTAACTGGTGATCACATTGAACTCCATGTATTTGTAGATCTAATTAGTGATCATAGCAAACTCCATGTATGTGCAGATCTAATTGGCGAACACAACGAACTCCATATCTAATTGGTGATCACAAGTTATCATCAAAGACAGGGATCTCCATTGAAGGCTCAAGCAAAGGACTGTGAACTAGTTGAAAGGTGCATGCACAACAAGACAAGTTAGAAGGACTGTAAATCATGATCACTGTCAACAAACTAGCTATGTAGTCTTCTATATCATCTTCCTTGTGACTGCAACTTCTATACTCTAGTTAAGTGTGTAATTGTCAATTGAATCTAAAACCATAATCAGATCTGAGGATCTTTTCTGGCTGGGTTTTTCCTCCTAGGAGGTTTTCCGAGGGTAACTTTGTCTTGTCTCTTTTGCATTCATTTCTTACTATGCTTAAATTTGAAAACCAATAAATCTAATTAACCTAATTAGAAACAAATTCTGATTTTCTGAGTTTCATCTAATCTGAAAGTACTAAAATTAACATGGTATCAGAGCTATAGGCTAGATCAACTTTCAATTTTCAGAATTAGTACTCCTTTATTTCCAGATTGTTGTCTCATTCACAGGTCAGGTTAATGGGGCTGAAAGTTGAAGATAGGCTTGATGGAAATATCAGAGATAGGTTCGTACTAACCATTGATCAAATTTAATCATGTAATTTCAGTCTCTTTTCCTTTCCTTCTTTGGTGACATGTTTGTAAATATAAGGATCTCTCAATAAGACAACTTTGATAACAATGAAAACATTAAATGTTAAATGAATGAATCTTCTATTTTAGTCCTTGTTAAACAGAATATAATAAGAGGATGCTTGGTTAATTAAGATTGGTGTTAAGGGCTTATTATTTTTGGTTGCAACTTTATGTAGTGGTTAAGATCTGATTTAAATAAGAGTTGCAGATCTGATTGTGAAAGGGTGTGTCTCTTGCCAAAGAACATACATGATGAGGTGTGACCTCTCTCTCATATTGAGAGACATACAGGAAAGAAATCAAAGCATCCCGTGATATCACCTCAGATCGGATCGGATCATAACTATTTTTAAGTTACAGGTAGTAACATCTTTGTCCTAGGTGGTATGCATGGGGATGTGCTTAGTGCGTGCTTAATATATGATACCTAATAATGATCTTATGTAGAATTTAATAATAATATTAATATGGACTGCAGTATGTATGACAGTTATACTTAATTTCATATATATTCATAATACATGACAAGTTAGTATACTTATAGCCTAATACTTGTTCTACTGTCAGTATTTAAGAAAGTTGAGAATGGAGTTGTTTCCAAAGAGGGGGCAATCTAAATCTAATCAATAGGATGATTCCCAAGATAGGGTAAGGATTAGCGTCCCGTAAACTTTGAGGGTATGGTCCCAAGATTGGGTAAGAGCTTGGAACTGTAAACCTTGAGGGAGCCTATTGTATCTTGGTCTCTAAGCGCTTTGGTAACATATCCATCTCCTTCTTCCTTATAACTAAAGTAGTAACGTAGGTTGACACTTGCATTAAGAATTATGGATGATAAAATTAATTATCTAGTATGATACAATTAGTTCTCTAGTATGGTAAATGAACAATTTACTTATCAATAATTAATAAATTAATTGAAGTCATAATTATTTTGAAATAGATTAAATTATGGTTAAAACAAACCTAAACCTAGTAGGGGAAATTTTGTGTGCATGCCTGTCTATGACCTGATCAATTAAATATGGAAGTATGACCACATTAAATATCTAGTGCTTAATTGTTCCAATGAGTGAGATCAAAACAAAGAAGAAAAGTTGAACTTCATATATTTGTAAAGACATTGCGAACTTGAATATTTCCTCTCTGTTTTGAACTTCATTTAATTTGTGTGTGCCTTTATCTATGTGCGTAAGGGAAAATAAGCCAGTTACATAAGTATCGCTGCTAATTGAGTAAATGAAGTATTCATTAATGCCATAAATAAGTGAGTTAGGAATTTATTGTTCAATGCTTGTATTTGTTGTTGGATATCTAGAGGTTGATCTTAAATCCTTTATCAGAATTATTTTATTACATATTGTAGCTTACTAATTACTATTGATTCATGGAAGTATAGGCTCTCACTATCGTTGCTTGGTTAGTATCTTCATTGGTAAATATACTTCTTGTAAACATTCTATCAGTACTTCCTCACCTATGATCTGATTGAGTTTTTGACTATCAATTGAATGATTCTATAATAGTTACATAAAACTGACTTTCAGTTGAGTATTTACTATCATGAAGTGTGAAGTATGGTGATGTACAAGTTTTCAAGGTTATGTGTTACAGGCTGACTCTTTTAATTTGTGTCATATAAAGTATTGTCTCAGCATTCCATGGATCATTGGTTATATTGTTAAAAGATCGCATCTAACCTATCATGAATGTTGTGATCCTCACCCAAGGTCATTTTTATATAACCTCATATAGTAGGTGATGTATGTTGAGAAGCAAGGCCTTACTGACATAAAAAATCCATAAGCTTGGATTGATGTGACTTTAGAGGGAGCTTTGAAGTAAGGCATAAGGATCTTCTCACTTAGTTAGAAGAAGTTTGAGGATATGTCCTGATCATAATTGTACCATGGATCCAATTCATAAAAGGTGAAGTTGGCATTTCTCATCCTTGTTTATGAATAATTATGATCTATGATGCTTCGCTATCAGACTGATATTGAGGATTAAGAGGGAGCCCTATGACCTTCAATAAAACTCTTGGTATGAAAGAGTATTTGATAAGCCTAGGGTTTTTGTAAAGATTCTAACCTATTCCTTAAAGTATTTGAAATGTTAATTTTGATGATCAAACTCTGACATAAAGATAGTCTCATGATTTAATATAAGAAAGAATTAGCTCAGAATTGAGATAGAAGATCTAAACCTAAAATGCATTACTTCTAGGTTAGAAGTGTGGCAAGGATCTAATGAAATTATTCTAAGTCAAGCTTTCTATTGTTGTGTTAGAATTATGGATTATAAACTTATATGGAAACTAACTTGAAGAAGTTGAGTATGTCTGCAGCCAACTATGATCTTGCAGATTTATCTGAATAGAGGCAGGTTGATTGGCAAGTGCTTCAGCTAAGCATATTGTTGTAGGCAAGTATATTTTGATGTTTGCAAGACACAATTGATTATGGGCTAAAGCTTCTTAGGTTCGGATTGGTCAAGAAGTGTTATGGACAAGGAAAACACTTCAAGCATTCACCCACTGCGATCTCTTGGACCTGCAGGGACAGTCCTCAGTTGCATTAAGTATTACTGTAGCTAAATACATTGTTGCAAGTGTTGCATCAAGAGAAGTAGTGTGGTTTCTCAAAATTCTTGTTATGCTGTTTTGATTTATTATCATAATTATATAGTGATACCTGACAATTCAGTGTTTTATGGCAGGACAATCCTGTGTTGCAGATGTTCTCACCAAGTCTCTTAGAACTTGAGATAGACTTGGAGCTGTGGAGAACACCACCTTGGTTGAGAGGGAGTCTCAACCTCTATGATACATTGTGTTGTATCAACCACCCTCTGCGAGCAATGTAAGTTGGTATTGTAAACTTCTCAGGGAGAAGTTTAATTAGTAACCATCCTCTGCAGGTAATGTAAGATGGTATTGTAAATGTTAAACCATCCTCTGCGGGCAATGTAAGATGGTATTGTAATCTTCTCGGGGAGAAGTGTAATTGGTAACCATCCTTTGCGGGCAATGTAAGATGGTATTGTAATCTTCTCAAGGAGAAGTATAATTGTTAACCATCCTATGCGGGCAATGTAAGATGGTAGAAAATATCCTCTCCACCCTCTGTAGGCAATGTAAGGTGGATCGAGTCTATGCTTGTGTGCGAGCTGGAAGATTATGTTATGTAGTTCCATTCTATGCTTGTGTGCAAGATGGAAGACTAAAATATTTCGATTATGTTTATTCCATTCTTTGCTTGTGTGCAAGATGGAGGACTATGTTTTCATTCCATACTTATGGAGAGCAATGATTATGTATATCCACTCTATGCTTGGGTGCAAGATGGAAGATTATGATGTTACATTCTTCTTTGGGAGAAGACTGAGGTAAAGACAATGTATGATGGATATACGCGATTGATGGCATGGAAAGACTCCATGATGTGCATGAATAATTGTGTATGTATTCATGACTTGCAAGTGTGCATCCACTCTCCACAGGCAGTACAAGATGGATACTATGGGCTACTATTTGTGGCTACTTCTTGTGATCCTCTCTCAGGGATATTTGAAGTTGACAGCTAAGTTCAAATTACAATTTAAACATTGTATGTATTACTTAGGGCTGGGCCCTAATCTTGTAACCATGTTGTAAGATTATCTTTCTCCCTAGTTAAGAGGGAGTGTTGATTGTAACTAGGTAGAATGCGGATTCCAATTGCCTTAAGGCAACATTGGAATCCGCCAAGGGTTGGGCCCTTCTCCTCTCACACGCTACTCTTAGGGTTGGGCCCTTCTCATCCCACACGCCACTCTTAGGGTTGGGCCCTATACATCACGCACTCCTTAACACCACGCTACTCCTCAATTCCACGCTACGTGCATGATAACATGCTTACATGAATAGGGCCGACCCTATCTAATAAAGGGTTTTGGTTAAAGTGATGCAAATAAATTAAAGGTTATTAATTCATCATAAGTTGACTTGATTAGGAGTGGTTGCTCTCCTATAAATAAGACATATACCTCTCACAACATAATCAATGCAATTTTCAAGTAAATGCAAAATATATCCTTCTTGGGTAGTGAACTCCTTTGCAAGTAGCAGATCACAGTGAACTTCATTCATAGGCAGCAGATTATCAGTTAGGTCACAGCGAACTCCATGTATGTGCAGATCTAATTGGTGATCACAGCGAACTCCATGTATGTGCATATCTAATTGGTGATCACAACGAACTCCATGTATGTGCAGATCTAATTGGTGAACACAACGAACTCCATATCTAATTGGTGATCGCAAGTTATCATCAAAGACAGGGATCTCCATTGAAGGCTCAAGCAAAGGACTGTGAACTAGTTGAAAGGTGCATGCACAACAAGACAAGTTAGAAGGACTGTAAATCATGATCACTGTCAACAAACTAGCTGTGTAGTCTTCTATATCATCTTCCTTGTGAGTGCAACTTCTATACTCCAAATAAGTGTGTAATTGTCAATTGAATCTAAAACCATAATCAGATCTGAGGATCTTTTCTGGCTGGGTTTTTCCTCCTAGGAGGTTTTCCCAGGGTAACTTTGTCTTGTCTCTTTTGAATTCATTTCTTACTATGCTTAAATCTGAAAACCAATAAATCTAATTAACCTAGTTAGAAACAAATTCTGATTTTTGGAGTTTCATCTAATCTAAAAGTACTAAAATTAACACCTAGGTGCCCATGCAAGAAAGATGTCTTATGACAGTTGTAAGAGCATTTGTAAGAGGTCATTATGAGATGAAAAATGACGATTCAAAGGTGGGTGGTGTAGAGTTTTTAGTTTTGGATACCATTCTTTGTGGTTATATTGTTTTCCTATAAAACAAGAGGCTTGGAGTGAAATTTCGTCAAGTTTGTTCAAGTTTTGTTTTGTAGGGGTTATATCACTAGATTGAGAACTGAAGAGGAGTTTAGAGTGTTGGATTGTAATCATTTGTTGTTGTTAATATAGGACATTAGAAGCTTCTTGTATTGTTTTCTACCCCTTATTTTATAACACTCCAAAGAAATATGTTGATATAGAAGATACAAAAGGGGAAAAGAAGAGTGTTGATGAGGAAAGTGATAGTGAAGAGGCACCAAAGAAAGAGTCTCATGGTGAGAAGATACAAGAAAATGAACTTTAAAGGGAGGTATACAAAGAACATAAAGATGAAGAAGAGGAAGTGTAAGAAGATAAGTAGGACAATGTTGTTGAAGAACAAGATTCTTTCAGTGGTCCTAACAACTAAGGAACAACAAAACTTAATCAAGGCCATTAAGGAATGATAGAGGAAAGGATAGGAAAAGACTATAAAAGACCAACAAGTAGCTAGTTCTTCATGACAACAACCTTCCCCTCCTCTAAATGAGAAGACACAAGAAAAAGAATTTTCTAAGCAACAAGAGAAATAACCATACATTATAGACAAAGAGAAATTCATTGAACAACAAGATACATCAAAGAAAAAAAATCCTCCTCTTAACACTGACGCATGGCTACAATTGAACCTAGAGAAGACAATTTATTGTCAAGATTGTCAAACTATAGGACATAGTTGTGGAGGTGGAGAAACCGAGAGAAATAAAATGCTAGAACCTTGTATGCTGCTAGAACCAACAAATAGGGAGAGACGATAGCTCACATACCTACTCATATGGTAAAAAACAATGATAAAGAGATTTCAAAAACTAACTATCAGTTGACACAGATGAACCTAGTTAAGTAGACCAAAAGGGAGGAGATTTCTACCTTTGAAGTAGACATGGGGACTATAATTCAAGCATGTAGAAGGACCAATAGACTAAAGAGGAGTTCAAGGCCCAATTGGAGTAAATGAGGCAATTTATAAAGAGCTTGGTCACTCCCTTGGCATCCCAAGATGTTATCTTGGAGACACCTATACTGATAAAAAAGCGAAAAATCGACACATAAAGGACAAAGTATTAATAATAAACACTTGGGCTATAGAGCAACTCAATCAAGTGAGAAGCATTTTGATTGAGTATGAAATATATGAAGAGACTAATAAGATAGAAACAAGAATGTTAGTTTTGTCCAATCAATAGGAGAGGGATATATCCAAATATGACAAGCAAATCCAATCACTTGAGGAGATAGAGGAAATGTCCAAAAAGAATCAGAGGCAAATGAAATCCTTAGAAAGGAAGATTGTGGCTTCATAGAGAAAAGTAAAGAATTTATTTTCTTTAAAAATGATATTGTAGAGTGGTGAGAATAAGAAGGAAAATTTAGATATAGGGGATATAGCCATAGCTAAGTGGGATAAGAAGGTGAGAATAAGACTTAACCCAGAGAAGAATTTTGACTAGGAGATTTTATATGAGTGTATGGACTTGGTTATTGCCAAGGAACATGTCACCAAAGCAATAAATGATCTTAAAGAAGCACCTAACAATCTCAAAAGAGCAACCAGATTTGTGAAACTTAGAGTGGAATGGGTGGATGGACCTAATTAACAAGCCTTAAGCTATAGCTTAGTCAGCTACAAAGAATACAAGAAGAAGAAAAAGCAAAAATAATTTTGAATATTTGGATCAAGTATAAATTATTTGATTCTTTTTGAAATAATTTTTATTTTTTTAATTATTCCTTGGATGGGTGACATGCATAGAATTTGGCATTTTATTTTTATATCATGAGATAATCTAGTGACCCAGCCACACCTTACCTTGGTCTTACTTTTTTTACTAAGTTTTGGGGTATGAAGGGGGTGAGTTGAGGTGAAAATAACTTGAGGGACAAATGAGTAGTCTTAAACAACCTAGCCACTAGGTAAGCCCAACTAGAGAGAGTTGAACCTTGGACCTACATGGAAAGAACCTAAAGCCTTGCAATAACTTTACCAACTGTATCAACTATGGGTCGAAGCACTGCATAAAATTTGGCATTATTTGAGTTATCTTCAAATGAATTGGCATTCTTGGCATGAGTATTCTTCTTCAGCATGTGGGTTCCTTCTTCCATGCAGAAACAATACTTTATTTTCTCCAAATTGAAGTCTATTTTAGTCAATATGAGTTATTTTTCTTAGCACAAAGAAATTTCTAAACATGCAACATTTGAAGATCCTCTTTTTCAAGGCAAACACTAGTTTCTCCCAATTAGTGTGATGTTTCCTTGCATGAACTAAAGTCTCTTGGCACACATATTCTATTTTTAGAATTTTAATGCTTAAATGGGATGCAAAGGAGGACGTGGTAAGTCGCATGTTGACCATAACCCTCACTTAGCTATTTAAGGCATGATTTATTCTTTTTTGTTGGTGTGTTGGACTATAAATATAAATCTGAAACTAATTTCAAAGGTACGCAAGTTGAATTTTATCTTAAGGTCCTAGCGTAGTTTATTTTCCAAGCAATCTTACTACATTTCCTAATTAAACATAGATACTCTTGAAGTTGTAGACTCGATATCAATTAATTTATGTTGGCATCTATCACTTTGAAGATTAATGAAAGAACCAATTGCTAGTGCTTACAATTTGGAGGATAGGTTTGTTGAATGCATTAGTAATTTTTTCCCCTTCATTTGATTTTATTTTCTAAATACGCAAAAATCACGTGTTTTCATTTAGCTATATTTTTTAGATTTTAACCTATGTTTGTATATGGTGGTTGATTTTGATGAATATGCTTAAGATCTGAAAGTTTCCCCATAATTTTGCATTGTTATTATTTTGAATTGGATTTTGATTCAAGTTTAATTATTAATGGTTTAATTGATCTTTGGACTAAGTGAATTTTATTAGTAAAATTTGAATATTAATGGTTATTTCTTGCATCCTTCATCTATCTTTAAACTGTTTATTTAAAAATTGGTTAAAGTAGGAATAGATTTAAACACATTCCTAATTTGTAGATTGAAAAATTTGTAGGCTCCTTGAACAAACAAACCTCTTTGACCACTTAGCTATTTAGCACTGTCGTGACTAGACTCCCGAGACCTTGGGAAGTAATAGATTTGACAATTTGTTGCTTCTTTCAGGAGAGGTTAGGTAGAAACACTTAACCTTTATTACATTGTGTTATTTAGGCCATCAATAGGAACCCCTTGGTTATATAGGCCAAACTGAGACATGGGATTGGATAATATTATGGCATGCCTCTTAATATTATGACTTGAGACATATAGTGATAACAATCCTATGTGTACCCTAAGTAAACGTAAATTACAAATGTGAATAGATACTAGGTTATGTACTAGTTAGGTAAAACACCCATTTCACACCAACAAAAAACATAAAACTCAATGTGATATTAAAAATGGTGCACATTAAGAAACCCTAGAAGAGCAAAAAATCTCCCAAAATATATCATATTTTTTTTCTATTTTCTATTTTTAATATGATTTAAAGTCTACTTCTTCATACTAGTTTTTATCAAAATGTTTTGGTAAGTCATTGAGATATGATAGGGAAATGCACCAAGAATAATTATATTCTTCTACAACTCATATTTTGATTGTGGTCCTTAGTAACTCATGAAACTAGTGTTGTCTACAAATAATTTTTGAAGTTTCAAATTAAAAAAAATGGTGACAATGATAGTAACACATATTTGAAAATGTCAGCTCCATATGTTATTCAATAGAAACAATCACGAAAATGTTAGGAAGTGGACTATAGCTAGCATACCATTGTTACAAAAAAGATCAATATTAAAAACATCATAGTTGCCAAAGGACATTTTGTTTAATGGAAAAGTACATATTGTAGGCACCTAGATGATGTTGAGTTCAAATCTTCTACAATACAAAAAAAAAATATAAAAGTTAGTACCTATTGTGAGTCCCATCACCATTGCATACACATAAAATTTGATATAGAGAATATGAACTAGCAATTGCACCTTGGTGTGCAATGGGTACACCAAAGAGGTGTGGAAAGTTAATTAGGGGGAAAATGGTCTATTTTTTGTATGGAATTATGCAATACATGAAATCAATTGGTTGGTCAAATAGTAAATGTTGTTGTTTGTGCAACAAAGGTACCAATGCAGAAGTGTTTGTTTGAAACTTGAGTTGCGTTGTCATTGATTTCAAACTTGTTTAATTGTGTGGATGTTGTATATGGTTCAAAAATGAGCGTTCAGATGTTACTATGTTGTATGGTGGTAATATTGAGTAAGTATGAAGTGTTTCCATAAGGTTGCAACAATGGAAGTCATAATATGCAGGAAAGAGTATTTAATGTCTTTATATAAGAATTCCCTGCATTGCTTTGATTCTTGATGATGATGGCTTGCGGTTCTAGACATAATGTGTACATTCTATGGATGTTGAACTATCAAGTTTTTAGGTCTTCAGTTGCTTGGGTGATGAAGTTGGTTGTGGTGGTTTGTTGACACTGAGGTTGTCTATCGAGACTAGTCTAGAGAATGTTTTGCATTGCTCTGTTATGTTGGTTCAATGTCACGTCTTGGTGGACATGTTGATATGGTTCATGCAGTGTTCCAGTTTATATTTATAGTTTAAGTTTGATCGGCAAGTGAAGACATGTTGTTCTATGTTTGGCACTATCAGATATGTTGGTCTCTAGCTAACTTAGCTAATTTATACTATTTGGATCATGTTTTTTTGGTCCAGATATGCTTTGGAGGTTGAGTTAAAATGTCAATATGGATCTCATTGTGGCATGTGTAGATCCACATTGAGTTATTTGCATTGGGTGATGTTTTTGGGTCGATTGGTTAACGTGCTTCATTATTTTTCTACACATTACGTTTGATGTTGATTTTGAGGAAGTGCTAGTGTGTGTGGGTCATCAAAATCGACTAGGAAGATTTGATGTGATGTATTTGAATCCTCTTTATCTTCTAGAGTGGACTGCATTGTGTGTTTTTGGTTCGGGTGGACGACTTTATGTAATTCATGTATATTCAACTTGTGGTTGACCTAGATGAGGGTTTCAATGTATAAACTTGTATAAATGGAAGTGTGGATGTGTGTATTATGGAGTGGATTTTTGTGAATTGGATGTAAATGATATGCAAGTACAAGTGAAGAAGTGGAAGTGCAAGTTTTAGTTTGTGATGAGATTTGATTATCATATCTCCAGTATGACAGTGTCCCAAGACAACAAGTGATGTGTGATATGTTTTCCATGATATTCTTCGCTTGACATAGTGGTTCAAGGAGAGTTTCATGATCAAGAGATCAATTTATTATTTCCCTGTGCTTACAAGAAGGCAATGAGTCCTTTGGCAACTTGTGTAGCTTTTGTATCTTGCCCTGAGATTGTGCATATTAGTAATGCAAGTCCCTTGTACCCTGCCCTAAGGTTGTGCACCTTAGTCTTGCAAGCCCAATCAGGTGCAATGAGCTCCTTGGTCTTGAGCCTAAAAAATTGTAATCAATTATTCGTATTGTGAGTGTGATTCTCACTGTGGTTTTCTCTTCCTAGGTTTTCCACAAAAATGTGGTGTTCTTGTGCTTTATGGTTTCACATTTCATAATTCCAGAGATAAGTTAATTGTCATTTGAAGTTTGAAGGATTGTAACTAAGTGGTTTAAGGTTCAAATCTCTCTCAGTCCTATGGTGTGTTCAATAGTGTTAGCTTCAAATCAACTATGCATCCATTTACAAGGATCCAAATAGAGTAGGAGAGATTGAGTGAATAAGAGAGGTAGGTCTCTTGATTCTATATTTGAATAATAAGTAGTTCATTGTGTGGATAAATGCCTCATTAGAGAGATTTGGAGGACTCTGACAAAAAATGGGTAAGTTGTGGCTTATGAGCCCCAAAAAATAAGGACCATGGGAAAAATTATGTAACCATGATTTAGAGTTAGTCACCATCACATGCATGCTCTCAATTTATGGAATCATTTCCTTTTGGGAAAAATATTTTAATTAAAAATAGACTGTCATTGTTTGGTTTACATATTTAGCTAGGAAAAGTAAAAATTGATAAAAAAAGATAGCTAAGTTCAACAAAATTGGATTTATTTTGATATCAATGTTCTATTGAGATACAAAGGATGCATTTATTCTAGAAAATAAAAATTTAAGGCATAGAATTATATTTGAAGTGCACAAAATGACATATTCTTTTTTTTTTGATAGGTAATGGGCCGAATCCGATAAGGTATACATACCCTACCCCCTCGTGTGAGTTGAACTAGTGACCTCTCTTTCAAGAGCACAAGTTCTCCACCACTAGGCCAACTCAAGTTGTACACAAAATGACACATTCTACCCATCTAGGGGTGGCTAAAATGTTGCATAGTTTGAAATAACACTTTTTTGGCTTGAACTAAAGGCTATTGTGACTCAATTTGGGGTTCAATATTTGGAGTGCTAAAAGGTAAAAGTAAAATATGGGCAATATAGTGGTCTATTGTATCCACATGACATTCTATAACATAAATGGTTGGTGGTTAGCATGGATTTCAACTAAACTGTCATAAACACAATACTATTCTAGTAGTAGTAGACAAACTAACTAAAGTTGCCCATTTCATTGCTAGGAATGTTAATGAGGATGATATTATTGTAGCATTTAAATTTGTGAAAGAAGTGGTAAGGTTATGCAAGATTGTAGATGTGATTACCTATGATTGGGATAAATTATTTACATCATTATTCTGGACCATATTGATGCTCGCCTTTATAACCAAATTAAAATTTTAGTTGTGATTACAATCTAGATATCGATGTACAAACTAAAAGGTCAACTAGGTGTTTGAGGATATGTTATGAATATTTTGTTATAGATCAATTATCAAGGTGGAAAGATTATCTCCAGTTAGTTGAATTTGTTTAAAATTACTCATATCTAGATTTGAAGTTTTATACGACAAAAAATATAAAATAGCATTTGGCTAGAATAGTTTGTAAATTGTGCTTTAATTGGGCTTGAAGTACTTTAAGAATACCATGAAAAAATAGATAATAAGATATAAGGATGAAAGAGGCTTCAAACAGGCAAAAAAATCAGGAATTTTGATAAGATTGCCTTGGAGCCACTCATAGGAGAAAATTGAATGAGAAAAATGATTTCTATCATCTTCCACATTTAAGAATTAGTCTCAATCGTTGATCATCTAAAGTAGGTTGTCCATATCAAATAGATGTAAAAATATTTTAAAAAATAATAGTTAATTTTTTAAAATATATAATTAACTAGTTATATATTAAATTTATTATTATATATGTTATGTACAAAAATAAATTTATTTAAATCTATAGTTTTTTTCTTATATTAAAAATATAATTAACAATAATACTATATAAAAAAATTGGCCCATGAATGGGCTTAGTCGGGTGGATCCGATTCACAATAGTAGGCTAAAGGAAGAATGGTGTAAACCAGAAGAAGGATGGCTAAAAATAAATTGTGATGGAGCCTCTAAAGGCAATCTGAGGCCATCAGGGATTGGATTTGTTGCTCGGGATTGGCGGTGAGATATTCTAGCTCTTGGGGCTCAAAGAATTGAGAATGGAACTAATAACTCCGCGGAAGGAATGGCAACATTAATGACAATCCGCTTTGCTAAATCCTTGGGCTTATCTAAAGTTCATATCGAAGGTGACTCTTTGATAATCGTTAATGCTATTATTGTTGGTGAATGTCATGCATGACACTTGAGTAAGATAATCTTTGTAATTAGGGATGAGTTGGTAGATGTTCAATACTTCCGGGTTGGTCATGTTCGTAGGTCAGCAAATGGTGTGGCTGACACTCTGTCAAAATGGGTGGTTGGGTTTAATGAAATCGGTGAAACACATTTGGAAGATTTTTGTACCGTGTTTTTCTAGGATTTCTAAATTGGCACTTTCTCATTATGATGCATTTATGAAATGGTAGGGGATTGTGCTTGAGTGATGAGACAACACATGTGGGACGATCAATATATCGGCGACCGGTGGATATTGTGGCATTCATTTCCATTCCTTCTCTCAACAACAATTTGAGGTGGTTGGCGAGGATGGAGGCGAATTTCCCTCTTTATATTGACAAGTCGTAGGTTGCCTTTTTTGGCCTTGTCTTGTTGCTCAGAATGAAGCGTTTATTCAAGGTTAAGGATGATGAATTCATCCACATTATGGAGTTGCTATTTGGGGAGGTGTTTTTGGAGGCGAAACATAGGTTTCGTTCGAATATGGACATGGTGACTATGGTGGTGGCGTGGGGGCTAGAATTGGGTGACTCCACAGAGAATGTGGAATGGGTTGTGCGGACTATACTCGACGATGAGTGGTTGGTGGGTTTGAACTCGATTCTGGAATGGGCTATTCCATGAGTAGGATTTGATGTTAGTGAGTGTTTTGCAGACTAAAGGATGGTGGACCTCCATGAATTGGTCCCCTTCCTGCGGTGGCCAACCGGTTTCAATCGAGTTGAACGGAGGGCGGAGGCGGTGCTTGCGTGGGACTCTCTAAAGAACCTTCTGCGACAGAGGATGGTTGTGGGTGGTGGTGTATTGGTTCCGGTGGCAAATGCAAGTGGTAGGAAAGCAAATGGTGGTCGTGGTCGAGCTTGGCGTCGCGCAGGTGTGCATGAAGGCAGTAATTGGCCTTATTGTTCGGGTGGTGGTAGGATTTTGATCTTGCTTCGGCTCTCTGCAAACAAAAAATGAATAGTTTTTTCTTTTTTGGTATAAATTTTGTAAATTCGGCTTCAACAATGCTTATTCCCTTGTGAATAGGGAAAGTTTCTTTGTAAATGTGTACAAGTGTCACTGTGATTATGGGGTAGGGTCTATTTTTTAGGCTGGTGGTCTAGGGGTTTTTCAGTTTTTTGTGTGGAAATCTAAACACAGGGATGTATGGGCATTTCTCTGAATTTTGTTATAGTCGTAGACAGAGTGTAGCACTGTAATATGGTATTAGAAATGGGCATGATAGTCAAATCTTGGTTTTTTGCTTGATTATGGGAGAACGGTGGTCTTGATGGATATGGGGGGTTTAGTTTATATCTGGCATTCATGCTCTAGTTTTTTTCCTCACAGAGTTAGCGATGGGTGTAATGAAGCAATGTAATAATTTACTTTTATAAATAATTAATAAAATAGCATTTTATCAATAAATAAAAAAATACTATATAAAAAAATTAAGAAAATATAGTATAAAATAATAAATATAATTATAATTAAGGTGACCTATGTAGTATAATGGTTAAAACACTTGCCTGGTGGAAGGGCCACCAAGATTCATATCAAAAACTTGCTATCATTTATCTATATATATAATAGGTTAAATAATAATATTATTAAAATATTTTAGAATATATATATTAAAACTAATTACAAATATATCATATATATTTTGATTTAATAAATATTTAAACAAAAAATTATTAAATTTAAAACATATAATTTATTATTTATATTCATTATATATTAAATGTTATATTCATTATATATTAAATGTTATATTCATTATATATTAAATGTTATATTTATTATATATTATAATATAAATAATTATTAAATTTTTAAACTAAAATAAATTTATAATCCAGAATGGGCGATTGTGTTTTTATTTTTAAATCTTTTTTCTACGGAGACATTTATGTGTCCTTTCTGCATACGAAAAGTCAGGTTGACTTTTTGCACACGTCACTACCTTCGGTGTAAAAATTACGCTATTGAGAGTAGGTATATGTTAGAATAAAGTGTCATTTTTACCAACCTTTTTACTCTCATTACAAAAATTTCGCGAAAAAAAACAAACTTAATAATAAATTTCGTACAATTCTAATTTTAATTATACCAAAATACTTAAATATTATAATTTAAAAATGTCAAAAGAGAGTGTCCAAAACCAACCTTATTTATTAGTCCCTGCAGGGAACTAATGTTTTCATCTCCAACATTAGTATGCTTTGATAACTGTGCAAATTGAAAAATTTAATCTTATATCAAAGTTTCATTTTTATTCTTATTAAACTATTTTAAAAATTATTAATATTTTGATTTGTCATTGGCTGTTTCATTTTTTGCTGGGGTTTATTTTATTTATTTATTTTTAATATTTGCTATAAAACTATTGATCATGACATATAATGGGTATTGCCAAATTTATTATATGCACTCATTCTCCACGGAATTCATTAATTACTGAGGTACGAGTGCATTTATTTCACCTTCTCTTACTGCCTGTGAAGTCCACCGCCTCATCTGCAAGACCTTCTACACTGTTCCAGGAGCTTTGAAACAGATACAAAGCACCAAAAATATGTTCAGGTGAATTAAATGCCATAACATGTTGAAGCTTGCAGGTGGAATTTGGAGTGCCACAACATATCTCGTCTTGGAAACCTCCTAGTAGCTAATATTATTTTAAATTAAAGAAATTTTAAATTGGTTGAAGAAAAATTTAAAAATATTAAACATTTTAAATTTCTTTCCCTCTTAGTTTGATGCACGTCTGTCACAAAGTTAATTTCCTCATGTTCTATAAAAGTTTATTTTTAAATTTTTTATTATCTTGAAATCTTATATGAGATAATATATATGTAAATGTAATATTTACAAATTATTTTATTAAATTAATATTATTTTATATAAAAAAGAAATTAAAGAAAATTTAAGTTAGTTAAAGAAAATTTATGCAATACACTTTGGGTTTTTAATAATTATATAAGAAAATAATAATAATGTCATATTTATTTAAAAAATAATATCATAATGATAATATAATCAACAATATTAAAATAAATAAAAAATTATAAATCAATTTTTTTAATTTAATTTATAATATTATATTTAATAAATAAATATAAAAAATTGATTTTATTCTATTATTCAAGTTATAATCTAATTTAATTTTTTTTAATTTATTTGGTATGTTAGTAAATTTTATGTAGAATTTCATTGTCATATATAATCTTGATAAATTTATTACTAGATTTTGACTTATTATTTATCAAAAGTATACATTGTGTTTGTGTCTTGTTTAAACATCCAAAGGACTTCAATTATGTTTATTGTCTTGTTTAAATATTTTTAGTTTAATTTTAACTTAAATGATAGAATTATATTCTCCTACTCATATGGTCTTTTGATATTATCTTTACATGTTTAAAGAAATAAATTTGGTTTGTTGTTTGGGAGTCAAAATTATGCCATGATCTTACCGATCAAAAAAAAAATTATGCCATGATCTAGATAATAGTTTTAGTTTGCTTCTATCTCTTCCTCTTTATATACATTTGTGACCCAATGACAACTGAAACTGCATTGCTAGCATGTTTTTAGCTAAAGGCAGGGACTCATGCTGTCTCACAGCTCTTGTTATTATTATTATTAATTAATTACAAATATTATTTAATACCAACATAATCAAGTATTCATCATAATGTGTAAATAAACGTGGGAATATTTTGTTTTTGTCGTCCAAAACTTTAAGAAAATCAACTACCTAACTAGCGCATTAATTTGGAATTTTGTCTGTGTTTAATTTCAGAAGTGGTGTGGTCATCATTAATCGAATCTCAACCAGATTCCCTATAATCCATTTTTATTCTTTTATTCATTATTAAATTAAATTGTTTCTAATTTAATAATTTAGTACCAAGAGTATCAAAACATAATATTCTCTGCGGTGGGTGGCCGTCACATGTAAAGGAGGTAGGTAGTAACAATTATAGTTTAATGTTTTTTGTATTTTATTTTTCACAACAGAACTGACATTTACTGTCCCGCTATATTTGGCGGTGAGTTGTAGCAGGCTTACTATATACTTCAATGAAATCATTAACACAATGTCTACGCACATATTAAATTGTACCCGATAAGATAGTTATGTTGTATTTATTAATTAAATTGTATCTGATAAGACAGTTATGTATTCTGATTTTTAATTTAATAAATAAATTAAATTAAAATAAATTTTATATATTTGTAATATATAAAATTATATATTTTTAGATAGATATGTTTGTAAAATTTTAAATATATTTTTATACTTAAAATAATAAATAGTCAATCTACAAAGAGATTTCATAATGAATTGATTAGTCATCAGATTTTACAAGATCAAAACATTATTTAAAAATTATTTTATTTGCATTATTTTTTTTATTTTTTTAAAAGAATTATTTTAATATTTATTTAATGTGTATATGTACTTTTATTCATAAAGTTGTACTTTTGTACATTTCTTTGTATGTGTTTGTATAGTTCCTTCTTAGGCTTCTTCATTTTAGTTATATATTTTTGTACATGCACATTCAATCTATGCATATTCACATATTCATATGGTTTCTTTTATGTTTGTATTGTCTTACTTCTATCTTTATATTGACTTTTATTTGTATTGATTTATGCTTGTTTGAATTACTTTTTTCTTATTTATTTGAATATTCATTCTTATCTATAGGTGTATATTTCTATGTATAGGCTATAATTATTCTCAATATGGCTATAGAGCATGATCCATTTATAATTTTTATTGATGTATCTGTGTACATGTATATACTTCTATACACATATTTTAAGTTATGCATTATATTTATTTGCTTTCTCACTTATATCTCCTTTGACTTCTATATTTTGTTGCATATTTATTCCCATTCTTTTAATTTCATATTTATTAGCTTTTTTCTATATCATATTTCTATAATTTTTATAGTTTTTGCCTATTCATATCTACTTATACATTTTCTCGTTGATATATCTTATACCTATTTTCTACATCTGTTAAAATATCTACATATACTCATATACATATTGTTTGTTTGTTTGTGTGTGTGGATTTAGATCCAGATGCATAGGTATATGTCCACACACATTCTTTTTTTCTAATTCATACTTATACTTATTTTCTCTCACACACAAAATTCCTCTAATCTCTTATGGTTATATATTTGTTTATTCCTATTTGCATGTATTTACTTTTATAGGCATGTTCATTTAGCCACCACATATCATTATTATTTCTCCCTTATCCTTTGCATTATTTCATGACAAATATAATTTGATATTTTTTATTAGTTTCATTCTCTATATACACACACTTTTTTTCTATGTGTATATATAGACTCACACTTTAAAATTTGTTTATATATTCATATTTATCCATACAATATTTCTATATTGTTACTCATTCTTTTTGGCAAAATGTTGTCATGTGAGAAACTTTGTTTCTTTGAAATGTAGAGGAAAAAATTACAAAAAATGTCTCAACTATAGAAGAGAATGTTTTAATTGGAGTTGACATGAAGATACATTAGACCTTTCCTAAACTCCTCCAAATAATCCATCTATTGTTATGAAAGAAGATTTGGGATGTCTACCAAAAACTATATACTACAAGACATTTATGGATACGTGCATCACAACTACCTTGTTCATGATTTCCTTCTCTTAGCTAACAATAATATTATTTGACAATCATTCTCCATAATAGCATCCAATCCTTCCTAGAGTTCACATCTATTAGACATAAACATTCCATTCACCATCTCGGCTCCCTTTTTTAATAAAAGATCTTAATTCCGAGTGGATCCACTTCATTTTCATGCATTATTCCATCTATTATTTTTCATCAAATATTATCCATTAAATATTATTATTTATCCATCATTAATTCATTAATATTATTATATATCATCAATAATATCTATAATCATTTATCCATTATTAATATTATTATTATCTCATATTCCATATTCCATTTTCCATTTGTCATTTAATAATATTTATTCTATCATCTATCATCTATATATTTAATAATAATAATATTATCTATCCATTTTCACAAATATATGCATTTGAGCATTTACATTATTCATTTTTTCTTTCTCCTCTACCCATTTGCATCCACCTCACACATGTGGGATCAAATTCTCAAACCCTATTCTTTATCCCACATTTTCATCACAACCTGGATTCACCCGAAGAGTGCCTATAAAAACTCAGCCCCCTCTCTAATTTGAATCATCTAGCAATCTAGCATTTAGAGTTTACCTTTGCATTCTAGCATTTTATCTAACGCTTCACTTTTCTCTTGCATTTTTGCATTCATTTCAAACCTCCATTTCTTCATAACCTTTGTGCGTGCTTCCGAGACCAATACTGTCACAAACACAAATCTTGAAGAATAGGAGTGTAGTGGAGTTAAAAATCCATTTGCATTATTTAGCATTTAGCTTTGCATGTGTGTGTGTGTTTGGTAGGTACTGCATTCTTAATCCACATTACTTTGTATACATTGATGGATGCTTTCATATGAAGTGAAATTTTTTGCCTTATTGTTGGTCCCATAAAAAAATTACTTGGAGACTACCCTCTTTAAAGTTCCTTTGTCATCTCTCAAGGTGTGATCAATTTTGGAAGTTCTTGAGTTTCTTTGGGAAGCCCCATAAAATTGATCTTCAATCATCCACACAAGGGACCTAACCATTTCACCTTTTTTTGCTTCTACCTAGCATTTTATTGATTCAAAAGTGAGAGACCAAAGAACATTAATAAATGCTATGCCTTCCTCATTTATTCATCTTATTAGATGATTTACTATCAATTTTCATTCAGTCCTTGTGTTTATGATTTCATAGATTCCAACTTCTATCCTCTTTATCATCAAATTGTTGAAGAGCATTGAAGATTTGATAGTTGCATTCTTTCCAAATCTACCATATCATCATCAAGGGGCTACTAGTCGATATCCCAACCCAAATGGAACCATTATACAATCTTGGTCAACTTTGAATGTTCTATACATACATATACAAGTTTGCATGCACGTGTGTGTGTACACCTTTCTAGATGTTGTAATATTATTCATTATTTTATACTCATTCTTATATAGATTGCTTTTGCTCACCTTTTCTTGCTTATCTATACTTATTTACTTAGATGTATCTTATTTTACTCAAATATACTCATCTAAGTTTATGATCATATATGACTATTCTATATGCTTATGGAACTAGTTATGTATAAAAGTATATACAAATATGCATACATATCCATATTTATGCATCTATATATGTGCACACCTACATTTTACATCTTTATATATTTGCACACCTACATATTTACATTTACACTTTTTTTGTTCATTTGTGTATACATATATGAGCATGTTTGATATCATATGCTTATGCACACATCTATAATCTAATCTTTTAATTTGATTCTAAAATATTTTACTAGAATACATCTAATCTTATGCTTTCATATATTTACCTCATACACAATTATATAAACAATCAATTATATAGGCATAGGCTTGTATGAATATGCATTCCATCATGATAATATATTTATTTATAAAAAAATTCTTATATTTGTCCAAATAAATTTACATGTAATTAGATGTGTACCTCCTTCTCTCACATACTTTTGTATATTTTTTCAACATTTATTTGTATTTTTATATTTGTTTCCATACATTTATTTACATATATATTCTTTTTTTTGGAATGTTTCACTTCATTCTTTTATATAAACTCATTCTCATATATATATACATACACATATATAAATACTCATATTCATTCAAATGTTTCATTATTAAATATATTATTACTTTCTTTTATTCACACACCTTGGCTCCTCTTTCGTTGCTAGTCTGTTCATTGAAGGTCGAAGCTATTCTGGCTCCAAAAGCGACGTGTTAGTCAATCGCAACCATATATTGCAAAATCGATGGTGTAAAACGCGCGACTAACACGCGTGTTAGTCAATCCGTACTGCTGTTTTGAAGCCAGAATAGACTCGTCCTTCATTGAATGTGTTTGAAAATATACAATAAAAAATATACACAATTGAATCCAAAAACTATTTACTTTTTATTTCAAAACTACAAATACTTACTACAAGATGACAAACACCGAATTGGATCCTATGCCTTTTTTATACTTGAATATTCTATTCAATTTCGGCTAATTTTCCCTATTTATATTGTTCCAAACAATGTAACTCCATGGATCTTCACTAAAAGTGAGTTCTCCTCAGAATTCAGAACAATGGCTTCTTCTCTGATGATTTGCCAGGCTGCTACAGCAGCCGGCACTGCAAATGCTCGTTTACAGAATGCTGCTCCTGCAACTCAGTCACACGGTCACATGGCATTTAGATTTGACAAGCTCTCAGGGTTGAGCCTCAGGTCACATGGAAAGGTGGCCTTTGGCTCCAAGACGCGCCTGAGATTGGATTCATCAAGAAAAAGTGTTGTCAGGGCTGCAGCTGTGGAGACGTTGGACACTACTAGGACTGCTCTGGTCGAGAAATCTGTGAATACCATTCGATTTCTGGCCATTGATGCGGTCGAGAAGGCCAATTCCGGGCACCCTGGATTGCCCATGGGGTGTGCCCCCTTGGGTCATATTCTGTATGATGAGGTCATGAAGTATAATCCTAAGAATCCTTATTTTTTCAATAGGGATCGGTTTGTGCTGTCTGCTGGGCATGGGTGCATGTTGCAGTATGCTCTGTTGCATCTTGCTGGATTTGACAGTGTTAAGGTTGGTATTCGATTCGTTACTCCAAAGAAGTCTTTGAAAAGCTGAAATTTTATTTTATTCGGAAAAATGTAAATTTAAAAGTAAATATATTAGTTTGTTGTACATCGATCTGCATTTGTTGTAACTAGTCGGTTGGATGGGGATGTTTTCCTTAGGAGGCTGGACTAGGATAAATGAATTGATTGTTGGACTAGTGATGATCCTGTTTTATATGAGTCGGATTCTGTATATATTGAAGTGGGTTTGGTGTATTGTTCTGCGATCATGGCTTTTTCGCACGGGTTTTGCAATAGAGAGATTGGATTTGTCTAGTAGTGTCTTGTCTGGGAGACGGGAAGCGGATATTGGCCTAGGGAGAATTATGTTGGGGTATGGTTGTGTTTTTTGTTTATCGGATTTGGGATAGATTGGGTGGGTTTGGCCAGTTGGTGTGTACTTGTAGTTCATTTTATGGATTTGGTAATAGAAAGATTGGACTTGCCTTGACGGTGAATGATGTTTAATTTCAGAGGTGAGACTTGGGATAAGTGAAGTGGTTGATTACTACTGATGGTTTTTGAATGGAGTTTAGAGCTTGGTATGTGTGTTGTTCTCTTCAAATGTGATGTTGATGCATATAACCTCTGTTCCTGCAAGTTAAATACTCTGTTCTATCGAATAATGAATTAAAATAAAACAGCAAAAACACAGCATAGCAACACTCGTGTCATTTTCTGGTCTGTAGTCTATTAACTACGTTCAATATAGAAACAAACTAAACATATTTAAGTTTACAACAGAAAATACTCATTTTATTTTTGAGTTTGAATAGATAATAAAAATCTTCTCCAGTGGGTATCCAGTTCAGTCCCCGAACTTCCGCCTTCATTCCAGCAACGCACCCTACTTTTGAAGAAAACTGAAAATCTTAAAAAAGAAAAGACACTTAATCGATCACTACAAACAACCACCAATAGCAGCTACCACCAAAATTCCAAAAATATCTTAAGCATATGGGAAACTGATGGGTAGTGGGAGACATATTAAAGGGCATCATCCTTAAAAAATTCTGAACCTCCTGGTTCAGAAGAACCTGATCTGGTATACTTCATCTTGAATTTCACCGCTACTAGCTTAGGGGTGCTGATTTTCCAATACTTTTGTCTTGAAAGTATTTCCTTGGCATGATCCGAGCCATCATCCATTATTCCCATCCTTGCACTTCCAGTTCAGGAGGAGGGCCAGTGTTTGATTCCACTATCAGTTTGGGCTCTCAAAACCATGAGTAGTCACCAATGCAGAGCTGACAAAATAATCTCTGTCGCTACTACCAACAAATCCAAACTCCTTGCCTTGTACCAATCACTCTTTGTATCATTGCATTTAATGAGTTAGAGGTGTTGTCACCTCTAGCCAAACGCTTGATAACATTCTTAGAGAAGTTTCTATAATTTTGTTCATACTTGCACAACGCACAATTCCTCTCAATCCAGGGTGAACTACTCGTAGGATCTTCTAATGTTTCCGTTGAATGAAGATAGCTATCAGCTGAATCTTCATCATCTGTCTCCTCAGGTGCACCTTTGACCTTGTCACTCGAGTCTTTTTTGTAGCTCCACTTTTTTCTCATCAACAAATCATTTACCCATTTTTCTCCAAACATGCCTCCATCTCACTTATTGGCTCATCTAGAATTTCGTTTTTCTCTTTAGGCTCAAGTCTGGATTCTGTTACAAGAAATAAAGCTAATATTTCAAATGCCCCTTCCTCTTTCCATGATTTTAAGAGATGTCTCCTTCTCTCATGTTATTTCTCATAAGTATTCTCTCTACCATAGAAGCAAATATCATTCTTGGGAATTTCTTGACTTCCCAAAAGATAAAGATATTCTCAGTTTCTCAGGATAATATTTAGAAAATAACCCAGAAAATATTGGAAACCCAAAAAATGCAGTAAAAAGAAGAAGAAAGAAATAGCTTAGATTTTTTACATTTAAAGCCATCCTTATTGCAGAGAGAGAGAGAGTGAAACTAAATTAGTGTACACCCTGAATTTTAAAATACGGATTTTTCTCATTAATTTTGGGATTGCTGATTATAGACAATTGTAATATAAATCTCTTTGTCAATGTTTGTGTAGTAGTATCTATGTTCTGTAACAGAATCGGTTTGTTTGTATTGTAATGATCAATTGAATGCCCTTCCTCTTCCCAAGGCTACCTATATAATCTTCTAACTCAGCAATCCACAATTAAGGGAAGTTGTTTACTTTATTAAGGGTATCTAACTAAAATTGGCTTAACATCTCTCCATAATTTTTGGCAGTTAACTGTCCAGTTACTATCGCATTCACTAATGGGGACTGCAACTATGTCCAGTCAAAGGTAGTTAGTTCCACTATTGTTGCTATCTAACTGAAACTAACTGGCTATCTAGCTGAAACTTACCCCCCCCTTAAATGTGGGCAATAACCAAACACAACTTTCTTAATTAGTTGAGATAACTTAACATGCTAATTGAGATTTAACTGAACACAAAATTAACAATATTAATTGGGAATTAATTCACCTTATTCCAGCTGAAGACTGAAGATTTCAGTCCTAAATCTGACTTAATTGGGAACAGGATCTTTGTTTCCTAACTACTTGCTTGCAAAACTCCATTTAGTACTCAGACTAGAAATGGGACATTGCAAGTTCTCCCCTCTCGAGATTGCTTGTCCTCAAGAAAGACAAGGCTGGTTGATTGAGGATATCAGTCCACTCCAGTGCACAAATGAATTAGTTATATGCCCAATTTAAGAAGGTGACAATTAGGACTGTGTGGAGGTTGATATTGAACAAACTTCAAAGACAAGGATGGTTTTTGTTATCACAAAAGCTTGCACCCTTGCTAAGCTATCAACTCAGCAACCTTGTGAAACATGGAAATAACCCCGAAGTGTGGGACCTTGTGCATGGGGTTGAATCTCCGGAGAAGGCCGACTTCCTTCTTCAAATAGGTGCAGGTGTTGAACCAACTCAACACTTCAAAACTTACTCCTAAGCCTATCCTAACAACTTGCAGAGGTAAAGGGAAGAGAGAATTGCTTGAAATAAAAGGAGGTGATGCACCAAGAAGAGATTGTTTCTCTCCCTACCGAAATGGCACAAGGGACCAACAAAAAACCCAAGAGATGCACAACTTCAATTGCATAAGTGACCCAAACGCATGTATGGAGGTTAGAGTTTGCTAAGTGTCAAGAGGGGAGAAGGATTCCCACAAGTCACACTCAGAAAACAAGTTAACACAACATATATGGAGAGAAAAGCCACAAGACATACACCTATGATGAAGGTAAGAAAAGCATACACAACATACATAGGTTAGAAGGAGGCAAGAATGGTGATTTAAGTTAATCATAAGGCCAAAAGCCAATCTTACAGTTGCAGAAATGCAAAAATAACTACAAGTCTTCAAGAGAAGAGAAAGAGCATAGGAAAGCTCAAAGCAGCAGGGAGAGAACCCTTTACAATGAGGCTTAACAACCTTATATAGAGAAATGGGTTACAATGGTGATCATGACCCCTGCATGTCAGTTTGGAAGTGCAGGGAAGTGAATGCACTTGGCTTGTACATGCAAGCAACCTATCCATACCACCAAAAGGCAATCCTGAGAAGATGGATTGACTAACCTTCCAAAGTCAGACATGACATAAGTCACCAAGCATGGCCCTGTACCTCCCTTGATGGAAATCCTACCAAAAACACTTAATGCACTACTGTGGCTCCACAAAAGAAAGTGCATAAGTCACCAAAACTGTCGGAGCATTTAAAGCCTTGAGTGTCGATCACGCCATCCGGAAGTGTTGCTAGTCGGAAGGAAGCCTGGAGACTTCGGAAGCTCGGACTCTCGAAGTGAGGAAGACAGGGGAAGGAGCAAGGAACTTCGGAACTTCGGGGTTCTGGAGTTCTGGGATAGAGAGAGGATGAGAAGGAAAGGAACTTCGGAACCTCGGGGTTCCGGAGTTCCAGGGGAACTAGGGAGAGAAGGCAAAAGGGGTAGGAACTTCGGAACCTTGGGGTTTCGGAGTTCCGGGGAATTGCTCAAAGGAACTTCGGAATCTCGGGGTTCTGGAGGTCCGGGATAGGGAGGGAAAGGGTTTAAAGAGAGAAGGGGAACTTCAAAACCTCGAGGTTCCGGAGTCTCGGAGAAACTGGAGAGAAGCTAAGGGAAGGAAGGGAACTTCGGAACCTCGGGGTTCCGGAGAAGGAAAGAAAGCGGCTAAGGCAAAGAACTTCGGAACCTCGGGGTTCTGGAGAAGGAAAGAAAGCGGCTAAGGCAAAGAACTTCGGAACCTCGGGGTTCTAGGGAAGAAAAAAGGGGGCTTGGGAACTTCCGACAAGGAAACACTTCAAACCATGATTACTTTTCTCCTTGATTGACTGGGGCAGCACTGGTCCATGGAACATATCTCTGATCGGTTCTCACTGATGGACCAAGGGTGTCGTAAAATGACAACGTTTTCATGACAGGTATAGAAATGCACGTTGATGATGACATATTGAAGTCTATCGTTGTTTTTGAGTGTCCTCATGCTCTTTGGACTAAAATTTGGGAGATATATGGAAATCCTGATATTGAGTCATTCCCAGATGATCTTGTTTTAGATTGTCTTGTGTCTCTTCACTTTTCAGAAAGGATACCCTATGATTGTGATACTATTTGGGAGTTTGATTATTTGGGGTACTTCGAATCTTCAAAAGATGAGCACAAGGTTGCTTCAGAGGTTCCTGATCTTCAGAGATAGTTGATGTACCTTTGCATTCATTGATTCCTTTTGTAGAGTACTTGATTGAGACTTCCATCATTCCTATTCATCATAACCATCTTGTCTCTCAGATTTGTAGGACACATTTGAGGGGTTAACTCTCCTCCTTGATGACAACCATTGCATTCCTGTTGTCAAACCTAGGAGTTGCAAACTCCAAAATCACCTGCAAAAACAAAGATGCCTTCCACAAGAGAGTATGAAGATAATGAGCTTGCTTGAATATTGAGATGTGAGATATGGGATATGATCAAATGATGACCAATGGGGATATGTTACAAATGAATGACCTTGTTTATATAGATAAGATGTGATGTAGTATGGGAGGCTACCTTGATGCAAGTATTAAATGCCTAGGTAACTAAAAGAAAATGAAAGTCATAAAGATAAGATATGGATAAGATTTTATCTAGACAACTAAGACTTCTTAAAATAACTCCTAGGACTAAGTTAACATGTGAATGAGTCCCCACTTGTAATTTACTAGGTACGAAACATTATTCACTCTAAAAATAGTCACCCATCTCTTTGCATATTCCTTGCCATTGCTTGGCATTGTTCAATGCCCAAAGTAACCTTGTTGTAGTATTGTAATACTAAGTGCCTTAGAGGATTTATGTCCTCATGAGATGTTGATCTGAAGGAGCCTAAGGGTTTGGTCTCAAGCAAACTTCTTGTTGTATCAGCATCCAAGTTCTGAAATAGAATCAAGTTTGTTCATGTTGTAAATGATCTATTGAACACCTTTCTTCTTCTGAACATTACCTATATAATCCTCTCAAGTTTTACAATCCACAATTAATGGAAGTTAATGCCTCTACTGGGCATATTTAACTAAAATTGACTTAACATTCTCCATAATTTCTAGCTGTTAGCTGCCCAGATACTATCTCATCACTACTAGAGACTGCAACTACATCTAGTCAGTGGTAGTTAACTCCACTATTAGTTGTGTCTAATTGAAACTAACTCCCCCCCTAAATGTGTTCAGTTAACTGAACGCTTCTTCCTGAGTTAGTTGAGAATTGAGATAACTGATAATGCTAGCTAAGAAATTACTGGACACAAAAGTGGCAATGCTAACTGCAAACTAGTTGGGGCCTTATTCCAGTTGAAGACTGAAGATTCAGTCCTAAATCTGACTTAATTGCCAACACGACCTTTATTTCCTAACTACTTGCTATCGCAACTCCATTCAGCACTTAGATTACAAAAAAGGGACATTTCAAATAAAACACAACTAAGATATATATGACTTGTTAATCCTACCATTCTCTTTAGCTATCAATTCCAAGAGACTAATCTATACACAAAATGGTAACAGCAATTGACAACAATAGCCTCCCTAACCTCTTCAAATATCTCTTAAGTTTATAGCAGTGATAACAATGATGCTTGACATTTCAGGACAGCAATGTCTTATCATAACAATTTGTCATTATTAATCATTTTGATTAGCAATATTTCCTATAATGTTGACAGTAGTAGTAATAATGCTCATATTAATTGACCACAATACCAATAATGATGCTATTGAATACTATACTGCTAATCACAGTAATGACAAAAAGCTATTGAATACCATACTGCTAATCACAGCAATGACAAAAAGCTATTGATCCATGATCATAAGAGAATTACTAATCGTAGAAGAATAGTTATGTCAATAGACAACAATGATGACAACAATCTCAACTGATGCAACATTACTAACAACTGATATGAAACAGTGACATTTTCAAAACAATTAAATAAATAATACAACTATGTTTACAGTGAAGTAATGACAACAATATCAATTGACAAGTAGAAACTATAGCATGTCAACCATAGCGCTAACATCTCTGATGCAGTATCAATGACAAGTCAAAGGATAGCATAATCGTTTGGCAGTTTTGTTTAGAGATGACTATCTCACAAATCATAAATGATGACAATAGTGTTTGCTGTTAGAAAAGCAATAGTGATAATTGCTAATTATCGTGAAGACAACCATGCTCCCTATTCACAAGGCTTAAAATCTAATTATACCAAGTGTCTTGACTATTGTAGATAACTAAGTTCTTTCAAAATAATAATAGCAATAATTGTCACTGCCCCTTGGTAACAGATCTAATTGCTATTCAATATATCTAACGCCATGGGAAAACAACAATTATTGCTATCATTATTTCAAAATGAACGTGGCTATCTACAATTGTGAAGACACTTGATATAATCAACCTTTGAAATCTTTTTGATATAATCAACTTTTGAAATCTTGTCAACAAGGAACATGACTATCATGACTATCATTATTATGATTGGTAATTATCACTATTGTCTTTTATAACAGTGAACACTGTTGTCATCATCTATGATTCATGAGCTAGTTGTTACTAGACAAAATTGTCAAACGATTATGCTATCACTTGACGTGTCACTATTATTGCATCACAGATGTTAATGTTGTCATTGACTTGCTTCCATTTTTATTTATCATTTATCAATAGAAATTGTTGTTGTTACCATTTGTAAACATAGTTATATTGTTTGGGAATTTTTATTGTTACATATTAGTTGTTTGGACCAGTTGATATTGTTGTCATCATTATTGTCTTTTGACATAACTACCCTTATGTGATCAAACAAATCCTCATGTAATCATTGATCAGTAGCATGTTGTAAGTATTGTGATATATACATTTTTAATCAATATAGTGTTTAGTAACATCATTATTAGTACTATGATCAATTAATATGGACGTCAATACTGCAGTCAACATTATAGGAAATATTGTTGATCAAAAAGATTCATATGAAACATCATTAAGATAGGCAATCTCTGTCCTGAAATGATGCCTAGTATCATTGTTGCCATTGTCGTAAACTTGAGATATTTGAAAATGTTAGGGAGATTGTTGTTATCAACTGCAGTTACCATCTTGTGTATAGCTCAATGTGTCTTGGACTTGATAGTTGAGGAGAATGGTGGGGTTTAACAGGCCATATTTACCTTAGTTGTTTTATTGCTTTAAGGGTTCATAATCATTCTGGCATAGTTATTTATTAACATTGATAAAGAGATTTATATTACAATTATATGTAATCAGTGATCTTAAATTAATGAGATAAATACATTTTTCGAAATTGATGGTGCTGACTTTTGTTTACTTTCACTCTCTAAGTCTCTATGCAATTAGGATGTCTTAAATGTTAAAACATCAAATATTTCTCTTATTTTTAAAATTTACTGCATTTTTTGGATTCCCAATGTTTTCATGGTTTTTCTCCAATAATTTTCCAAGAAACTAAAAATATCTTTATCTTTTTGGATGTTGAAAAATTCCCATAAATGATATTTGCTTCTATGGCTGGAAGCACTTACATGTTTTAGCCATGTAGTGGATTTTTTTTTATATGGGCACTGTTAATATGAGTAAATTGATTCTAAAATAAGACTATGGCTGGTGTAATTAGATTAATTATGACTGTGTAAAGGTGGATTTAAATTTTGAACTAGATTAGGGAGCCAGGCCTTTTCTGTACTGTAGAGACCAACATATTGCAGCGTTGTTCTATGATGCTGTTGCTTCTAAACATACAATTTTACTTTTTTCTATATAAATGTGGTTATAGAGATCTAAAGGGATATGAAGAGTTTGATCTGATATTTGGGAACCGTACCTCATGTCTACTTTGGCCCAAAGAAGCCTGGTTTATCTCACTTCCTTGGTGATGTCAAGCTTAGTGTAGTCTCAGTTTGGATTTGTATGTATGTGTACTTTGTTACATATTCTTAAATGTCAAACTTGGGTTTTGTTAAACCTGTTTACTATTTGAACCTTTGTTTTTGGATTGTGATTTGGCAAGTTATTTCTAAATCATCGCCATCACTGGCAATTTGGGTTTAACACTGCAATGTATTTTAGTGGATATGTTGGTTTTTGTAATGTCCCTTTTTGGGATATTCCTGATTTTAGGCCTGCAATCAATGTTTGTCACAAAAAACAGATATTAGTTATCAACAAGAAATTATGAAATATATTAATTGTTGCTTTGAGTTTATATTCTGAATTTATTCTTCAATTGTTTTTTGAATTCTTTCAATTGCTTTGAGGATTGATTTGCCCTTTATAACCATTCATTGTTGAGAAAATCATCTATTTCCAAATTGAATGTTTTTCTTTCTCAATTGATGATTCATGGCTCTCCTCAAATGAAATGATCTCCCTTTTATATCTCATGTTTGAGGGAGTCACAACTCTTCATTTCATGCCTTTTGACCATTCATGACTTGAAATTTAATTATATTATTTTTTAATTTTTTATTTTAATTTATTATTTTCATTAGTAAATCCCATTTCAAAAGGGGACATTACAGTTCACCCTTCCCAAGATTGCTTGTCCTCAAGCAATCACAAATTAGAATACTTTTAGAATTTCTTCTTCACTTGACTAATCTTAAAATTGTGAAATCTGTGATGATGCATAAGTGTAGTTTGTGAGTGTGTTATGTCCATGTGTCCATTTTGTATAATCTGTTTAGATCGCGTTATTTCTTCATGGTTAAGACATTCTATGCAGAATATTGCAGACTATTGAAATTATGCTTAATTCGATCAGTGGAGAATATAGAGAATTGAATGGTTTGGTGTGCAATTGATCAGTATTGAAGATAATTTGCTTGCATTCCATGGAAGAACAGAATTTAAGCTAGTAGTGGTTGGAAAGCGAAAACAATGAACATGTCTTAGTTCATGCCATAGTAATAAAAGGATGGAGATAGCTGCAGGTTTGAAGGATCAATACCATGTCTTCAGTGTTATATTTGCAGCAGCATTTGTTTGTGGTTTGGCATATTCAAATATTATTATTTTGATTGAAGTTTTCATGTTTTAAGTTCTACCTAGCTGTAGGAACTAATTTTCTGAGTGCAAAACCTGTTTACCATGGTATAAAATTTAACAGGGTATTAGAATGTATAGTCTGAAAATTCCAGATTTTTGTATGGAGTGGGCCCCTACTTGTGAGGGGGAGCTATTGTGCTTATGTAATTGAAGTGATCCTCAGGCTGGCAAGATCAATGCTCTGATACCAATTGGATATTCCTGATTTTAGGCCTGTAAACAATATTTATCACTAAAAAGTAAAAACTGATATTTATTTAGCTGCTTTGGGTCAGAAAATCAATGAGCATAAATCCTCTATCTATTTTTTCAATACTCTTAAGGCTATTTAGAGAAGGGTTGCCAATATTTTGAGGTTTCAAATTGGCTCTCTTCCTTTGCTTTATTTGGGCATTCCTCTTTCTACTGGTCGACTGCCTAGACCTTATCGGTAGGATTTGTTGGATAAGTTGCGTCGGAAGGTTAATCACTAGATGTAGATGGCTGTCCATTGTTTCTAGGGTGATTCTTCTTCAATCCGTGATCCAAACTCTTCCTATCTACAGGTGTTTTGTCCAGACGGCCCCTATGTATTTTCTTAAGAAATTTGATGCTCTCTCACGCCAATTCCTTTGGAGTGGTAATTTACATACTTCTGAGTGGAGCTTAGTTAAGTGGGAGTCTATGTAAGCCAAAGGAGGAGGGGGGTCTTGGTCTTTGTTCTGCTATCTTGAATGGGCAAGTTCTTGTTTCAAAACTATATTGGCGTTGGTGTACCTGTTAGAATTAGGTTTGAGCTCGCATTCTCATGCATAAGTATTTAAAAGGTGTTAACTTTCTGGATTTTCCTCGTTATCGTTTGGACGGAAGGGGGTCTTTGATTTAGCACACTCTAAAAACTAGGGCTCATTTAATTAAGGGAGGTTCGTTTTGGATATGTAATAAGAGCTCTGAAGCTCTCTTTTGGAGGGATTCTTGGGATGGTAAATCCTCCTATCCTTTCTATGTATTTGCACCTTCAACCTCTCTGTGATAGTTTTACTGTAGCGGGTTGGGATAAGGTCGAGCACTATAAGACAGTTCGAGATTTAGGTCTGGCTGTTGGTTATCGATGGAAGGATTCCTCTAAATGGCTGCCAAGTGGATCAGAGGAGGCTCGAAAGGAGTTGGCTCATATTTTTGCTTCTCGCGATGCAACTCCCTGGAGGGGCAAGATGTTCTAGGGTGGGGTAGTGACTCAACTAGTAAGTACTCTATTGTTGTTGGGTACTTGGAGCTTGTTCAATAGATGTTTGGAGGAGTAGAAGTGCCTTGGTGGAAACACGTCTAGACTAAACTTTCTTGGTCTAAAAGTAACTTTTTCATGTGGCTGGTGGTTCAAAATCGATTTCTTACTTGGGATAATTTGTGCAAGTGTGGCTTTCAGGGTCCCTCTATGTGTGTCTTGTGCCGTAGGAGTGAGGAGTGTGTGTCTCACCTCCTTTCAATGCTCTTTCTTCGAGACAATTTGGCACTTTTGGTGGGGTATTTGGAATTGGGCCTGCTGGCATGTCTCCTCTTTGGCTGAATTTTGAGAGCGATGGGGTAAGCCCCCTGTTAAGATTTATTTTCTTCAGGTTGCTTGGGCTCTTGGTCCCACTTTCATCATTTGGCATATTTGGTTGGAAAGGAATCGTTGGATTTTCATGATGTTAGGATGGTTGTTCATCATTTGTGGGGGGGAATTTTTCATTCTCTTCGTGAAACTATCTTGGCAAAGTGTGATTTTGTTGGAAGTGTGGATCTTGGAGATGTTATTTTTAATTGGCTCAATTTTTCTTTTCCAATTCCAGGAGGCATTCCTTCTCCTGGAGGGAGGTGTGCTAGGCCGATCATGAGAAATAGATGTCGACATCCTTTGCGGAGGATAAATTGAGAGGGTCATTGGTCCCCTCCTTTCTGGTCATGTTGGAATTGGTGGAGTAGGTCATGATAGCTTTGGTGGTATTCAGTTTATAAGGGTCTTCATACCAATAATTTAATGGAGGCTCTTGCCATTTTGTATGGTGTGGAACATAGTTGTGCTCTTGGCTAGAGACGGATTATTTGTGAATTAGATTCTCAGGTGGCAGTGACTTTGTTGACTGAACAGCAGTTAGATGATGTTAGTTAGCACTTAGCTATGGTTATTAGACAGATTTTGTGGTTATGTGGTTCCTTGGAATCTGTTACTTTTGGTCACATCCCTAGGGAGTGGAATGGAGTTGCTGGCTAAATGGAGTTGGAATATTGTGGATAGGGAGCAACTGTCTTCGGATTTGTCTCAATTGTTGAATCATTTAGTGGACATCGACAGCGTTGTGTAATTCTTTTTCTTAGTTGGGCATGTGGCCCTTCTATCTTTGTATCTCTTTCTCTAATTGAATAAATTTTTTACCCCTCTTTTAGTTTAAAAACTGATATTAGTAATCTTAAGGAACAAGAAATTATGATAATACGCAAATCCATACATCAAAGCATCATAATATTTAGATCAATTAATCTTGCATCATTAAAATTTGGATAATAGCATATTTCAAATAGCAAATCACATCATGAATTTCTTGGAAATGCTTGCAAACCAGCAATTCCCTAGGCTGGCCGTCCTTCCAACTCCTGTTACAAGAGTATGGCAGGCTGGCCATCCATCCCACCTTTTGTCCAACTTGATAAGAGCATGAAAGCGGATTGTCCTTTCATCTCTCATGAACTCGGAAGGCTGGCTGTCCCTCCTATTTTTAAGACACTTCACAAATTCAAGACATGATTTCTCAAGGAATTTGCTAGATTATTTCTAATCAAATGCCTCTTGATGAATCAATAGATTTATTCTCAAATGGCTGCAATAACTTAATTTTTTAAATATATTACTTTCTGCTTTGACTTTGTATTCTGAATTTATTCTTCAATTGATTTCTGAATTCTTTCAATTGATTCGAGGATTGATTTGCCCTTTATACTCATTTCTTGAAGTAGTTACCACCCTTCACAAGAAATGAGTCAACCACCCTTCAATGTTTGAAAAAATAATTTATTTCCAAATTGATTGATGTTTTTCTTTCTCAATTGATGATTCATGGCTTTCCTCAAATGAAATGATCTCCCTTTTATATATCATGTTTGATGGAGTCACAACTCTTCATTTCATGCCTTTTGACTATTCATTAAATTTAATTAAATTTTAATTATATTATATTTAATTTTTTATATTTTTATTTATTATTAAAATTGTGAAATCTTTAATATTTGGATCATAGCATGTTCCTCATAGCAAATAAACATAATGGATTTCTTGGAAATGCTTGCAAACTAGCAATTCCCAAGGCTGGTCGTCCTTGACTTGTTGAGAGCATGGAAGGTTGGTCACCCTTCCATCCCTCAGTTTACCTTGGAGGTTGGCCGTTCTCCTTGATCAAGCCCAAGAGCATGGAAGGCTGGCCATCCTTCCTACCCTTTGTCCAACTTGATAAGAGCATGAAGGCGGGTCATCCTTTCATCTCTCATGAACTCAGAAGGTTGGCCGTCCTTCCATTGCAAGACACTTCCCAAATTCAATATGTGATTTCTCAAGGAATTTGCTAGACTATTTCTAATCAAATACCTCTTGATGAATCAATAGATTTATTCACAATTGGCTGCAATAACTTAATTTCTGAAATATATTTATTTCTGCTTTTATTTTATATTCTTCAATCGATTTCTGAATTCTTTCAATTGCTTCAAGCATTGATTCACCCTTTATACCCATTTCTTGAAGTAGTCACCACCCTTCACAAGAAATGAGTCACCATTCTTCATTGTTGAGAATAATCATTTATTTCCAAATTGATTGATGTTTTTCTTTCTCAATTGATGATTTGTGGCACTCCTCCTCAAATGAAATGATCTTCCTTCTATATCTCATGTTTGAGGGAGTCGCAACTCTTTATTTCATGTCTTTTGACCATTCATTAAACTTAATTAAATTTCAATTACATTATATTTTATTTTTTATTTTTTATATTTTAATTTATTATTAAACCCCATTTCAAAAAGGAAACTTTACAGTTTTCCCAGTAATGTTATTCTGCTTGAAAATTGCTACCGGGTTTGGGAAATTACTCTTAAAAAAATTTGGAAATTATGAATCTTTAAAAAGGTTCTGAAAAATCTGTTTCAGAATTTTATAAAATAGAACTTATAAAACAAAAAATTTCATAACAATTTATGAGCAAAATTCTCAAAATAATAAAATATATAGATATGCAGAAATGATGAAGAGTGTTAAATTTTAATGACATCAAAATATAGGGTAATTTCCATCCATTTAATAAATTCAGACCAAACCAAATTTAAAACAAACCCTGCTGGATTTGGTAACTATCTAGAAAATCCATTGGAACAATCCAAATCCATTACATTTGCCTCTACACCTTACGCTTGATTTTTGAGAAACAGTTTGACTTTTATAATTATTTATTGCTTTCGTTGGATAATTTACGGACATGAAGTGCATTTATGTATTGGGAATTGCAATATTCTAGTTATTGAAGGAAAGTGAGAAAAGTGGATTTGGCTTCTTTTTCAGCAAATTCTGAATTCATTTTTACTTTTTAATTTGATTTGTAAGATTCAAGAACTAGAATCAGTGAAATAACTATGGCTTGTCATTTGGTGGAGTTTGATGGCATATATGCTTGTTATTTTTAGGAAGAGGACTTGAAGAGCTTCCGTCAGTGGGGAAGCAAAACACCAGGACATCCTGAGAATTTTGAGACCCCTGGTGTGGAAGTGACAACTGGTAAACACATTTCCTTGTTATGCACATTTACTATTCCTTTTTTGACGCTTCGTTGAAGAGCAAAAGCGGATTTTGATGGCTTTTTAAATGTCTTCTATATAGGGCCACTTGGTCAAGGAATTTCCAATGCAGTTGGCTTAGCAGTTGCCGAAAAACATCTGGCTGCTAGATACAATAAGCCAGACAGTACAATAGTTGATCATTATACGTAAGATCTTATTTCCATTTCATGTTTTATAGGCTTTCATTTAAGTTAATTATTTCTTTTGAGCAATAACTTCAACAGCATTCAAAGTTATTAACGGGTGTTTTTTAATTTCCTAGATACTGTATTGTTGGTGATGGTTGCCAAATGGAAGGGATCTCCAATGAGGTCTGCTCGTTGGCTGGACACTGGGGGCTTGGCAAACTTATTGCTTTCTATGATGATAATCATATCTCCATAGATGGTGACACGGAGATTGCATTCACAGAAGATGTTATAACTCGTTTTGAAGGTCTGGGATGGCACACTATCTGGGTGAAGAATGGTAATACTGGTTATGATGAGATTCGTGCTGCTATTGAGGAGGCAAAGTCTGTCAAGGACAAACCCACTTTAATTAAGGTGTGGGTTTTGTATTCATCAGTGACACATGCATTTCTTTGATGTAATCTGTAATTATTATAGATCGGGAGCTTAATGTTCTGAGGAGGAAACAAGTTATGAATCTTTTGAGTAATGGACTGCCCTCTGCTCTTTTTCCAGGTCACTACTACTATTGGTTATGGATCACCGAATAAGGCAAACTCTTACAGTGTGCATGGAAGTGCTTTGGGCGCAAAGGAAGTTGAGGCAACCAGACAGAATTTGGCTTGGCCTTATGAGCCTTTCCATGTTCCTGAGGATGTTAAGAGGTATCATTCTTTTCAGTGTAGACAAATTTATTCTCCTTGAGATCTCATCCAATTATTGTAAGAACGTTCTGTTTTATGGAAACAGTCATTGGAGTCGGCAAATTGAGAAGGGCGCGGCTGTGGAAGCAGAGTGGACAACTAAGCTTGCAGATTACGAGAAGAAATACCCTGAGGAAGCTGCAGAGTTCAAGATGCTAATATCTGGTAAATTGCCTGAAGGGTGGGAGAAGGCACTGCCGGTAAGAGTTTGAGGATGTTTATATTTAGTAATCATAAATATTGTTATCAAATTGAGCTGCAATAGGCTATTTTGGTACAAAATGTTTCAATCAGGTTGCAAGTTGTGGTTTTGTCTCTTACAAAGAAGCTTCTGGCAATGTTTAAATCTTCGAGTTTTCATACATTTTCAGACATACACCCCAGAGAGCCCTGCCGATGCTACACGAAACTTGTCCCAGCAATGTTTGAATGCACTTGCAAGGGTTCTTCCAGGATTCCTAGGTGGAAGTGCAGACCTTGCATCATCTAACATGACTTTGCTAAAAATGTTCGGGAATTTCCAGAAGAATACCCCGGCAGAGCGTAACCTTCGTTTTGGTGTGCGTGAGCATGGCATGGGAGCAATATGCAATGGAATAGCCCTCCATGGAAGTGGCCTCATTCCTTACTGTGCTACCTTCTTTGTTTTCACGGACTACATGAGAGCTGCAATGAGACTTTCTGCACTGAGTGAAGCTGGGGTAATCTATGTAATGACCCATGATTCAATTGGTCTTGGAGAAGATGGGCCTACTCATCAACCGGTAGAACACTTGGCAAGCTTCAGAGCAATGCCCAACATTCTAATGCTCCGTCCAGCTGATGGAAAGGAGACTGCTGGAGCATACAAGATTGCTGTACTTAATAGGAAGAGGCCGTCAGTCCATGCTCTTTCACGTCAAAAGCTACCTCAGCTTCCTGGTACCTCGGTAGAGGGAGTTGCGAAGGGAGGCTATATCATCAGCGACAATTCATCTGATAATAAGCCTGATGTCATTCTTATTGGCACAGGTTCAGAGCTTGAGATTGCCGAGAAAGCTGGAATTGCTCTCCGCAATGAAGGAAAAGCTGTTAGAGTTGTGTCCTTTGTCTGCTGGGAATTTTTTGAGGAGCAAACTCCAGAGTACAAGGAAAGTGTGCTCCCAGCAGCTGTATCTGCCAGAGTCAGTGTGGAAGCTGGTTCAACCTTTGGGTGGGAAAGGTATGTAGGTTCCAAGGGAAAGGCTGTGGGAATCGATACTTTTGGTGCCAGTGCTCCAGCTGGAATTTTGTACAAGGAGTTTGGCCTCACCGTTGAGAATGTAGTTGCAACAGCTAAACAAGTCATGGCATAGTATGTGCCAAAGTTGAATCTGAGAGTAAACTTGTGCCATTGCTGGGTTTGGCATTCCTTTCCTTTTTGTTAGATTTTTCAGAGGTCATCAATGGAGTGATATCGTGCTTTCTAGCGACTGTGAATCATATTTATGTAATAAATAATTTTCTTTTGGATAAGTGGAGTATTCTGTATCGATCTGGTTTAATTACAAGATTCATAATTTCTGGCATTTCCTTAGGAGACACATATTTTGCACATCACATAAATTATTGATTAGCTTTTTACAGAATACTATTTAATTATATTGTGCATAACACCTAAATATTGTGAATATTTTTGTAAACAACTTATTAAATTGCTTTTTATTTTTCTGTTTTTCTGTTTATTTTTCATCAATTTTTTTTTCCATATCTTTCTAATTATTTTTAATTATTTTTCTCATCTCACTCTCTTTTTCTCCTCTCTTTATTAAGGCTGTCTCTGAATTCTAATTCTTCATATTTCTTGATAATTGAATGTAAAACATCAACGAAATAATATACGTAATTTAATCTAGAAACTTACATTCTTAATCAACTCATGGTTTTGATTAAAATAAGTAGGAAAACAAAGGTGCAAAACTTGCATTCTTAATCAACTAATGTTAAGATTAAATTGTTCTAATGGTTTCTTCTCCCTTTGTATATGTATGCATGCATGCTGAGAGTTTTTGCAACATAATCAGTACGTATGAACTTTTCTTTGGCTTAGTAAATGTATAGAACTTGGAAAGTATAACAAAGCACAACACATTGTACTAGTAGGCCCTCAATGGAGGTTTCCCTTCCTACTTCCCCTTGTGTTGGGTTGTTAGATGACAGCATTGCTTGGACTGTTGTTAGTTGAACGAGGAATGGGCTTCTTTCCAATTCTAAAACTCATTCCCAAGTTGTGAGTGTAAGTTTTTCCCCCTCTTGATGTGAGCTGTTCAAATTGTAAGTGGCATGTATGTTGTTAATGGTCTTTTATGGCCTTTTGTTCTTTAGGCCTTTGTTGTAAAGGGTCAGCACCATGGTATTGCTGCTTTTTATAATAAAACAACAAGGCATGACACATTAAAATATAAAATAATAACGACTGAATTATTTTCTAAAAGTAAATTTAATAAAAAAATATTTGCAACTCCTCTCTAGCCCATGAAATTTGATTTAACAAAAGAATGATTAGTTTCTTGTCTTTGTTAAAAATACTTGATGATTATTATACTAAGATTATAAATGAATCTAATTTACTACTGATTTGTTGGAGAATGAAAATTATCTTAATTAATTTTAATGTGTTAACCTTTGACAGATTACAATTTTTGAAACAAAATAAAACACTACAAGAAATAAAACTGATGAAAAATTAGTGTAATTTAAATATACATTTAACAAATGAATTTCAATCTCCACAACGATTGCTCCCGCTCGCTTTGATTCAAACGTTGCTCTGGCTATCGCTCGTTCAGATTCAAACGTTGCTCTCGCTTCACAAGCCCCATGGTGTGTAAAGTCTCTGGGCTTCGGCCTTCATTATCAGACCTTCATCGTTGGGTGAGTGATTCATGGAAGCCTTTTATTGCTCATAGTATTGAGTTTTTTCCCTGTGCTAAAGGTTTTTTCATCGCTTCCTTTGCTTCTTTGTATGATCGTGACTTGATTTTGTTGGAATCGAGGATCGTTGAGAGTGTTGGGGGGGGGGGGTGGGTTGTGAATCAGTGATCTACCGGTTAGCAAGTTTCCAGACTTAACTTTAAACCATCGAAAGCATACAATTGAAACTAAAATGCAGGAACATAAACCAATCAACCACAAAATCATAACATCAATTTTTTGCGCGGAAACCCAAATGGGAAAAACCACGGTGGGATTTGAACCCACAATATTATTCCACTATGGCCAATAGCAAAACAATATTACAGTATGGGGAATGCACAGGCATTCAGGCACACTGCCTAGAGCTCACTACTCAAATACAATAAGGGCTACAACCTCGGAAGGCTCACTGCCTTACTGATTAATTACAATGATGAATTACAGCAAAATGAACTCCAAAATAGCATCTACAATGCTTGGATAAGTTTCGGTTAAGTGCCAAATATATTGATTGGATCACCTCTGTTGTTCTGCTCTGTTATGCATTGTTCACTGTCTCAGTCAGCTACCAGATCAAGAATGTGCATGTGAAACTGCGCCAAAACGGATTCTCGATCACCACTTGCTCGCACGCAATCATATCATTCACCAAAAAGATCATCTACATTGGTCTTATATATCCGCAATCACAAAATAGATCATTTACCATGTTGGCCTGCTAGTGTAACATGTAGTCACATGCCGGCTTGACCGGATCACAAAAGATAAATGTGGATCACCAAAACAACAATAAAATGATGTCTTTATGTCGGCTCAAACAACCCATACATGATTCATAGCTCCGCAATCACCAAAAAGCTTCCAGACCAAAACTGCTATATTCATCCTGGAATACCAGTTAACACCTGCTTTTGGTTAAGAAGGATTATGGCTATCGGATTACCGGATTGAATCTCCATGAAGAGTTGCCATCAATGACAACCCTAAACCAATAATGAACCATCAGAAGTCATCGGATGAGTGTCAATTGCCAACAAATTTTGGGCAAGTTGTGGGCTTGGGGAGTTCATTCCCTCTTTGTTAAGCCTTGGACAACTTCTTTTAACCCTCTTACTGAACCACTTAATGCGCGTCCAGTTTGGGTTCGCCTTTCGAATCTCCCTCTTCATTTCTGGGAGCATTCTTGCTATGAGGCCATCGGTAACTCTATAAGTCGTTTCTTGAAGGTTGATGATGCCATGTCTTCCATGGGCCACTCCACATTTGCCCGCATCTTAATCGATATTAACATCTCTTCACCTCTCCCTAGGGATATGGTTCTTATGGTTGGGGATAAGCCTTGGACTCAATCGTTGGATTTTGAGGGCCTCTCTTTTTGCTGTCGGAAATGCTTCTCTACAAGCCATTTAGCTTTGGATTGCTCTCTTATGCATCATAAAGGTGTTGCCACTTGGTGGAAGGATGCTACAACTGATCACTTAACTGTCTATGCTTCTGATTTCTCTCAAGAGGATGAGACCTCCTCCCAAGATAAAGTTGTGCCTCTTACTGTTGTTGATGTTGTTGTCGATGTTGTTCTTGCCATCTCTGAGGATTTAATTCCTATTGTTCCTATTTTGCAGCTTCATTCTACTCCTATCGAGTTTGTTCCTAATGTTGTTCCTCTACAACAACCTGTTGTTGTTCTTCCTATGTAGCAGCCTGTTGTTGTTATGTAGCAACACTCTATTGGTGCCTCTAATTGTGTTTCGGCAGGATCCTCCCCGCTTGGTCTCTCTTTCGATGATCCTAGTGACAGTATTGCCTGGACTATGGTTTGTCGCAAGCGGAAAGGGAAGTCTTCTCCCCTCCCCCAAACCCCTCCTTGTCAAGGTTCGAGTGTATCTCCCCTTCCTTGAGTGGGGTTTTGGATTGTTATTGATTTGATAGGTTTTTCCTTTGGCCTGTTAGACCGTGTTTTGTTCGAAGTTTGGTCCCCTGTTTTGTTGTCTCTCTATAGCCTTCTGGTTGTTGTATTAAGGGTCAACACCCTTGTTCTTGCCGCTTTCTTAATAAAAAAATATGAATTATAGAATTGCTAATGTAATTTAGATTAAAAAAATTTGACAATAAAATCTAGGAGTCTCTTTGAGGATGACAAGAAGTCAAAAAATATGCTTGGTCTGCAAAAATAATGAAAATTATAAATACTAAGAAGATCATCGCTAATAAAGAAAATAAAAATGACAAAGATATACTTATCAAATGAAAACAATATAAATGACAAGGGAAGAAAATGGAAGTTATTAACAAACACTTATGTGATTTAATGTCTTCTTTTAGAGGAAAATTTGTAGCTATAAGAAACAAAGATAATATTTTGGGAGTTGTTTGGGAGCTTGCCTTCATGAAGGTGAAGCCCTTGTTTTGGTCTTTCAACCTCTATGGATTACCAATTTATTAAAAATGATAAATAAAATGTGTGTATTTTTATCAATTGATGCAACAAATGAGAACCTTTGTTCTCTCTCTTTTAGCAAAATCTCTTTAAAAAAAACTCAGATTAGTTCATGTGCATAAACATCATAACAAACCATGCTTCTAACAAAAATAAACAAACACATAAATATGTTACTTAAAAACAAAATTGTGAACAAAAATGGAATCCTCCCTAGAACCTCCCCCCACACAAAAAGCGAAAATCTCCTCAAAAAGGAGAAAACACACCAAAAATATAAACTATCTAAATGGACATTTGAACAACTAAAAATAAGAAAGAAATTAATGGATAGTGGGAATCCATCACTTATTCAACCATTACAACATCTTTTCTATTTTGGGAAGAATCAATGATTACATTATCTTCCCTTCCTTTTGAGAGCTTCTAAACCTCCTAGTTCAAAAGAATTGGACCATGTTGTCATCCATATGAAAGTGCAAACCTTTCAGTAGGCATGTCATCAAGGTTTTCTCTTGGGATTACTTGACACAATTTTGGGTCATTACGAAAATTTCCAACCCAAGAATGGTACTAATAGACCATTTCAAATGTTATAAGTTTTCCTAACCACCTCAAAGAATACTTAATAGGATTCTAAGGACAAAATGTTCTATTAGATGTGGATAGTAATTATGTTTATTATCTCTCATAAAAAGTGATAAAGCATTTATATTGTTAATCCTATGAGGATCCGCTTAATACAAAGAGGGGAGGGTGAATCAGTATTAATACCAATTTACAATATTAAGCCAAAATCAAACTTATATCAGATCTGAAATCATTTATCAAAATATCACAACTTCTTTTATCAGATCTAACAACCTCTTTACCAGATTTGCTAACACATTAATCAAATCATTTACCACATCTATCAATTCTTTCACCACTTAAGTAGTCATATAAATTTGATCATTTACCAACTCATTATCCTCATCTATCAGATCAAACAACCTTTGTTAAACCTTTGATAAAACATCATAACCGATGTACTCAGAAATAGTGCATGAAATGTAACATAAACAAGAACATCGCATGAAAAACATTCCACACATGAACGCCATAATTTTTTCACGTGGAAACCCAAATAGGGAAAAACCACGGTGGGAGTTCGCACCCACATATATTTGTACTCTTTTGATGTACGCCCTGTTAGGAGCTTACAATACGCCCAGTTAGGAGCAGACTTTGTTAGGATCAACCTCGTGAGAGGATTTACCACTCTTTTGAGAGCTGCCCTGTTAGGGGACTTAAATGTTTAAGGCATGTTAGGACCTACCCAGTTAAGGGATTTAACCTACTGCAACTGTTAGGGAACAACAGTGAAAAAGTGATATGTTACTTGCACTTCTCAGCTTGCTAGATCATATCCAGTTATGCTCAACACTCTGCAACTCTCAGGCAGATCTCATACTTCTCTTGGACGACTCAACACATTCTCTTAAGACCACCGACACAATAAACATCAATTGTGCCATCCTAAATAGCCATCTCAACTAGTCGGCCACTAAACCCTAATTACATCATGAAATTACAATAAAAATCATAAGAGACCATCTCAGATCAATATACGGATCATTACATCAAATTACAATGCAATATCAACCGTTGGTTGATCGAAACCCATCACGAAAATCTGATCTGTACCAAAGTCAAAACCTCAAAACACTCCACTAAGCATTTCGTTGTTTCCCAAGAAATTTTTCCTTAAATTGCGCCATACATATCACACAGGTTGTGTCGTGTTACCACCTTCATGTAGACTCGTCGTCAATCACTGCCATAACAAAAATCATTACCGGTTTGATGATTTCTTCACCAGTCCTTAAACCCTAGCAAAACTTCATCAAAAATTTGAAACAAGCCTTCTGGTAGTCTTCACAAGTTCTGGTTCTGGTCAAATACTCCTTTCCATGATACAAGTTCACATTCCAAACCGCAAAGCATCAATCATCGTTGATCGTCCAATTCAACCAAAACATCTTTGCTTTACCAATTAAAGTCCTAATTCACAGACTTCAATTGTTTGTCAGTAAACCCTGTCTTTCGATAAACCAAATCACTTAGATGACAAAACAAAACATCAGGAACATCAGCAATCATCATTTGACATCAGTTGCCATCAATGACAACATGAATAACTGATCAAGTCATCTAATCACAAAATCTCAATCTCTTCATCACAAATAGTCTTCTATCCTCTACCGGTGCAATCATGAGTATTTAACTGCATCATCTCATTCTACATTAGTTATGCCAAATGCCAACATATATCATCAAATGTCATCAATAGAGACTTGCAATAATTGGAGTCATTGAAGATATATCATTCCTTTCAGGTGCCATCTTATTCAAACTCTCCTAAACATTGCACAAGGGACAAGCAAGCTCTTAGTATAGCAAAAAGTAGAGGAAAAAAGAATGTCAAAACTAAAACCTTTTTTATAAAAATGAGATGATGATAAAAAAATAATTCAAATAACTCTAATAATCTTTAAAAAAATAAAAATTAACATGAGTATTAAGCATTATATATATATATATATATATATATATATATATATATATATATATATATATATAAGAGATGATGATAAAAAAATAATTCAAATAGCTTTAATAATCGTAAAAAAAAAAAAAGTAACATGAATATTAAACATTGAATTATTATTTTTTTATATTCACTATCGTGGAATCTGGAGGTGTCCTCATCGAAGCGAGACTAATCCCCCAGTCAACACACACAGAGTTAACACGGTCGGGGACTCGAACTCAAGACCATGGGGAGCATACCCACACCTTAAGTTGCGATCAACGATCGGGCGAGCTAGGGCCGAAGCCCCTTGAAATATTATATATATATATATATATAGATAGATAGATAGATAGATAGATAGAGAGAGAGAGAGAGAGAGAGAGAGAGAGAGAGAGAGAGAGAGAGAGAGAGAGAAGAGAGAGAGAGAGAGAGAGAGAGAGAGAGATGATGATAAAAAAATATCTTTAAAAAAATAAAAAGTAACATGAATATTAAGCATTGAATTATTATTTTTTTATATTCACTATCGTGGAATCTGGAGGTGTCCTCGCCGAAGCGAGACTAATCCCCCAGTCAACACACACAGAGTTAACACAGCCAGAGACTCGAACTCAAGACCATGGGGAGCATACCCATGCCTTAAGTTGTGATCCACGACCGGGCGAGCTAGGGCCGAAGCCCCTTGAAATATTATTTTATATATATATATATATATATATATATATATATATATATATATATATATATATATATATATATATATATATATATATATAACTCAAGACCATGGGGAGCATACCCATGCCTTAAGTTGCGATCCACGACCGGGCGAGCTAGGGCCGAAGCCCCTTGAAATATTATTTTATATATATATATATATATATATATATATATATATAGAGAGAGAGAGAGAGAGAGAGAGAGAGAGAGAGAGAGAGATTCTTATATAATATATGTCTTCAAACCTTCATGGGCTTAGAAAACCTTTTAACTTATTCAACCTACAATACTTTCTAAATAATCAAGCCTAGTTAAAAATAATCAAACCCTTAATATTATTGACTTAAAATAACCCTAAGACTATTACATTGTATGTTATATGTTCATGTATTCTTGAAGAAAGAAAAGTAAAGAAAAATGCAATAATTCACCTTTGTCATCTTAATGAATGTATATCTCTTATGAATAAAACCATCATGATAAACTAAGCTAGCATCTTTTCAAATAATGTGTTAGAAGAAACCAATAGCCAAGTAGTATTCTAGAGATACTCTAGCTTTAACAACTCTAAAAAATGACATTCCCAAGGGATTACAAACTAAATGTAGATTTCAATAAGGAGCGATGAAGACAAATTCTTATTCCACTAAATTACTGGATCACCATGTAAATTAGTAAACACGATACAATTGACAAGAAGACATATTACATGCTTTAAAAAATAATAAGATACATAAGTGTTGGCAGTAATTACTTAGGATATGATAAACCATTCATACAAAGCATGGTACTAATAGACCATGTGAAATGTTGGTTTATTTTCGTAACCACCTCAAAGAATAGTTAATAGAAAGTAACAAAGTGTTAAATTATCGCACATCATTAGTGGAGACCCTCACAATAGTTGTAATCATTGAAGACAAATAGTAGCCTTCGTTTCAAGTACCATTTTACTCAAACTCTTATAAACATTACACAAAAGGGCAAGCAAGCACTTTAGTATCCCACCACGTAGGTCCAAGGTTCGTCTCTCGTTAGCTAGGTTTACCAAGTGGGGGTTCTTTGAGCCTACTCAGTCGTCCAACAAGGTATTCTCACCTCATCTCACCCCCTCCATACCCCAAAACTTAGCAAAAAAAGTAAGACTAAGATAAGGTGTGATTGGGTCACTAAGTTGGGTTATCGAGTTATCTCATGATATCAAAAGAAAAAGTAGAGGAAAGAGGAATGTCAAAAATAAAGACACTTAAAAAAATGAGATGATAGTAAAAAAAAAAAAACAGTTTGTCTTCAAACCTTTATGAAATTTATAAATCTTTCTAACTTATTATACCTACAATACTTACACCATCATCATAAAAGTTGGTTATACTTCTTTATAAACAAATCCAATCCCTTCTAATTTTCATTATAGAGAAGATTCGTAAGAAAACATTTTGACAAATACTTAAAAATTTAACACCTTAATCCTTTTTTATTTGTAATGGCACGCAAAAATTAGAAAAACAAAAGAAAAAGAAAAATATCTCTATAACTACAAACAAGAACACAATAACATATGTAAAAGCATAAGAATGGTTGCCACTAAACTAAAATATATTCATAAATCTCAAGCCACCCTAATGTATATATAGAAAAAAGAGACTGGCCAGAAGAGAAGCAAATTCAGAGGACCTTTTGCTTAAAATACAAAAGATCAACCATAACTATGACACCATTAAAGATTCCCATCAGCCATATTTGAGAAAAACAATATACAGAAACAAAGCATGCTCATACATATAAAATTATTGAAACCCATTTCACAAGCTGTTTAAGCTGTTTATAAGGAACTATACAAAAAATAAAAGTAGATCCAAAAAATCACTGGATACAACTTCCACGTGATTCATGATTTGGAAGAGACAAGACATGGAAAAAACACAGACCCAATAATTCTATCTTATATATAAAAGCTTGACTTAAAACAGATAAGCTAATTTAGAAACCTCTCTAAAGTCCAATGAGACTAGCTAGGAAAGCACCAACTTTCCATAAATGAAGTTGGCTGACAACTGACACATTAGCTTCCTACACAACTATTAACATAATACAAAAAGCATATATGTTTGTTGATGGATTCTTGAAGTATTTTTTTATCCTTGATGTTGTTATATCTCTAGGCTTGTACACTTGGCTTATGTATGTGTGAATACAAGCTTTACTCTTTGTCCTCGTCTCTCCTTTGAGTTGATTTCTATCACTCATTTTAAATTAACTAGGTATTGTTCTTGTTTTTAGTTCTTTCATCGTATTAGATTTCGAATACAACAAGAAAAATTTTATATTACTTTTAGAATCAATCTTTCAATCAATTTTGTCATTGTCTATAGTGTTTCAAGTGTAGGAAGTTGAGTTGGTCATTTTTCCCAAAAGATGCACCTGTTTAGGAAATTGCTACCATTCCAATTAAGAATCTCACATGAGGCTATTAAACCATGTCACGAATCCCGAGGGGAGATGTTAGACACATTCCAACAATCTCCCCCCTCAATGTTACCCGAGGGAATTCGAACCTATGACCCCACTCTAATACCACTTGTAGGGGGTTAAGCTAGCCATATTTTTCCAAAAAAGCACCAATTTAGGAAATTGATACCGTTCTTGTTCAAGATCTCACAAGAGGTTGTTAAACCATCTCATGAATCTCGAAGCTACAAATTTTCCAACATCAAGAATACATCATAAGGAATTCTAAAGTTTAACAAATCATTTCATAGTTTTTTATTGTTGTTTCTCTTGCAAATGTGTATCAAGTAATCCCTCATCGGCATAAATCTTAAGGGGAAATGATTTGCCTACCTTTAGTTTCTTGCACACTCTACTTCTCTACTTTAAGGAGGTTATGATGGAAACTTACATAAAAAACATAACAACATCCCTAGGAGTTTCTCATTGCAATAGGGTGGGATTGGTTTGGTAAGATTAGCTATTTGAGCTATTTCTCTTTAATTGTCTTATGTTTAACCTCAAAGACTACCCCCTTTGACCTAGCAAAGCCAAAAGAAGAAGGGATTTCCCTCTCCTATGCATTGGCTCATTCATGCCACACTTTGATTATAAATCTAACCCATTCTTTTGTTGACACTTCCTTGGTTGTAGGTTTTCATGTTTGTTTTAGGATCTGTGGAGATACATGTTCAAGAGCCAACAAAATGCATTTGAAACAATAGGTGGGCAATGCCTATCAAAATATTTTTTACCAAGTGGACACCATTGAGAATGGGGGTATATGATTGTTTCTCCTATGGTGCTATAAGTCACACAAACCTTTTGTTAGAGTATTCGGGTATTTACTTGATTAATTAAACATTCTTTGTTTAATTATTTAAGTTCCCTTTATCTCTTTTACACTTAAGCTAACTTTAGGTGCATATAATTAATTATTTTAATTAATTATTATGTGCAAACCTAGTTTTTCCCTTTTAGGGTTTCTTGACCTATTAAAAGTTGAGTTCTTTCTTTTCATTGTAAGAATCACATTACATATTTTTGTGAATATTGAGCTCTCTCTTTTTGAGCATATTCTCTATGTTTTGTATGTTATTCAGATTTTGCTTCATTGCTTCTCCTTGTAACAGGTTATTCAGCTTGCAGAAGATCTTCAGGCTCCTGTGGTGTTGTATTTTCTCAACTCCTATATGGTATCAGAGCTTCGGATCTGCAGCTGCCTGTTCTTGTTTTGAGAATTTTTGCATTGGAAGCAGATTTGGGGTTTTAGAAATTTTTTATGTACCTAGGGTTTGACCTTTTTCTGAGCACTTTGGGTCTAAACGGACCTCACCATCGTGCTCAGAAGGCCCGAAAACCCCTATGGTCATATAAAATTTGACCTATTTTGGTTCCTGAGTCTCTGGGAGCAATTTTTTTCTCAGATCCAGGTCGTACAACCCTGGCACACAGATCGAGAAAAAAATTTGAAAAAAAATAAAAATTTGCCTTTTAACGGCATGCAGGCCGGAATCTTGCTTTGTTGTTAAAAAAAATATATATTTGAAAAAACACCAAAGCAAACTAGGTTTTTTTTTTTAAAATTTGAAAATTTTTTAGGGTGGGGTTCCCATGGTACGCAGGGTACCATGGGCCCCTGCCCCTGCCGCTGTCAGTATGGCCACGCATGTTGACCTGCAGGCTCGGGCCTCGTGCCTTTGTTTCTCCCGTCGGCTACAGATTCCGGCCCCCGTCGGTCGTTCCTTCCGGCTTCCCCGCCGGCCGCTGCAGGTCCTTGGCTTCCACTCCCGCCGGCCGCTCAACTCCCCGTCGGCCGCTGCTTGTTCCTCCGGCCGCCACTCCGCTCGCCGGCCACCGCACGCTGCTTGTTCCTCCGGCTGCCGCTCTGCTTGCCGGCCGCCGCAAGCAGCTCCTCTCCCCGGCCGTCCTCCGCCCTGGCCCCCACCGCTCTGCCCGGCCCGCCGCCATGCGGCCTCCTCCCTGGCCCCCGCCGCCGCTTCCAGCCACCCGCCGCTTTGGCTCCCCGGCCTTTTTTTTTCCGACTAGCCATCGCTCCGCCATCGGGCCACCGCCCAGCAACCGGATCTCCGCCTGACCGCCACCGGAGCTCCGCTCCCTGGCCACCGAACCACCAACAAGCAACCAGACCCCCTTTTTTGGCTTTTTCAGGGGGGGTTTGGTTTTTTGGCCCTACCTTGGGCATACGGAATCATTTTTTCGAGAACGAATAGGCGTCGGAAAGCTGGTTCCGAGGCCGACCTCATGGTGTTGGTAATTTTTTCCAATTTTGCTGTTTGACTGTGTTTTTTTACAGTCAAAGTGAGGTCTCTTTTTTGCACTCCAGGAGACGTAGAATAAGCATCCGACCTCCGTTTTTCGAAAACTTTATATTTTCGGAAAGTGTGTTATGTGTGCTTTCCAGAAATATGAGTTTTTTTGCCAAATTCTGCTCCATGCATATTTTATTCAGTTTTTTGTTTTTTAGCACTCTGGTGGATATCGTGGTTGTTTCAGGTCCTGGGATCTCTTTTCTGAGTAGGGTGTCTCTATTTTGATTCTCGTTTCTATTTCCAGTCTTCTTATCATTGTAGCTTGTAATTATGCAAACGCACTGAAATAAAGTGTCATCATGCATTGTTTACTTGGAATCTTGCATATCTTGTGTCTTGGTGTACATGCACTGTTGATCAAGTGCCATGAGGGGGTTGATGTTTCCCTTTGTTTGCCATCTTCCTTTGTCAAGTGAGTATTCCTTCCACGACATTCGCCTCATGATGATGTGTCTCAGCACCTTTGATGTTCTTGGTTCTTCGTCATGCAGTTGTTTTTGACTGTCCTTTTCTATGTTCCTGTCCCTCTCCCACTTCCGCATTATGGGGAGGTTTATCCTGTTGGTTCTAATGCTTCAGTGGTTTGATTGATTAGCTCTTCAGGCTTTGGTTTCTCATGCCATCTATAACTTCGATTTCAGTTGTTTTGCCTTGTTTGCCTCCTGATTTGAATAGTGTCATTTGAGGGCACTCATGCAAATTACAGTCTTCTCTACCTGGTCATGTTCTAGTTCAATGGATGTTCTTCAGTTCAACAGTTATTCTTCGACAGAGTTTGCAGGGTCTTCATGCTTCAGTGATATTTTTTCCATCTCTTTTTGGAGTAGAGTTTTGTTCCCACGTGGTTTTCTCTATTTCTCCAGTTCATAGAGATTTCATTGTATTTGGGTACCTGATCAGGCCTTGTTGCCGGGACCCATCTTTATTGCTTTCAGTAGCTGTTCTAGGTTTTAGCTTCTCCCTAAGTCTAGCTTAAGGGGGGGTGTTAAAGTACTCGAGTATTTACTTGATTAATTAAACATTCTTTGTTTAATTATTTAAGTTCCCTTTATCTCTTTTACACTTAAGCTAACTTTAGGTGCATATAATTATAATTAATTATTATGTGCAAACCTAGTTTTTCCCTTTTAGGGTTTCTTAACCTATTAAAGGTTGAGTTCTTTCTTTTCATTGTAAGAATCACATTACATATTTTTGTGAATATTGAGCTCTCTCTTTTTGAGCATATTCTCCGTGTTTTGTATGTTCTTCAGATTTTGCTTCATTGCTTCTCTTTGTAACTGGTTATTCGGCTTGCAAAAGATCTTCAGGCTCCTGTGGTGTTGTATTTTCTCAACTCCTATACCTTCTCTATGAACAACCGCCTTATAAAAAAGTCCACATTGAACTCACATCCAAGCTCCTCATTTTTTTTATTGAAAACTCATCAAGAGAAACATCATTCCAACATTTGATCTCCAATATGGTAACGATCTCCAGCCTCACTTGAATCTCAAATCACCTACTAAAGCTCTTGCAAAATTTAAAAACTCATCATGACATTATGATTTACATCTTCTCAATAATAACTTGTCCATCTCCAACCAACAAATCTATATCAATCTCAAAAGCTCTTAATAAAAGTGATTCAAAGTTTCTCATGGCACTATCGTAAACATGTACCTACTAAAATCTAGAGATAATTAATGCTCTTAAACAATCAAAGAGTTCAATTAGAAGACTAAACCCTCCCAAAAGCAACAATAAAACCACCATCTCCAAACCAAAAATACAATATCTACTTCACTCTCAAAAAAACTCCTAAAAAAAATTTAGACCTTCCCATGACATCATGAAATTAGAGCATCCCATGGGATCATGATATCTTTGATTGTGCACTCAAGAGCTTCTCATGGCCTCATGATCGCCCTCAATACTAAATATTATAAATATATGTCCATTATTTCATGCAATTTACAAGTATCTCCATATATAGGCACATCATAAAAATGCACAACTACTAAATAAAAATATTATATTATCATAGAAAGTATACAACACACATTTTCCAACATTATATATTTATCATTACTTAAAAGACTAAGCAAATCAAGTCCTAATGATTCAATCAGTTCTTATCTTGGGTCTATTTCATCACTACAAAAAGTAAGCTATAACTATAAAAGTAGCAAAAAATTGTGTGATCATTTAGAAAAGATTTATGAAGATAAAGCCCAAGAGAAGTGATCATATATTTTGTTTGAGTCGATTTAGAAAGTGGATGCAGCAGGTGATTATGAAATTCTGAATTTACATGTAGCGCATATCCTCAAATTTCCTCCAAGCACATTAAAGAATTTTGTCGGTTATTGAAAAAATAGATTTTCAATTTACATCCACACCTTTGCACCAGGAAGAAAATACAACCAACAACAAATCCTGGTCCTAATGGTGTCCAGATTCTAGAATCAGTTTTTGGGGTTCTACTCGAAAAACTTCTGTGGAAAGAAATGTCAACAACAATGTAACTATTCAAGACAGAAGGCACAACAATACAACTATTAAGGCAGCAGCAAGCATATACAATGGAGAAAAAGTTTGCAAAAGTTGAAAATACTCTAGGATTGAGATATACGGTGGCCCCAAAGACTGGCCTTGAAATTTCTCAGCACGTGGTAGAGAATAAACTTAGAAGTCTTTTACAGTTAACTCGTTGTCCTGCAATTTCTATATATTTAAAAAGACGTCATGTGAAAAATTAACTACATATTGCCCCACTGGCAACAAAATCTTTTAAAAAGGAGCTGGAAACTTCGAACCTTACCCCAGAAGCAGCTAAAATCTCTCCTAAAAAAGAAGATGATCCGAACATTTTGGTAAAGGACTGTATTGCCCATCACAAGTGCAAGAGATTCCTTGGCCAAAAGGAACCCCGTTATTGTTGCTAAGAATACACAACACTGGGGAAGCTCTGTTTTTCTCCAAACAGTAGAGGCTATAATATCCCCTCACAAGTTCCATAGTTCCTTGTCCCAAAGGAACGCACACCTAAAAGTGTTACAACAAAGAATAAACGAAGTTTGGTAAGCTTTGCCATTCTCTGTGTCACAACACCACCAGTATATGCACCAAGCATATACAAAAGTTGAAAGCTCTTCTTGTGAATTAAAATGGTTTCATGGGATTTGTCCGCTCTTCTATAGGATTTCGAAAGTCTACTTCTACAATTTAGAGAGCAACTGGATATGACTGCCACATGACAACAAAATATTTTCAAGAGATGCTGAGAGCTTTCAATTTTATTCCAGAGCACCAGCTAGAGATACTACTCCTAAACAGTAGCTGTTCCTAGCTTTTGTACAAGTTTCTTGACCAAAAGGAACCCATTCCAATTACCATTATCACAATACCAAGAAACTATAGAAGAAAATAGAAAATTTGCAAAGCTTTGATTTTCTCAAAGTCATAACACTACCAGTACATATTCAAAGCAACATATAAAAACTGTGAGAAGCCTCGCTCACTCAAACTCACCAGATTACCAATAACAGTACATATAAAGAAGAATATAAGAAGTTGGAGAGCTCTGTTTTTCAAGTCAGCAGACACTAAGAATGAAAAGCAAAAACATTTTTGTTCAGCAGTGCCATATAGCAATTATGTGGAATCGTCTTTAGTTTTCTCAGAAGGTTAAGGTATAAAGAATAAAGAATATGATGATTCAATAATTTCTATTACATCATTTTGAGAATACATTACTGTGTATATAGATTTAAGAATATAACTGAAATTTACAACTACCTATAACAAATAACTAATTACATAAATTAATGTTCATTATTCACTATCCTTCACTAGTTAATAAATGTGTGAGCCTAAACTTAACATAATTATTCCCCACAAGATAATATGAGATATTTTAACCTACATGACTGAGAGGAATCCGTGTCTGCTAGCGTTAACCACATACCAACACTTTAAAAAAACTTAATCCCTAGCACTATTTAGTTGTTCTGGAGTAGGGCACATTAAAATTTCTAAGTACTCCAGATTAAATTAGGAAGCCTTTTTACAGGTTAAAATTTCAGATAAAGCGTTCAAGAGTAAATTAGAAGCCTTTAGCAAGAAATGTTCGAAAATAAGGCGTCACAAAGTGGGCCAGCAGCTCAGTGATAAAACACCCCACAAACAAATGGAAGATCATAAATTCGAATTTTAACTGATCAATTTTTGTTTATCTAACGATACAGAAACCTAACAAGGGGTTTGCTCCACAAATGTCATTCAAAAGCCACAGATTTCAATTAGTAGTATGCCTAAAAGCAAATTATTATTATTTTTCTTTTCTCCATATACTGATTGTCCGAAAAGCGCACAGAACAAAAATCTTGAGAGACTCAAGATAGAAATGCTTGTGAAATAATATCAGAAGATTCATTGTACATTTGAAGATTTTTGAGGTAAGGGTGGTGACATTCAAGGATTAAGCAGCTGCGGTAGACAGATGGCAGTTGTTTGATTAAAGATCGGAGGAGATTAGGCCGTAGGATGCATTTTGAAGGTAATGGGACACATTAACAAACATTTTCTGTTCTTTTTTATCACAATGTGCATTTGAGGGCGAATGAAAGCATTAGAATAACAAACATTGTTAATTGATTGTTAGAAGTTGTCTTAGGACAGTTGACATTGTTAGCTAATTGTTAGACGTTGTTAATAGGAAATTAGTTGTGATCCATTTGTATAAGTTTGGAGTTCCTAAGGAGATTTGACGAGCTTTCCATAAAATTTGTTACATTGTCATTGTTATGTGATCTGCAGATCATCACGATAGTGTTTGGCCGTTTGTGAAGAACTTCAAGAAAAAGCACACCCAGAAATAAATCTTGAGCGACACAAGATAGAAAAGTTCGTGAAATAATATCAGAAGACTCATCGTACATTCGAAGACTTTTGAGAAAAAGATAGCGAAATTTAAGGGTTAAGTCACAGAGGAAGACAAGTGGTAGTTGTTTGATTAAAGATCAAAGGAGCTTTGGCCGGTGGACTCATTTTGAAGGTTATGGTCACTTTCTTTGTTTTTTGGTTCACAATAGAGAGAATGAAAACAATTAGAATAATGAACATCGTTAGGAGTTGTTAGAAGACAGCTGACATTGCTAGTTAATTGTTAGAAGCTATTCATAGGAAATTAGTTCGGTTCAGTTATGGTCCATTTGTATAAATCTCTGCATTTCCTTCCATAAATGAATACACAAAGATTTGGAGAGCCTTTAGTAAAATTTGTTGCACTGTAATTGTTGAATGATCTGCAGATCATCACTATGTCGTTTGGCTGTTAACTTTATATATACTTGCAAGAAAATGGTTAAATGGGGATATGTCAGCTCACTTATAGGTAATTAAACCTTCAAACCATTCAAGAAGCAGCTAAAAATCTCCACCCTCGACAGTAGCCAACTACAAGATTTTTGAAGTAAAGAACTATAATATAATAATCTTTCATTAATAGATATGTCAACTGAGTAATAGGGTAATCAAATCTCTGAGCTATGTCACAGTTGCTCAAATTTTTCTACCCCTTTAAGCAGCAGACCGCTCAACAGCATAGCCACTCCAAACTTCTTCTGAAGTGAAGAACTTAAGAGGCCTTTTGCAAGAAAAGTTTTAACGTACTATGTCAGCTCGGTGCATGTTCCAACCTAACAATTAAATATTTTTACAGTTGTTGCATTTTCTCAACCTGGTCAAGAAATAGCTGAAAATCTCCATCCTCGATCCACAAAAAAGACCTATAGACCTATCACGGCTATATATACAACTGGAAAATGAGAGACATTTTTAAGCTGCCTTGAACTTCTCAGTCACTTCTATCCTTCGCTGCAAATTTGGATACCAAACCCTATTTGTTTCAAGTTATCACCAAAAGAAATAAAGTTCGGAAGGCACAATAGGATTAGGAACAAAATGAAAACAATGGGATATGTGATCAAGCCAACTACATTTAAGAGTTAATGTGTAAAGAGCATGGTGATCCTTGACTCAGAAGTTCAAACACAATCCATCTCAAAGCACAACCGTGTTAAATAGTAGCTTATGCCAGAACAAATCTTTACATAAAAACCACCTAAATCCATAGTAAGCACCAGAAAGACACCATGCGGTCCCTGAAAAGAGGCTTCGACCTATCAAGGTGATATGACGTATTCTGTTTTCTGAAACTGCTGATAACGTATGCCCTTATCACTATACAAGTAGCACGGGGCTTGCTTGTCACCATTGTTCTGCGCTTGCATGACAGTATATTAGGTGTTTCCAGGAAATTTCGGTGGCAAGCTGTCTGTATTCTGTTTACTTATATTTGTCAGGGGTATAGTATGTAAACTATTATAGTTTTATGCTGAACAATACGGAGGTTCTTATATCATTCACTGGCATATATGACAGTGTAACTACGATGTTTCTAACGGTAGATGCAAGCTGTTTCTAGTGAATATGATAGCAAATAAACTGCTTATAATGAACGTAATAGTGGTCGAGCTGCTTCTAATAAGATGATACTTGAAAGTAACCCATTTCCTTTAATGCTCATACAAATGTTTAACCTTCTACTGAAACGAATTCCTTATAACAACTAAAAGATGTAGAATGAAATAAGTCAAGAATAAAAAATAGGCAACTCATTAAAATCATACTCATATGGAACTCTCAAATGGAAGCTGTTTACAGTGAATGTGAAAGCGTAAAGCTATTTCTAGTAAATATAAGAGAGCTGTTTTGAAGTTCTCTTCTGACCCGGAATTCCCCTGGGACAACAAACAAAAAATGCAGAATGAAATATATCCGTACAAAAATAGATACTGTGCACAGAAATGATTCTGGAAGAAACATAATTGGCAGCTACCTTCCTCCACTTCATTTCATCCTGAATTACAACATTGTTGGCTACATAAACATCTCAACGATTAAATACGGCAGCCTTTATTATAAAAGACACTGTCCTCAAAATTATGTACGTGAATGGAACCATCTTAATCTTTTATCTTTATCCTCATAAAATAATTGATTACCAACTTAACCTTTAATACACCAACTTTAAGACAATAAATGTGACAAATTCATTGCATATTAGAATATCCAAAGAAAGCTGCACATTCATTGAACATTAGAATATTGTAATTCATTTATTTAAGGAACAAGGGACATGTACAGAGGACGCATGGCTTCACCATCATGGAATAATATAACATTTATATTTGTTTTAAGAAACTGGACCTTTGCAGACCAACATTCCAAAAATATTACAAAGACATATCCCCAGTGCCACTGAAAGACCCAAACCAGCATGATATATTTTGATTTCCATATACCATATCATTGCGAAATAAATTGTTCTTGTGCATTGACAACAAATTGGAAGTTACAATCAAAGATAATCAGCTAATCAGCTGAGTCATTATAACCGAGAGAACAGTAATCACAACCAGAAGCAACTAATTATGCTGCTGAAGGAAGAGAAAGAATTCTAAAACAGTACAGTACTTTAAGTGGGAACTTAAACGCATAGACGCATTGAATACAATATTAGCAACTACAATAGCAAAATTATTAGCCGAAAGCTAGAATTACAATGCGACAAGAACAAATAGCACAAAATAGAAAACACTGCACTTATTGTCAATGGAGACCGCTTCAAGCTTCAGCCTTGTCTACCTTGAGGGGCTTAACAATTTCCCAAGTGAAGTCGGCGTCATCTCTTCCAAAGTGGCCATAGGCAGCAGTCTTCTGGAACCTGTGATTTCCACCCCTCTTCAAATCCAAGTTGATTGCAATCATGCCAGGTCTGAAATCAAAGGTCTCCTTGATGATGGTGAGGATTTCTTTGTCAGGGATACTCCCTGTTCCATAGGTGTCCACAAATACAGAGAGAGGCTCTGGCACCCCAATGGCATAAGAAACCTGCACGATGCATCGCCTTGCAAGCCCAGCTGCCACAACACTCTTGGCAGCTTGTCTGACTACATATGCTCCACTCCGATCCACCTTGGTTGGATCTTTGCCAGAGAATGCTCCTCCTCCATGAGCTCCCCACCCTCCATATGTGTCAATGATAATCTTCCTGCCAGTGAGGCCTGCATCTCCATGGGGTCCTCCTATCACAAACCTCCCTGATGGATTCAAGTGGAAGATGGTGTTCTCATCAAGGTACTTCTCTGGGATCACAGGCTTAATGACATGCTCCTTGAGATCTGCAGCAATCTGGTCGTTGGTGACGGTCTCGTCATGCTGAGTGGAGATAAGAACAGTGTGCACACGTTCAGGAATCCTGGCACCTCCTTCATTTCTGTACTCAATGGTGACCTGGGTCTTACCATCGGGCCTCAACCAAGGGCAAGTGCCATTCTTTCTGACCTCAGTAAGCTTAGCACCCAGCTTGGTAGCCAGGACATGAGTGAGAGGCATGAGCTCAGGGGTTTCGTCAGTAGCATAGCCAAACATGTGACCCTGATCCCCAGCTCCAATCTCCTCGGGCCTCTTGGTAAGATGTCCATGCACACCCTGGGCAATGTCAGGGCTCTGCTGTTCGATGTTCACCAGCACCTTGCAGTTGTCAGCATCCAAACCAACATCATCAGAGATAAAGCCGATTTCTCTACAGGTCTTGCGTACAATCTGTTCATAATCTACATCGGCCTTGGTAGTGATTTCACCGAACACCATAACCATGTTGGTCTTGGTGCAGGTCTCACATGCTACCTTACTTTCAGGATCCTGCTCCAGACATGCATCCAAGACTGCATCAGAAATTTGATCGCACAGCTTGTCTGGGTGTCCCTCGTTCACAGACTCGGATGTGAATAGAAAAGTATCCATCTACAACAATCAAGATCCAGAAGTCAGTCTCAAAATTCTTCCACTTCATGGCCCCAAATGCACAGATCTCTACACTAAATGTTACAATCAAGTTAACAGTCCCATATTGAAAAACAAGAACTCGATACATTGACAGATCTCCTGCCTCGGCACATAAACATTCACATAGAAATTACTGGGGACCTAGAAAAGAAAACATTAAACTCAAATTTCAAACTACAGAGTCATTTCCCACAACCAGCACAAATAACAAGCTGCTAATCCAACATAAACTACTAGTCCAACCATATTAACACACTACCTGATAAATCTTCCACCAGATTTCCCCAAATGTGAAACTTCTCACAAAACCTCAAACCCAAAAGATCAAACGAATTAGAAGCAAGAGCAGCCATGAACATACCTTGGGCAGATGCAGTACCTCAAAAAGAGCAGGGCAGCAGCTAGACACAGAAAAATGCAGAGTCCGGAAGAGATTTGAAGCTCAAGATTGCCCTCTTCTCTCCCAGAAAACTGCAAAGCACGACCTCTCTCTTCCCACTGATCCAATTTAAAGCGCAATACAAACAACAGATGTAGATCGAAAATCTGAAAATCTAACCCGTCCGTCGTCCCGACTGAAATCGGACGGCTCAGGATGATTGTCCACGTCAGCAGCGATAGTGCTTTTCTTCCGGGAAGGGTCCGCGGACAGCTCAGCCACGTAATTCCCACGCGGTATGAATTTACCGGCCAGTTTACCACCGCCGGCAAATAAATTATGAATGGCGGAGATCTTGTTTACAAATACATTTTTACCTTGGGCCGCAAGATCGGTCGGTGACATTTTTTTTATGATAATAAATTTTGATGGTTACTGTTCAAAATCACGACCAGATTCATTGTTTCTGATGTTTTACGTGATTTTGTATTTAGATATTTATGTCGCCGTGCATTCTGATATTGGTAAACGGAAACAAGGGCGACCTGGCTCTGGTTTCAAATAGAATTATTACCTTACGCGGAACTTGATACCCACCACACAGACATGGTTTTTTCAAGGCAATCATATTGAAAGACAGCTTTTACATAAAATTGTGAAAATGAATATCTAATACAAGATTGGTTACTTTTTAGATTGTGTGTAAGTTTTTGAAACTTGAAATATATTTGTAATTTATCATTGGTTAATTTGGGGCAATTTGGGGTGAAACTAATTGTAAGGAGTTGTAGATCTAGCCTACTCAGACTACCAATTAGGCAAACCTAGCTGGTGAGAGTTGAAAATTGGATTCATATAGGAAGAACTCTAAACCTTGACACAACCTTACCAATTCATTAGACTAGGAATTACTCACTATTGGAGATGTTGGGCATTAAAAATCTACACTTCGAAAAAAACATTAATTAGAGTGATGTAGAAATTTCATGATTCTAAGAATGTAATTATTAGATTTTATTGATTGATGTAAATGAATTAATGAAAGAACTAAAACAATTTGAAAATATTTTTTTTTAAATTATTTTATTAATGATATTAGTTTTCCACAATCCATAGATTTAGATTGTGTGACAACTTTTTGCATCAACATTAGTGTGATCCATCATCAAGACGAAGAATGTTAGATGAGAAGAAATGATCCATGATGATGGATCATGTAGTGTGTTTCGAAACATTGATGCAAAAAACTGTCACACAATCTAATCACGAAGCGACATTGAACAAAATTATTTTAATTACCATTATATTGAATAATATTTAACTAGCATGTATATCTTTAAATAATATATATAAAAATGTCAAGAGAAAATCTTCTCAAAATTTTTTACTTGCATAATATGACAATATTGTACAATCACTAACATCCAAATTCATCAATGAACTAATCCAAGAAGACAGTATTGTGAAATCATGTCACTTTCCACCTAATCCTTTCCCTGGACCTCCATCTTTCCCTGAACCTCCATCTATCCCTAGATTTCTCCAAGGACTAACCTAATAAAAAATATTTTAAAAAATCACTAAATATTGGTTGTATACACATAAAATTGGCTATGAGTAATTAAATAAATATTTTATATTTATTTAATGATTATTCTTCTATTAAATAATTAATTTGAAAAGATTAATTTATTTAATTCATTAGTATTTAATATTCTTTTATTAATTAATTGAGTTGAAACATTTAATTAATTCATTCATTATCCCTCTTTCTTTTAAGGCAATAATTAAATATTTAATATTTAATTATCATCTCTTATCATATTTGTGCACTATTCACTATCCTATAGTTCCATTATTAAATAATTTCATAATTATTTAATTACCACTTTCCAACTCACCCATCATCTCCACCTTTGCCAACTCATCCATCATGTGGCTAATTTAAATCAATAAAATCAAATAAAAATAAATCATTTATGAGCCACTTATCTCCAACTCTCATATTCATGAATAAAATGTGTACGTGCACATAATCTTAGAAACCTCCCAATTTTTACTCCAACACTCCTATAGTCTTGGAGGAGGTTTTGTTCATCTAACCCTAGTCCATCTCCACTTGTCCCTCCATCCCTAAATATTCTCCAACCAAACCTAGATTATCTTAGTCTTTTGCTTAGTCAAGGTGAGATGAGTGGCACTTGTCTTCTCCTTCCCCCTTTCTCTCAACCTTCAGCCTCTTGCTCATAGCCATCCAAAAAGCAAGATTTAATCATGACCGTTGATCTTTGCCACCTAAGCTTATGCACTAAAAAATTTATAAATAGAGGTCTCCTAAGCCATTTTTTAACTAATAGCTAATCTCATAGTTAACTAGGAGTCTTAATCTTTGCATCCATGAGTTCATTTGTCTAAGCATTTTAGAGTTTTTGAGCAAATTAGCATAAATCATTTTCATAGCATAGTTTTTTGCATATCATATCATCTATCAGTCCATTCCTCACTTGCCATCTTGGAAGCTACCAGCGCTTGTCTGAGAGCAAATCATCTGCAACCAAGAACAATGGGGTTAGGACACAATGAGACATAATCCATGAAGGTTTAATCATTGTATTTGCTTTCTTTCTTGTTGTTTCATTCGTTCCTATACCTTTTATATTTCCATGATGGACTAACAAGTTGCAGGTCAGTTTTTTAGGTGAAAACTTAAGTCGGTACATTTTTGGCCCCCATCGTGGGGCTCAGGCCTCACACATCTCCTTCTAATATCCTATCTAATTCTCGTAATAACTGAATGAATTAAAGCATTTGTAAGATAGTTTTGCACCTGTGTGAAATTTGGTAGCGCTTTTACTACATAGGTTAGCGCTTTTACTACATAAGTTAGCGCTTTTATCACTCAGGTTAGCATTTTTACTACATAGGTTAGCGCTTTTATCACCCAGGTTAGCACTTATGCTTGTGAAATCATGCATTTATTACGTAGGACAACGCTTTTACAACTCAGGTTAACACTTTTGTTTTGCAGGGTAGGCTTATGTTTTGCAGGATAGCGCATTTACTATTTTAGCGTTTTCATTCTCATCATTTGCAAAATTTAAAATTTTATAATTTGTCAGCTAACAAATCTTTGCAGGTTCGCCTATCCAAGACTCAATTTTTGCAAAGTACTTGTGTGCATGCAAGGCTTTATTTTGAGCAATTTTTATGCATTTTCTCACTCAGTCTAACTAGGAGTTCTTTTGGAAAGTAAAAGATCATACATCTTTCATCTAGCTTAACTAAGGGAACAACATGCAAACTTGCATTGTTTGTTTTTAGTAAGGTAGTTGCACATATATAATCTAAAGGTTAAAAAGAATCATTGTCTATCGTGTTTGCTTAAAAGTAGTAGGTGAGTATGCTCTAACCCTAATACGGTGGTCAGAAAGTTAGACCTGCTTTTATCTTATGTGTTACCTTTAGAGGGTCTGCCTTCCCGAGCTACCTTGAGGGGCTAGTGAGAGGGGAACAACCCAAATAGAAACGGGCTAATATCGAGTCCTTCCAATCCACTTTAAGTAAATCTTGTCTATGACGAAAGTCATGGACAACATGTGTTGATTAGTTCATACCAACACTATGTTTCCCCATAAACCCTATAGAGTGCAACCTCTATAGGTTGGAAACCTTCTGTATTTATAGTGTAAAGCGTTGCATGTATGGCCACATGACCAAAAGCCCTTACTAAAAACCATCTTGTCTAGTTGCCAAAATCTTTCTCATTGTTGGCGTAGGAGGTTGGACCTCTGAAGCGGCTCACATACGCACGGTTCCTAGTAGAGATATGCAGTTTGTCATGGGGAGTTTTCATGGAAATTGGTGCTTGGCTGCCCCGGAGAAGTGAGTGTCGAGGGTGGAGCCAGTGGGGTCAATCACCTAGTTATCTGCTTTGAATAGCGTAGCCTCGAGGGAAACCCCATGTGAGATTCAACAATTATTGTCTCGGCCTACCATAGGACTTTTGCTTGCTTGTGCACTTTGATTTTCCAAACATTGTGTCTTTGGTGTCTACAAAATGTTGTCAAAATGGTCAAAAACTTGAAAAATCATCATCTTGAAACGCGCTCAAATCTATGGTTCTTGTACATGATCATCATCTTGCCAGCTCAGCACTTCAACACAACTCCTCTTTTCTCTCCAAAAGCTAACAAATTGCAAATGAGGATAAAATGAGCACATGGTTAATTTTATTCTTACCTTTTTTATTTTTTTGAAGGGGTAATTATTTTTTCAAAGTGGGGCAATTTTATTTAATTAAAGGGCTTATTTTTAATCAAATCTTTTCAATCAATTATCGTGAGATTAATCGCTCATAAAGGGCTTATTTTTAATCAAATATTTTCAATCAATTATCGTGAGATTAATCGCTCAATCAAATTTTTCATAATTTCACGATCAATCTCTCGAGGGGGCACACAATCAGGATTTTCATCATCGTCAGGGGCATCATCGAGACTTGATTTGATCTTTGAAACAATGTTGTCTCAACATCATTTCAAAGAGGGGCAAAATGTATACACATAAAATTGGCTATGAGTAATTAAATAAATATTTTATATTTATTTAATGATTATTCTTCTATTAAATAATTAATTTGAAAAGATTAATTTATTTAATTTATTAGTATTTAATATTCTTCTATTAATTAATTGAGTTGAAACATTTAATTAATTCATTCATTATCCCTCTTTCTTCTAAGGCAATAATTAAATATTTAATATTTAATTATCATCCCTTATCATATTTGTGCATTATTCACTATCCTATAGTTCCATTATTAAATAATTTCATAATTATTTAATTACCACTTTCCAACTCACCCTTTATCTCCACCTTTGCCTACTCATCCATCATGTGGCTAATTTAAATCAATAAAATCAAATAAAAATAAATCATTTATGAGCCACTTATCTCCAACTCTCATATTCATGAATAAAATGTGTACGTGCATATAATCTTGGAAACCTCCCTATTTTTGCTCCAACACTCTTATATTCTTGGAGGAGGTTTTGTCCATCTAAACCTAGTCCATCTCCACTTGTCCCTCCATCCCTAAATATTCTCCAACCAATCCTAGATTCTCTCAATCTTTCCCTCAGTCAAGGTGAGATGAGTGACACTTGTCTTCTCCTTCCCCCTTTCTCTCAACCTTCAGCCTCTTGCTCATAGCCATCCAAAAAGCAAAATTTAATCATGACTGTTGATCTCTGCCACCTAAGCTTAAGCACTCAAAAATCTATAAATAGAGGTCTCCTAAGCCATTTTTGAAACTAGTAGCTAATCTCATAGTTAACTAGGAGTCTTAATCTTTGCATCTGTGAGTTCATTTGTCTTAAGCATTTTAGAGTTTTTGAGCAAATTAGCATAAATCATTTTCATAGCATAGCTTTTTGCATATCATATCATCTATCAGTCCATTCCGCACTTGCCATCTTGGAAGCTACTAGTGCTTGTCTGAGAGCAAATCATCTCCAACCAAGAACAATGGGGTTAGGACACAATGAGACATAACTGATGAAGGTTTAATCATTTTATTTGCTTTATTTAATGTTGTTTCATTGGTTGAAGCTTGAGTTCCTATAGCTTTTATATTTTCACGATGGACTAACAAGTTGCAGGTCGGTTTTTGAGGTGAAAACTTAAGTCGATACATTGGTCAATAATATATTTTCATAATTTGGACTACCTAAGCCTTTCAAAGAAATTGAAATATCTATTGCAAATATTCATTGTCTACATATAACATCAAAAGACTTTAAAATTTAATGTATGAATAACTTTGTTTTTGTTTGTCCCCAGAGATTGATGCTACATGCCATGATTTCAGAATTGAAGGCCAAGGAGGTTGTGCTACAAAGTAGGATTCATGTGGATATTTGCTAGATTTATTTTTTCTTGAAATGATACTGGTGCAGGAGCACCTAGTTGAGTAAAACTCCCATTTTTGAGTATTTAATGCTTTCATGTTTGTAATGTCTTGTGTTAGGTTGTTAATGTTGTTTTAGGTTGTTTTGTGTCATGTTTAGTGGTTTTGATCTCATTTTGAGCTGAAGAGATCAAGTTTTGCCTTTCAGGATTTAAGTTGACAAGTTTTGGCAAAAATGTGCAAAATTGCCAAAAAGGTCTTCTAATGCTTTCCAAAGCATTGAAACATGTTTGATAAGTTTTTTTAGGCATATCAAAGTTGTTTAGACAAGTTGACAAGGTTAGATTGTCAAAAATGCCTCATTGAGCAAGAAAAGTTGTCATTTGGCTTGAAAAGTTGTCAAAGTTGTCATTTTTGGGTTTTTCTCGCAAAATGAAGTCATGGAAGCCTCATGTCCATAATAAGGCTTGATAAACAATTGGAGAAAATATAAAAGGCCTCCCTTTTCCTTGGGAAGGGTTGGTGATTGTATGAGTGACAGATTCCTAATAAAATCATGAAATTTTGGCTTATTTCATTGTTTTTAACTCCTTTGGTGTAACAGTCTATATTGTACCTTCTTAGTCCATACTATTACTTTGGGAAAGTGTGCATATTGGTTGTACAGTGATTTCTAATTGATTGTAGTACTGGTTTCCTTTGGCAATTAGTTTGTATAAATTTATTTTACTTCTGTGTGCTCACTGCCCTATCAAGGGTTTGAAGTTCTAAAATGTCTCCACTTGACTAATCCAGGTCTGGGATCCCACATAATGGATTTATTCAAGTTGGAATTCATGTATATACTGTACAAATTCTCTATTTTATGCCTAGAGTATGGTTGGAAGAAGGACTTGAGCGAATACTAGGCAAGTGTTGATTGTTTGGCTAGTAGCATGAACAAAAACTCAAGATTTGCACCCAAAAGCAATTTGGAGTGAACAAATGAATGAGACAGAGGTCTGGAAATGTGACCAAGGATGTTTAGCATCATCTTGATGTATTAGAGTAGCTTGTTCCATTTAAGCATTCTCATTTTGTAAACAAAATAGTGAGTTCATTGTTTTTGGGTATGTGTTTGTTAAAATGCTCATGGAATGCTTTAAAAGCATAATCCAAGCCTCATAACTATAAAGGCTATGTAATAGGAGATTTCATAAGAGTTTTTAAGACCTCCTTGAGGCATATTTTCAGTTCAAACACCTTGTGATGCAGGCCCAAATGATGTAGCAGCAAATTGTCTGGTAAAGGGGCAGTTTTAACTGTGACAGTGACAATTTTACTGATTTTTCACTTGTTTGCCAAGTGTTTGGCACAATGCTTGTATGGCAGAGGCAGGGGACATCTATTGAAGACATTTCAGAGGCCTTATGAAAACCTAGGCACTTGAAGAGGTGCACAAGAATGCAAACCCAGTGGTTACACTTCAAACCCTCCAAAACCCTACAATTATGCCACAAATAGTGGACAGTCCTCATTTTGCACTATCAGAGGCCTAAACCATGAAAATATGTTAGTAAATACCTCCAAACCACTATCCAAACCAATTTTGTAGAAGTTTTTAACCATCGTTGAGCAGGGCAAGCAAAAAAGTGGCAATTACCCCTCCACGGGCTAGTAGCCCTTTTGACTGCATAACACACAAATGATTGTTTTTGACAAAATGCTCAAACCCTATTGTAAGGAGGAGTTGGGGGCTTATGAAACCTTAGGAGAACAATCCAAAATAGTGAGATAAGTGTCAGATGGAACCTAGGACAGTGCATAGCCTCAGTTGGAGATTTTGGCCTTGTGGTTGGTGCATTTGAGCAAGCCAAAGGCTATGAGCCTAAAACTAAGTTGGACTATCAAACCTTGAACAAAACTTTGCTGCCCCACATATCCATGATGGAGTCTCCTAGTTCACTCGGAAATAGTGTGTTGAATGCCAAAAGAGCAGGGTTTGAGAATGAGTAGTTGGGTGGAGTGAGCAATTTGAGTAGATTTGAGCATGGGTGTGAGCCATCACCAAAAAGGGAGGTTGTTGGTGGGGACTTGTTGAGAGACTTATCAAGTGTAACTAAACTTGTTATTGCAAACATCAGGAGCAAATAAAAACAATACCTCTTGTTTGCTTCTATGGCCTTTTGACTTAAATTGGCCTTTTTGAGCACTTACGTAGCAATCTCCCTATCAGATACTTTCATTGAGTTGAACCACAAGGGCTTAAAATCCATCATGATATGTTTTTTAGTGGGAGGAAGTGGTAAATATGTACTAATGGAAAAGGCAAAGGGGTGGTTGAGATGGTGCCATAATCAATTGTCAACCCATGGTACTAATCTACACTTTTTGTAGATACCTCTCGCACTACTCACCTATAAATACAGTCTCACCCATAAATCATTTTAAACCTCAAAAATAAACCATGAAAGGAAGTGAAAATTAAAAGAAAAAATAATAGCAACAAAGATACCCAATAAGGCATAGGATGCTTGGACCCACTAGTGGCAACTTCCTTATAACCTCGTTTTCCTTGGGTTTTCCTATTTTCCTCAAATAAAGTCACTATAATGTACAACATCTATCTACCATACTTATCTATTTCATAATAGCATAATCATTATCTATTTCAAACAAAATGAACTATATTTAAGCTCAATCCCTATGCACAAATACTCAAAACCCTTAAAAAATTGTGCATCAAACTTCAACTGATTAATAATATTGAATAAATCAACTCATACATCAAACAAACAACCAAAATCATTTATTAGACCCTCGCTAAACAAATAAAAGGAAAACAACAACTCTATTTTCTATTTTTAAGTGATTTTAGGTACATAGGTCTTTCACACCCATGTAGAATTGTAGAATGTCTACCTTCATTAATTAAAATGTTAGAATTAGGATACTAATCATTATAAACAAGATATAAAATAAATGCATTAAGAATCATATAACCATAAATTAACACGTTACACAAGATATATTTGGGGAAAACCCTTTTGGGTAAAAAACCTCATAAAGTGTCATTTTATTAAAACACTTATAAAATATAGTTTATAACAAAATAGACTTGAACCTAGCAATATTCCTCCAATGTTTTCACATGACCAATTATACCTCTTGTGCTTAGTGATGTAACTCACTATAAATCTCCAAATTCTCACACCTCTCAAATGAGAGAGAACCTCCTTAACTATAGGGGGAATGGTCTCTTCACTAGTCAGTTGTTTCAATAACCCCCGTTCACAAATAACTAATAATCTAAAAGTTATGAGATTATAATTATTTCAAATGGGATGTGTTCATAAAGCATATAATATATAAGGTTTTATAACCTCATATTATAGCATTGTATAAATGTTACAAGGGTATGACCCCTAATAACATTGCGTTCTAACATAAAAGTTTAAATGATATTACTTCTTTAAAAACTTGACTTCAATAAAAAATAAAAAGGTTGAAATATTATATATGATATGGATCTAAGAATGTTAGAGTTTGTAGTTTCTCAACATTAATTTAAATATTATATTATATTTTAGAAATGCATTTTTTTTAAAAAAAATATCCTTTTTAAAATGTTAATTTTTTACACCAATATTATAAATTATATTTGATTATATTTTATAATAATATAAGTTTTGAAAGGTTCATCCCATAGTGTGGTGGTTAAGTGGTGGTGTTGTTATTGTGACCACCAAGGTACAAACACTCGCTAGGCCATTATGCTCAGTGGCTTGGGTCTCCATTGATCCAACATGCTCACGAATTTGAATGTCAATGTTGATGTTATTAGATTTGGACTGTTATGCATTTATGTCAGAAATGAGGTCCCTTGATTATGACCTCACCTGATCAAGGCCAAGCCCCTGATTATGACCTAACCTAATCTAGGCCAAGCTAAAACCCTAGATTCATCACTCAAATTATTTATAGGATTGTATCTGATATAGTGTGATGGTTCAAATGTGATTTATATATCATCATTTAATTACTCAAATAATTATGTAATCATGTAATTTACCTTTGAATATTTTGATAATATAAATAATTTAATTTAAAATATTGACATAAAAATTCAAAAAAGGTGCATTAATAGATTTATACCCTATATTCTTAAGGTGTACAATTATATACATTGTGGGCACCCAAATTTATATATTCTTGAGGTATAAAAAGATTCAAATAAAATAAGAATATGGTTTGGATTGCAATCCAAGGTTCAAAAAGCTCTGCTATGCTTTATGCGCAAATATGTGAATCACAATGTTTCCAGGGAAGGATCCTCCTTCCTCCAACACATCTGCAGGAAAGGGATGGGAAGTTGTCTGCTCAATGAAAAGCAAGAAAGCATGGAGGTAGGAAAAATCTACACTCTACGCCCAAGGAATCCCAATGAAACAGAAGGATAAATGTCGTAAAGGCAAGAGCTTTTAGTCTCAACAAAATTATGGACCTACTAGGGCATCAAAATCTGTGAATTCTAATTATCTAGCTTCAAGCGCTAATGCAATTCCCATTAACAATGCCCAACAGTTCAACATTTGGCAAATTCGGTCACCTCCTGCCCAGAGGGAGCAAACAATCAATAAGATCCCGCTAAACTTAGATCTCATATCATTTAATCCTATATGGGAACACTTCAACAAGTTGGGTGTTCTTGCAATTTCGACCGACAACAATCAACCCTTGCAAAGCATCATTCAACAGTAGGAAAGCAAATATCCCAACCAGGTAAGTATCTCTACACTTGACTATAATTTCTCTCTATTTTATGCAAAGATGAAGCAGTTAAAAAGGAAATCCTAGATGGAGAAATCAAATTCTTTAAGGGTTATTGTTTTCATTGCTTCAGTTGCATTCCAAGAAATTTCCAAACACATATCGTCTGAGCCTCTTTCCAAGATGGATCAATCTTGACAAACTACCAGTAGAATACCAATTCCCTATAGTCTTAAACACAATATGCAATAAGATGGGAACCTTTCTAGGTTGTGAGGGTATCAGACTTAGAGAAATCTCAAAATAGATCAAAATACTCTTGAATATAGATACCAGAGTCAAGCAATTTTAGCATATTGAATTATTGTTTGGGAAAGGATCCTGGATCATTAAACCCTCCTTTTACTCTGCCTACATAGATGAGAGGGATATTATCCTTAAGACAAGGAATCAATCAATCCACAATTCATCACTTGTTGAGAGTCCTAACCCTAATCCTATGGTTAACAGTAGTCTCAACCCTTCAGGTGGGGGTTTTTCTGTGGAATCCAGGGGGAGAGATTCTCAGGATAAATCAAGAGATTATCTTTCTATATCTTAGTCCTCCTCAAGATCAAATTCTCCAAATAGACCTCTAAGTTCCCTTAGAGAGTTATTACATGAGGCAGAGGTTTTAAAGGAGGAGGTTGTGGAACAGATAGAAACCCTGGACCAGACAATGGAAAAGGCATGCCACTCTCAAATTAATGGAGGGTTTAGCAATATCAATGACACTCTTTCAAGAGCCCTAAGTGGTAAGGGCTGCCAAGAGATCCAATAAAATCATGATATCCCTTTGGAGTTGGATGCAACATACAATCCATTGGGATTCAGTGAAGAGGAGGATGGTGATCAGGAGACCATTGTTGCAGAGAAATAAGAGTTAATTAAAAAGATCCTAAATATTATGGAGTTTGAGGGTCCGGCAGGCAATGAGGAGGAAGAGCTTGAGGAGCGCGCCCTTAAGGAGGACTTAGTACCCGAGAAGGGAGCTTCTCAACAAACCCATGGTGGAGAGTCCTGAACTGATATCAGTCAGGGCATGAAAACCAATAAGAATTCAATTAAACGGGGCATTTTTCAAGACTTCTAGAATCTTGAGAGCCTAGATTATGTTAAGGAAGCCAGGACAAGAGGTAGAAAACCTCTTAATGATCTAAGAATGAAGGATGGATTGGCAGAAGACCAAGTAAAATTTTTGAACTTCTTTAATGCAAGGAAGGGGGAGGTCCTTCCCACTGAGCCATGAAGATCAAATCCTAGAATGTTAGGGGAATGAAGGCCCCTAACAAACAACGCATCATCAAGCACAACATTTTCTCCTGGAATGCAGAATTCATTTTTATTCAAGAAATGAAGTTGTCTATTAAGGAAGCAAAAAATTTTAAGAAAAAAATAGGACTCTGGAAAATGGAAACTGAACAGGATAAAGGTGCCTCTGGTGGTCAGGGAATAATTTGGGATCCAAGGAAGGTCTCTTTTTCAACACTTAGCTCCAACAAAAATTGGATAGCCGGGCAGTTTAGTAGCCTACAAAGCAACTTAAAAGGGAGTTTAATCAATGTATACAGACCAATCCAGTTAGATAAAAAAAGAGAACTATGGACAAAACTTGAAATTTTTTGTTTACAACATATGGATGAGAATATCATCATGGGAGGAGAATTTAATGCCATCCTAAATTTAAGAGAAAAATATGGTGGCAACAAAAAAGAACCTCAATCTCTTCAAGATTTTAGAGCTTGGGTGAATAGGAACAACTTACAGGGGATAAAGGCTGGCAATGGAAATTTCACTTGGAATAATAGGAGGGAAGGATTCAGTCAGATAATGGAGAAGGTAGACAGATTCTTCTTCGAAGGCAACATGACTCATTTCCCATTCATTCCGAGTTCCAGAATCCTTCCAATCTCAGGATCTGATCATTTCCTAATATCTCTTTCCATAGAAGAGGATGTAGGTCAATACCCCTTTAAATTTGAAAAGATGTGGATGATGAGAAAATATTTCCTCCACAATATTGAATTTTGGTGGAATGAGGAGCAATTTTTAGGCTCCAAACTTTTTTGTTTCACCTCCAAGCTCAAATTTATCTAGAGAAAACTTCTACTTTGTAACAAGGAACACTTCAGTAACATTTTTGAATCAAAGGAGAAACTAGAGAGAGAGACCCGGAGAATCTTAATGAGGTTGTAATTAAAGATGGTATGGATCATACTAAGTTCCAAAGGGAGAAGGAACTGTTAGGTAAATATGCAAACATTTTAGCCAAGGAGTAAGTCTTTTGGAAACAAAAATCCAGGAAAACTTGGCTAGAAGAGGGTGATAAGAATACTAAATTCTTCCACAATAGTACCAAGCAGAGAAGGGATATCAATAGAATCAAGATCATCAAGAATGAGGCAAAAAATTTGATTGAGGATCCTAAAGATATAACTTCAAAGGTTGTGAACTTCTTTAAGAATAACTTTAATAACTGAGACTCCTCAAATTTAGCAGCACAATCTAATTTTTTAACCAACATTCCAAAATTGATCAGCCCAGATCAAAACCATACGTTAAATAGTAAATTTTCAGTTGAAGAAATTAAGACAACACTAAGCCAAATGCACCCTGACAAAGCTCCAAGGCCTGATGGCTTCCCAACATGTTTCTTCCATAAATGATGGCACATATTAGGTGAAGAAATCATGGAGGCCTTGGATGCTACTAGAAATTCAGGCAGACTGCTAAAAGAAATCAACAATATCTTTATTGCCTTAATTCCAAAAAAGGAAAACATTGAATCCTTTGATGATTTTAGACCGATTTCCCTCTGCAATACCATTTATAAGATTCTGACAAAAGCATTAGCCAATAGACTAAATCTATCCTCCCTCACATTATTTTTGAAGAGCAAACAAGGTTTGTGCCTGGGAGATTCATCTTTGATGGAATTATCATTGCCCAAGAAGTGATCCACTCCATTCAACAAAACGACAATCCAAGGATGCTAGTCAAACTAGACATCAAAAAAACTTATCCTAAAGTGGATTGGAGGTTTCTTTGTAGCCGCCTAAAGGAATTTGGCTTCTCTAAATAGTGGGTCAATCTGATTTTTGAAGGCATTTCCAACCCCAAGTTTTCAATTTTAGTCAATGGATCTCCTACTAGCTTCTTCAGAATTTCTAGAGGAATTAGGCAAGGAAATCTAATATCCCCTTTCCTATTCATCATAATGGCGGAAGCCTTAGGGAGATTGTACAAGCTCAGGAAAACAATTAGATTAATGGCATTAAAGTCACCAAGGGTCTAGAATCAATCACACATCAACAATTTGCTGATGACACCATGCTAATGGGGGCAGCCAAAAAGTTAGAAGCTAGAACCTTTAGGAAAATTCTAGTAAACTATTCCAAGGCTTCCGGCCAGGTGGTCAATCAAGACAAATCTGAGATCTTCTTTTTCAACACTCCTCCCCTGTTAGAACTAGAAATATGCAACATTTTTTGATATAGGAAAGGAAACCTCCCCTGTAAGTATTTGGGGTTACCATTGGAAAGAGGGTGCAAGAACAACAAATCATGGGACAACATCATGTCCAAGATAGACAAGAAGGTGGCATCTTGGAAAAATAAGTGGCTCTCTCTAGCAGGAAAAACAACTATGTTGAAAACAATCTTATCAGCAATTCCTATTTATCAGATGTCCTGCCTTCCTCTGTCCAAAGGAGTCAATGATAAGTTAGAAAGAAAACTCAAACACTTTTACTGGAATGGAGAAACATATCAAATTAAGTTATCTATGATAGCATGGGACAAAATATGCATACGTATCAAGGAGGGGGGGATTGGCATAAAAAATTAACCAGGCAAAATCTAGCTTTAGGAGCTAAGCTCATTTGGAAAATATACTCGGAGCCCAATCTTAAATGGGTAAAAAACCTCAATCACAAGTATCTCTCAAGTAATGACCCATTGAGCATCTTTAGAATGGCCTCACCTCCTAAAGGGTCTAGGGTTTGGAACTTCCTCATAGATAATAGAGACATTATTCTAGAAAAACTCTCTTGGGATGTTGCCAAAGGCGATAAAGCTCTTTTTTGGGAAGATTCCTGGGGAGGATACCCGACTTTAGATGGTCTGATGAATAACACTATTATTAAAGACATATTGACAACTCAATGGGGTAGGTATGTCAAGGACTATATAGGATTCCTGGATAATGACCCTTCATTGGGTTGGAGATGGAAATCTTTAGACAATATGAACCTTCCTAGGCAGGAAGTAGAGGTGTTTATGAAAATCTTAAACAATGGGAAGCTATATTTTAGATTGGGAGAGGACAAACTAGTTTGGATAGGATCTGTTACAGGAACTTATAATGTGAAAGAGGGATATCATCTACTTAATAAGAAACTTCAACACCCTTAAACCTCCCTTCCAATCCATCTCTATTGGAACAATCTTTGCCCCCCCAAAGCAGGTACTTTTGCCTAGACAACCCTTCAAAAAAGAATTTTGACAACAAACAAATTCACTAAAATGGGTTTTGAGGGCCCATCTATGTGCTCCTTATGCAAAAAAGCCTTAGAATCAGTAGACCACATATTACTAAATTGGCAATATAGCAATAATTGTTAAAGATGGTTATGTAATAGATTAAAATGGGCAACAACTATTCCTGATAAATTACTTGACTAGTTCAGAAGTTGGTTGAGTTTAAATAACAGAGGAATATATAGCATCATATGGACAGTTGCCCCATCTATTTTGATATGGGAATTATGGAAAGAGCGAAACAAAAGAATTTTCAAAGAGAGAAATGAATGTGGACCTCCTGATTCTGAAAATAGAGGCATCCGTTGTTGAAATTGTAAATAATAGATTGTTTTCGCAATAGAAGGAGGTAATTCTTACTAGATGGGATGAAATAATGAGGAGTAGATGGCAAGGTCTGAAAATTCCCCCCTTCATTGGAAAAGGTAACCAGGATAACACTAATCTAAGAACCCACATCAGATGGACTCCTCCTAGAGCTAGATGGTTTAAATTAAACTTCGATGGGGCCTCAAGGGGTAACCTCGGAAAGGTAGGAATAGGATGTGTCATTCACAATTGGGATGACACTAGAACTGCCAGCCTTTGCAAACCTATTGGGATAGAAACCAACAATATGGTAGAGATTTGGGCTCTTATCGAAGGCCTCTTATTGAGTAAAAAGTTAGATATAAGAAAATTGGAGATAGAAGGGGACTCGACTATCATCATCAATTCTTTAAAAAAGGAATCGACCCCAAATTGGAAATTAAATGCCCATCTAGGTAGGGCTTTAGACCTTCTCAAAGCCTTAGGGGAATTCTCCTTACATCATATTTACAGAGAAGAGAATCGTATAGCAGATTCTCTAGCTAACCTAGGGGTCGATGAGGTTTGAGCGGAAAATATTATAAGAATATATAAATAAGGCTTTAAAAATATAAAAGAAAAAATAATAAAATAAAACGCTTGTAGAGGTTGGTAGAAGAACTTAGGCTCGTAAGGGATTGATTATGCCTTTGTGGATATCACATTTTCTATCCTTAATCTTTTCAAAAAAGACTTAAGGATTCATAAATATGACCTTAAGCGTAAGTGGTACCTCAATCATGTATCCAACTTTTAGATTTTAGAGAAGTGTGGGTGGCCCATGATTGTTTCTCATGGCAACAAGCTTAATCTTGACACCAATCCCCTTCGTACATGTCGAAGCACTCCCCACTAAATGTGCGAATTAATTGCCATTATTTTAGGAAGTTGGATTCCTTTTAAAGGCTTAGCAGTCAAGCTTTTTCATATTATAGTCTCTCGTGATTTCAAAGCTAGGGTGATAATGGAGTCACATGAAGTATTACTGCTAGATGAAAAGCATAGGATGATGGCTTTTAGAGGAAAGGTTAAGCCTGAGCGATGGCATAGGATTTTAAATGACCTAGATGACCTATATGTTAGGGTTGTGCAAGAAATCATGGGGGAGGAGGAGATTAACTATTACTTTAGATTTAGGGTTAACCTAGATATCCCTGCAACCTTTGTTGCTATCCTACTAGTGATGAAAATTCCTAAGCCGAATGTCATCCAACTTTGTAGAGCTATTTTCCAGAAAGAACTATTGAGAGGTTTGGAGATTGCACTTCAAAATGTTGATGAATTTCTCAGAATTCCCTTCCCAGAGGAATATGAGGTGGAAGAGAAGAAGGTTGGTGCCAACTGCAGTGAAGGTATTGTGTGTCAACATGTTCTGGTGATTAAAGATAGGAATAAATTCACAGACAAAAATATTACCATGGAACGAAATATTGACTTTCTTAAAAAATGGCTCCATTTGAAGCTAGCGGAAGGCATCAATTGGTGGATAGAGTATATGAATGTGGAAGGTTTTGAGTCCCCTTTGGAATTCCCTAAAGTAGAATTGGGAAATTTTCAAGTTATACCGCCTGTCATCATAAAAGCATCTCATTTGCAGGTAAGAAAGAAGGCAACATGGGATGCGTCCAAGATCAAAATGAGGGACCTTAAGGCTGAAGCGGAATCCTCTTTTGGGGCAACCAGATAGTAGCCATGCAAGGAGCCAAGGACCACCAAGACTTTTAATCTTGATAATTAGGCCTTCCCAGGTTGAGGTTTTCTGGTAACTTTAAGAATATGGTGGATTTTTCAACACATCCACTGATATCTAGGTCTAGTTCTGAATTACTGTAGTTTTGTAGGCTAGGATAGTGTCACTTCTACCCTTTTTGTCGTTGCTTCTAGTTTATCAGTCTGGACTGATATTGTCTTTATGGTTTGGGCTTTATATTATTGTGTTCTTACTTAGACTTCAATGATAAACCTATTTATAGACTTTTATAAAACTATATTATGTTGGTAAGAGCAAGCTAGTATGTGCTTCTATTGGAAGACATTTTATTCAGTTTGCTTCATGAATATATATATATATATATATATATATATATATATATATATATATATATTCACACACACACACACACACACACACACACACACACACACACACACACACACACACACACACACACACACACACACACACACATACAAACTTAGATACATTCAAAAAAATCATTTTGAATTTGGTTCTCCTAACTCTGCATGAATAGATTGTAAAGTACAACAACAATATATAAATAAAATAAAATATAAGTACATTCGAAAAATTACACACACGCAAACTTAGATACATTCCAAAAAACTCGATGATGTCATCTAAATTATGTGATAAAAAATATTACGTAGTCTAAACTAGCCTTCGGGATTCTGTTGATAGATGTGTGGATGGCAGATTATTGATTTATTAAAGTCTGATGCATTTTATGTTTTGGGCATATGCTAGGCTTTATGACAAAAATCTATGAGGTAATGGCTGATTGCTCTGGTGATTTACGTTTCGGATTAGAATGTTTGCTAGCCCTCTTTATTCATTCTCTTCATATAATGGCTCAAAAGGAGAGATTAGATTGAATGCTTGATGGATTTGGACTTATGCTAGTCTATGTTTAAGTCTGCCATTTCTTGTAGCAGGAAATACTTTTTTTCTAGAAATCTAGAGAACATGTATATGTATTTTTTTTATACGAACAAGAGTGCCTAGGATTTGGAAGATGTTATTATGTGTGCAGAACAGGTCCATAGGTGGAAGCCTGATAGAACATCAACTTGATAAGTTAAGAAAACAACTACTGTACTATGTGTATTTTCTTGGCAAAAACATAAAAGATTCAGTTAAAGCCACATGCCCAACAGAGATCGAGAAAGACTTAGATGGAAATGTGGAAGAAAGGAGGAATACTTTAGCAGTCATGCTTCCATCTTATGGTCAAGAATCAATAGTTGTGATCTAAAAAGTTTCATTATCAGATTTTGTTTGTAAAAGGAGAAGTGATAATCTCCTTAATCTAATTAATCAGGAAACATTGTACTGAAAATCCAAATGACATTTATTTATAAATGAGGATACCTGAGTCCTCATCAATAACCCTGATATAAGCGGGATGTATGTAAACCTTTTATATTTCTTTATTTTTTGGGGGCGGGATTGGAGGTTTTCTCCACCTGGCTCTTTCCTACGGGTGACCCTAGTGAGTAGGCTTAAAATTAGTAAAATTACTTGGCTACGACCTATTGCCTATCAAAAAAACAAAATGGTTTGGATTGCTTTCTCTCAACTCAAAATTATGTTAGGTGAAAAGTACTAATAAAATTGTGAGTGAAAGTATTAATAAAATTGTAATCAAAATTATGTTTCTAGTATGGTTTACATTTTTAATAGAATGGTATTTTTATGGGTCATTTAATTTTTAATTGATTGGAGTATGTTGTTTTATTTAATTGGGTGGTTACTTTTAAAAGTTTGATGGACCATTATGTGTGATCGAGAACATTAATACAAGAAAAAAAGTGCAATACAATTAAATCTAGAAACACAATCAATCACTATCATGAAATATAAAAATACCTTATCTCTTATTATTTCTCTATTGTATAGAAATATGCAAGGCGCTAATGAATTTATTTCATAGAATTCAATGGTTGAATATATCTTTATAATGATAAGAGAAGATATGAAGTTCACAAAATGTTTAATCATTTTTATAAGATTGTAAAGTACAACAACAATATATAAATAAAATAAAATATAAGTACAATTCGAGCAAATTAGTAAGAAAATAAAAAAGCATATGGAGAAAGTATATGAAAAACACTTCTTGTAGGTCTTGTCATATCTATAACCTTTTTAGGAGGTTGCTCCTTACTATAACATGAAAGTCCATAATAATTAAATTTATTTTTGGATCTCTAATAGATTCATTATGATATTATTCATTTTGACTACTAGGAGGGACAATGTGCATGATTGATAGTAGGATCTCAACTCATTGTGATTTATGAATTACAATTAGATAAATAGAATATGCGACATTATTTGTGTTGGTGTTTCTATGTAGCATTAGTGTGAGCAAGAAAAAGATATATTTTTTGATAGCATTGTCTGGATCTCAATATTGTCCATGTGAGTTTGTTAAGAGATTAAAAGTACCATGTATGCTCAAAGTTGCAATTTGGGAGTAACGCAAAATAATATGTTCACAAAGGTGCATACAAAACTCCTATGTGTTATTTCTTGAAGCATCACTTATAATTTGAATTAAAACTGTTGGGTACAAAAGAAATAATTGTGAAACTAGCTAGGAAGAGTAGGCAAGTGGAAACAACAAATGAGAGAGAAATGCAAAGAAAAAGAGAAGATTTATGTATTGAGTGAGATGATCAAAATGTGTGGGAAGGGGTACATACATAAGAGAGGTATTATACCTACCACTCTACCTACCTTTCCATATAGGCAAACCACCTAAGCATCCACCTAAGTAGGATTAACATATCGATACCCCTCCTTAAGCCTACCTTAGGCAAGGCGAAAAGTGGGTCATGGTATCAAAGCCTAATAAGGTACCCAAGTACAATGCCCTATGGGGAAAAAACTCCCCCTATTGGTAGTTATTGTTGTCCTTTGTTTAGAACACTAAAATCATATTGTACTTCATTTCTTTTAGTTTTGAACAATAATGCTTTTTGTTTGCTTTAGACCTTACAAACTTAGAGAGTTCATCTTATGAAGGTTTGTGTTGTAAACTTCAATAGTTTACTCTAGGTGATAGTTCAAGACAATGAACTTTTATGTGCTTTGATTCATCTTTCAAAGACCCTTGGAGTCGAAGTAGTGAGAGGTTTCACAAGTCTTCATGGTTGCATCAGAATAGTACAATGGAGGCATGTTAGATCCTGTATACACCTAAAAATGACTAGAGATAATTAAATAAATATTAATGGCTTTATTTTTCTATCAATAAATAAATTGAATAATTTATTTATTTGATTCGTTTGTCTTATTCCTCCAAATCAATTTATTAATTAAATATTTATTATTTAATTAAATTTCATCACAATTCTTCTAAAGTCTATCTTGATTAAATAATTCTAAATTATTCATTTAGTCATTCAACTTAAGTCTTCAATTCTAAATTACACATCATTCTTCCATCTCATCTTCCATGTCATCGTGTCACCTCATCACCATGTGCCTAAATAAATTAAATATTTTTAATATTTAATTCTATAATTATCCTCAACATCATCCCTAATCAATAGGATGAGGAGACTTATGTGTCCTTCTACTTTCTATATTCTCTCTCACATCCCTACATCGTAGAGGGTGGTTTTGTCTACATCAACCTGGTCAAAGTGACTCTTTGTCCAATTGTCCTACAAAGCCTAAATCTTCTCCAACCTCCTTAGATTGTTAACTTCTTCATGTCTTGGGAAACCTATATTCTAGACAACTATCCTATATCTTTGGAGTCTTTATCTTTGGTCAAGGTGAGCATGACACCACATGGCTTGTCTTTCCACCTTGTCCTCCACCTTGTCATCATAGGAGGAAAATCTTCCCTCTTATCTCTCTCATTTCAACAATTCTTCTCAACCATTCGTTCTCTCAAGATTCACTCTCAACCATTGGTTTTTGCCATCTTGGATTTCAACCATGGAAATGTTGGAATTGTTTGTCATTGCGCCAAAATCTCAAACTATCAATGCATACTACAAACACCAAACTTAACCCAGTTCCACGAGAGACTCACTGCCATGTCATGAACCTCAAGGTCAGCGTTGAACACCTAACCGACAAGGGGGCAACTCACTGCCAACAAACTCCCCCTCAACGTGACTCGAGGTATTTGAACCCGTGACACATGGCTTTGATACTAATTGTTGGAATCATTTGTCATTGTACCAAAATATCGAACTATCAACGCTTGCTACAAATGCAAGACTTAAGCCAAATACACAGGAGACTCACTGCCATGTCACAAACCCTGAGGTCGGCGTTGAAAGCCTCAATAACAAGGGGGCAACTCACTACCAATAGGAAAGTCTATAAAAGGAATCCTTTTTCTAACATTTGAGGCTAGTCACCTTTAGAGAAATCGAGCATTCAAACATCCTAGCATTTCAACAAATAGAGCATTCCAAAAGTGTGCCTTTGACTTTAGCATAGTATCATTGTAGCAAATTATCATACTAGTTCTCATCCATTTCATTTGCATTATCCTCACCATAGTTGCATTCTAGTTTCATTACATTTCTCATACCACAATAGTCCATTCATATTTTTTCAACTTGAAGCAAACACCAGTGCATTCTAAGAGAAATCATCACACTAGCAAGATCAGAATTTGATAGGACACAATGGGACATATGTGAAGGTTTACTGTTTAGTTTAATTATTTTATTTGTTTCGTTGGTGATTTGGATACTTTGTAGGATTTTGTAAGTTTTTGGTAGCTTAGTATCACTCTTACAGTTTGTTAAAATTTCCTCATCACATTTTTGGTGCCCACCGTGGGCCTCAACCCCATTTTTAACATTTTCTTTTGAGTTTTAGTGCATGGCGTTCTGGCGCAAATTATTTTCTAGTCTAGCACTTTTGTGACAAAGAGTAAACTTTCATATACTAACACCGAAATTAACTCTGTAGAAACATCCACAATTTAGCGCATTTAGGGTTTTTTGTAGTGCATCTAATAGTTATTTTAGCATTTTTAGTTCATTCTGTAGCACATACATATTATAATATAGCACATTTATTGCACTTTGTAGTGCTTTTATTAGACAATTTAGCACATTCATCATTTTCTGTAGTGCATTCATTATACAGTGTAGCACATTTAGGGCATCTTGTAGCGCATTTAACCTCTGTTTCAGCGCATTTGTCATAGAGTAGTTTGTTTCGTGGTTTTTCATCTAATTTTTCTTGCAGGTACTTATGAATGTTAGAGACTGGATTTTGAAATACTGACAACGTTTTTGTAGGGTTTTAATTACATTTAGGCACCTAGATTAATTAGGAGCTTGTAATTTAATCATTTTTGTTCAACATAGTTTAATTAAGTGGTTAATTTACAACATACAAACTTGCATACAATCTTGTGTTTTCATAAAATAGTTGCAGATAGTTTAATCTAGGTGGTAAATAAACAAGTGTTTTTCGTGCTTGTAAAAAGTGATAGGTACATGCTCTCCCCTTAATTGGGTGATCAAAAAATGAGACTCACGTTTATTTAGTTTTTGTTATTACCCATTTAGAGGGCCTGCCTCCCAAGAAACCCTTAAGACCAAGTGTGAGGGAACGACCCAAGTGGTATTTCTTCAGCTTGCTATACAAATTAAAAGGTTAGGCAAAAGTCGTGACTGCTTGGTCTTGTGCATCTACATCAATGGTTCCTTTGGGATGGGCTCTCAAGTGAGACACTGCTGCATGAGTAAACATCAAGTTCCATTGAAACTCCCTTACTAGAAACCAATTGTGTTAGAAGCCCACCTTCTACTTGTTGACTACGAAATTGTGATACGTGCATTCCAAAGACACCCCTCATGTACTTCTCAATTTGAGAGAAAACTTTTGGAGATCCTTGAATTTTTAAAATTTGAAGCTTGATATTGTTGGAGTACAATGAACACTACAAGGGGGGGTGAATCAGTGTTCATAGACAATTTTTCATTTTTCATTTTTCTTCAAACTTGACTTATTTTGAGCAATATAATGCAAATAAAATTGATAACAGAATAAGCAAAACATACATAAGAATATGACATAGAATACGTCTTGAGTGGAAACCCTCCTGGGAAATAAAACCACTCAAAATTACCTCACTGGCTTATCTGAAATTTCTTTTACAATGCCTCACTGGCTATTTTTCATGTCTCACTAACAATGCTATCTCATTGATAGACTTTTCAATGCCTCACTGGCTTATCAATACTTTTCACAACAAACTTGACTGAATTTACATACAGAGTTTGATCTTTGTTTCATTTCTTTACATTTTCTAATCTCACATCATCTGAGATTTAGAAGCAATAGTTCACTAACTCACATGCAATACACCATTGTGTATATATAAACATACACAATCCTGTCATATAGAGAGCCCAATTGCTCACATATATAATAGTACAATAGTAATAAATTACAGTGATGCTTATTGAAAGAGCTTTTTTATAGAAATCTGATATACAACTGAACAAGATGTCACAGTGATATAGTATGCCTTTCAAAAATAACAGGTAGCACTCAAAAGATCTTCTTAAAAGATCTTCTTTTTATCAACTTCACATTTCTTTCAAAAGCTTTAATGTATGCCATATTGTTAGCCATCCCTACTTTCATTAAACATTTCAGACTCGGAGGTCGCCTTTGGTGTTTATTTTCTCTTTCGGTCATATATTTCCTCTCTTTGAACCTGAGTCATTGAACCTTTTAAAAGTTCAAGGTTCAAAGTTCAAAACACACTTTAAAAAAATTTCTTCACGGCTTTGTTTTATGGTAAAGCGAGTGCTTTGTTGCAATTTGTATTGAACTTGAACCGTTGAACCTTTTTGGTTCAAGGTTCAAGGTTCAAAGTCGGTCATGCATCGGTTTTGTCTTTGGTCGTTAATAGTTATTTGTTTTGTCGCATAGTCGGTGTTTTGCGTTGCTCTGTATTATTTATCAATATTGAATTTGAACCTTTGAACCTCTTGGTTCTTGGTTCAAAGTTTGAATTCTTAAAGACTGAAGTTCTGTCTAGAATTGATACATGCATCATAAATTGAATGTGACGGTAGGAAAAGAGAATATTTCAGGGGATTCAAAATGTTAGTTTCTAAAATTATGACAAGCAATCATGATAATTCGTGAGTCATGTGATGGAGTAATCCGAAATTAAATGCATGTCGGCTATATGTCAAATCAGACGATAGCTCACACAAACTTACTTAATTAGTACAACCAACTAAGTCTTGAGTGTGGTTTTATTTATCTTTGTTGCGAAAACTAGCAATTGTTTCTAGAATTTTCTCAGTAGCAATGCAAGCGAGGAAAATTGGAGGTATTGTATCTGCACACATAAGTTTTCTGAGTATTTACTGTTGAGATCAGGTTAGTTTCAGTCATTCTCTCTTCTGCTGTATTTACTTATTCTGGAAGCTAGTTGTTGTTTGATCCCCTTTGTTGTGTATAAAAATTCATTACATTTTTGTAATTGTTTGATTAAAATGAGAGGGGCCATTATGAGGCCTACTCTACCAAAATTAGGTCGCACTTCTTGCCTAGTTAGTTCACTCCCAAAGATGGGAGATACTTCATTAGCCCTGGCGGATCTCTCCGATTTTCTTGAGAGAGCCAAAAACCCAGTTCAGAATTAAATGATGGGGAGAATAGTGAAGAGTGGTTTGATTGAGGCCGCCACATTTCCCATTGTTGCACCATGCCCGGAGTTAGTATTGGAATGTATGAATAGGTATGGTGCAGAGCATAGGTGTATCCGAAATATCAATGGCGAAGTGTTGTTAAAAATTGACAGGGAGACCGTAATGGTAGCTATGGGTATACCTCATAAGGAGCTATATGAGGACTGGACTATTGGCACATTATACTCTTTCTTTTCTGAGAAGAAGAGTACTTATAAAAGTGTGATTGCAAGGAATTGGTTATTGAAGATTCAAAAAGGGGGGTCCAGGTTGCCAAGGCCGCTTACTAGAGAACACTTCATAACAGAGGTGCGGGACATTGTCATTCTGTTGAATAGGTTAAAAGGAAATGTGAATGCCTTCTACTGGGAAGACTAGATGTACTTCTATATCCAATTCATGTTGAACGAAAGCGCCTACCTGGATTGGGGGCAAGTAATTGTAGAAAGATTGCACGAGAGTCTGAACAGGTTTGCAGGAATGAGTGGTTTCTTTATGTCTTCATATTTGTTTTATATGCTTGCTTGTACTCGGGATTGGAATGGCCTGTATCACGAGCCTTGGATTGATGGGATAAGGGTATATGAATATTACCCTCACCTGCAGGAACAGAGATATGCAAAGAATTTTATGAGATGGAATGACATTTTTGCAGGGAGATTGGTTTATGAATTGCAGGGAAACACAAATAAGAGGTTGACAATGAAGGCCATAGAATTTATCAGCATTTATGGTAGTTACTTTATCCAATTCTCTCAATTCACTTATATTAGAGTTGGCGGTTTTCAAGGTGAACCCTTCAGGTTACCCAGGTTTGTTTTGGATAGTTATGTTTTAATCAAAGTTTGTCGTCAGCTAGCATATATTGACAAGAAGAGTGGAGGGAAGTTCAAGGTGGTATTTCCTATAGAACTTGGACACTATAGTTGTGCATCTATTTCAGACGCATTGAACCTTGAACTTGAACTCAAGAAGTTCAAATTGCAGTTGTATGTTGCTAGATACAAATTTGACAATTATTGAATTAGCTATATTTGTGATTTAGTCAAGGTGTTTGAGAACGCAGAGTCTTTGGGGAAAGAGTTAGAAACAAAAATAGTGGCCTGGGAGAAAGAGAAGAGTAAATGGTTGGTTGTATTAAAGCAGATGAGAGACACTCAGAGATATGGAGTGATGAACTTCCTCGATGAGAAGTCGGTGCCTGGCCTTGATGATAATGTACTCTTCATTTGCAAAAAGAATATTGAGTGGAGAAACTCAATCATTCAACAAGAACATGAGGAATTCCTCAAACTTCTAAAATAATTGAAGGAATTGACTGACACTATGCAAAAAGACATGAAATGCATAGACCTTCAACTTCTAAAAGAGGATAAGCAAACACTTGAGGATTCATCAGAGATGATCCAGGTTTTCAAAGATCAAGTACAACAGATTCAGGAAGCAAATTCCTTGACGATTGAAGATTTCTCAAAGATTGAAAGAATTGAATCTATGTTGGTAGTCTGCTTTCATCATCTAGAAAAGCATAAGGGTAACATCCTACAGGTAAGCAAAAAGAAAGAGGTATGGAAGCAACGAATCCTACATATATGCCTCCCACATTACCAACTCATTCTGAACTTCTCTTCAGCTCACCTGGAATGGCAGAACATTAGAAGTACTCCCACATCACAAGACAGACAGGTTGAAGCCACATCATCTGCTAGAGTTTGATCGTACCTTTGTTACTCGCGGCTTATGCCACTTTTCTAGTTTAGTTATTGCTTTTTTAGTTTTAAAAGAACTAAAACTTCTTTAACTCTTCGTTAGAATTAATCATTTGACTCTGGTTTTATTTGTAACAAACTTATTTATATGGTGCTGGAAGTCTTTTTAAGGATCCAAAAAAAATTGATTGGAAGGAACAAACTTAATTTTCTTTGAATTTTTAGTATATATATTTATGGTACTTGAATGAAATGATATTTTGATACAATCTTCAAATCTGTGTGTTTGAAAGATTAGCAATCTCTGTTGGGATGTATGCTTATGTGCGGAATATGCTATTTTATTACCAGTTATTTCTTAGTCTATGAATTCATTGATTTTCTTTTGTTTAAAGGGTGCTTCATTGTTGTTTAAATGACTTTGATCCCCCTTGTCCTGTGAGGCATGAGAGAGAATCGATCAACATTTACACTACTTTGAGTATTTTGGGTGGAATAAGTTTTATATTGAATGGATATGTGCAGAAGTAAAGTCTGTGAGCTTTACACTTATTAATAAATATTTTGTAGTGTTCTTTTGTGTTGACAAATGAATGTGAAAGCCTTTCTCGCTCTCTGGTGAAAAGTGTGTTTGTTTTTGAATAAATTGCATAAAAATTTACTGAACATCTTACGAGGAGCTGCACTCTTATGCAAAGGGTAAACCTAAACACGGTTCACCCAACTGTTGGTTTATTTGCTTTTTCATGAAGGGTATGCATGAGTCATTATTTTAAAAACATATAAAAATCAAAGAAAGGCAAATCTGTTAACCAACATATATATTATTCAAAGTCTTTGAAAAGAAAACCAATTGTTTTCATCATAACTGTCATAAATAGAATCTCGATTAAAACTGAAAAGAAGTTCAAACAACTACAAACAAAATTTACACTTGACACTCCCAATAAGAAAGACTCCGTCAGACAAAAATTAACTCTCCAAACAAACAATGGGTTAACAACATAGCTCACACCCATAAAATTACAAAGCATGATCAGCACATGACAAGCCCTTGACAAGGGTTCGAAATCATTAAAAGAAGCTATAAATTAACCCATAGAGATAGAGTAAATAAAGTACACTCACAAATAAGAACAAACCCAGTGTAACAAATCAACCCCGACACCAAACCCAATGGTTTTGATACAAAATTAAACCTAGGTTCTAACAGAGACAACCAACCAAACAAAAACCTCTAATGCATAACCCAAATACTAAATAATGGTTGAAAGATTTCAAAGACCCTTAAGTAGGGTTTTAACCAAAGACAAACACAACCCTTATGAACATGAATAATCAACTAAAAAAATTAATCAAGGACTCAACCATGAACAAGAAAACCAAGGTAGTGAATAAACTTTGACAAAAACTAAACCTTGATTCAGATTACAAAAGTAATCATTTTTCACAGTTATCAAACAAGAAGCAAAGAAGATGGAATGAAAATACTTGTCTAGATGTGATGCCAATATCGATCAAAAAACCATTTATCTCCCTTTCTAACTATCTCCAAAACAATCCAACTACCATGCAACCATGCCCTTTCTCACCACAAGATCAAAAAGCAAATCACATAGACGTGCCCTTGTTGTGTTGTGACTAGGGTTTGAAACCTGATAGCCAACACAAAGAAAAAGAAAAATGCCTTTGTTCAAATATCTTTCCAAAAGATAATGCTTAACCGATCAAAACCAAAGTTATTTTTGGTGGGATGATTAAATAAAGAAACTTGAATATAGAAACCCCATGATCTAGTCACACAAGGTGACTTAATAACATATTGCCACTTTTGCACTTTTTGCAATGACGTTCAAGAAATGTTAGAGCACAATGCGATTTGATAACTTTCAACATGGTCTTTTAAAAATAACCTCTTCCATACCCTTGATATGACTTTAGGATCATCACTTTTTGCAAAGGTCTAATTCACAATATGCAATCTTTAATACAAGATAACATATATAATATGCCATGTTTGATCCCACACATGCAAGATTATAAATCATTCATTGTATTTTGACATTAATGCCTAAAAGACCAAGTGGGGCAACAAACTCCCCCTTTAGCATTGATGTCAATAATAAAAAAATCTGAATGATATACCTATACCAAAAACCGACACAGAAGCCACATGATCTGGCTTGTGAAAATCACACAAACTGTTAGTTCAAAACTGTCATAATGGAATGATGGAATAGTAGCATTGAAATAACAATTTCACAAACCACTAGTCTGTCAACAAAATAGAATCCCTGAACATAGTAGAAAGCAGAAATCACTGTGTACCACTGCAAATAAAAACACTAATCACAAGTCATTGCACATAAAGGATCAGTGAGATCACAACATCAAAGCATCAAGAAATATCATCAAATGTCATCTCATCAAACTGTCAAATCATTGTTCAAATGTTCACCACAACATCACACTGTTCATCATGGCACTGATATATTGTTCATCAAAACTCTGATATACTGCAAAACACAAGCACTGAAATACTGCAAATCATAATGCACACCACAGTCAATAATCACTGAAAAAATATGCAAAGATCACCACTGGCATGTCAAAGATCACTACAAATACTCCCTTTTTTTACAACAATGCCAAAGGAGGAACCATTCTGAAAAAAAGAGCCAAGAAAAGAGGGGCAACAAAGTATAATGTATGGTACATGCAAGTACCATGTACAAACGTGCATCAAACAAAAATACTATGCAAAACCCAGAGTACCAAAACATGTACAACAAAGGATCAAAATAAGCATGGAAAGCTCCCCCTTACTCCATTTTCAAGAGAAATTACTGACAAGAATTGAGAGGAAAGACACCAAGTTGATCCCTCATTGATTCAAATACTACTTTTGGTAAAGACTTAGTGAAAATATCAGCCACCCGATCATGAGAAGCCACATAATCCAACACAACTTCATTTGCTAACAGTTTTTCGTGAAGAAAATGATAGCTGGGATCAATATGCTTAGTACGAGAGTGTTGAATAGGGTTCTTTGAAATATTGATAGCACTCATGTTATCACAGGGTATATGCACCGGTTTAGAAATATCAACTTTAATGTCTTGCAAAGTTTGAACAATCCATAATACCTGTGTACAACAAGTGGCAGTTGCAACATATTCTACTTCAGCAGTGGATAGGGACACAAAATTTTGTTTTTTATTGTGCCAAGCCACCTGATGAATGCTAAGAGGGGGGGCTAAATTAGTATACAAAAAAATACTGTACTTAAACACTTAATCAGTCTAGTAGTAAACCAGTAAAACAGTTCAACAAACAAACCGGTCAACACACATGCAAACCAAATAGAAAATAAGGCATTCACCCACAGGAGAAATAACACCATAACACAAGATATTTGACATGGAAACCCAAAAGGGAAAAACCATGGTGAGTTGAAACTCACAAGTAACTAACTGCAGAATAGAAACCAGACCGGTTAAGGTCATACAATGTTCTTTACCATAACAGATCATGTTAGGAATCTCAATCTCTGTTAGGAGACAAGTCTGATTAAAGACTACCTTGCTAGAGGATTTTAGATACATAGATGTGAACCACCTTGTTAGAGGATTTACAAAGGCTTTTTTGAGCCTACCCGATTAAGGGTTTTTAACTTGTCAAAGATGTGAGTAATCAACAAGTAAAAATGATCTAGCAAATAGCACAGGTTGCTTGGTTAGATCCTTGGTAGTGTAAGGAAGTTAAGTAGTGGAAACAACTTCCTACACTAACCTTGAGAGGAGGGTAATGCAAAACTTTTTCAGATCATTACAACAGTTACAGAAAATAGAAATAGATATAATAGCAATCATACCACAACACAATGATTTACGTGGGGAAAACCCTTTCGGGAGAAAAACCCCACCCTCCAAAAGCAGCTCAATATTTTATTCAGCAATCAAAAACAGATTACAAAATACTTGCAGAGCAAGCTCTTCGCAGGAGTACCACTAATCAGAGATTCAGAGGCAACTCAATAGCCATAAGACTCTTACACACAACCTCTATCTCACACACCTCATAAATAGGAGATACAATACAAGAAACCGTCAAACGGTATTACAAAACCATGGGCTAAAACCACCCAATAAGGTGTAGCCGACCTTATCTCCCTTCTAGATGCTTTATGACATGTTAAAGCACACATCAACACGTGTCGCTCCCTTTTACAGCTCATTTATGTATTCGATACAAATTATTTTTCCTATTTCAGGAGTACAAACTTCCGGAGGCCATAACTTGAGAATCGGGTGTCCGATTGACGAACCGTTTGAAGCGTCGGAAAGCTCGCGAAGTGCTCTATCACTTCGTAACCTGCTTCGCCGGTTACGACAACTTTTCAGGGCGTTTCAGAGCCTCTAAAGTCCCCAAAATTAAGTTTAAACATTTTATTGCACCCCTCCAAGACGAAAACTTTAATATCTTCAAAACTAGCTGTGACCTTGCGACGCAACTTTACCAGAATGCTTATCTAGCCAACCAGAAGCTTCAGGGAGAGTTTCGCACCATTTCGTGCTCAAATAAAAACTTACTATAAATAGTAACCTCGCATAAATGCAAGGTTGAGACACCATTTTTCCCAACAGGTAGCTCATTCTTAATGCAATCCAGCATTACTTCAGTCTTCAACACATTCATACTCTACCTTCTCTCGCAGACCTCAACATCTCTTCTCTGATCGCATTTTTACAAAAACTCATCAACTACGTTTTAAAAAAACTTAACAACATATCTTCTTTTTAAAACCCTAGACATGATGTCCTTATTAAAGGAATATGTTTTCATGTCGGTCCAATAGGATTACAATTCAACTTCCTAGGTTCAGTGAATCTAGACATATTTGGTAACATGACACAAAAAGCACCGCCAAAGTGTTGGCACCACCAAACAATCGATGGATGGCAATTCATCACAAAATGTCGGTTGGTAACTCATCACAAAGTATTACCGATTCATACAAAATACCGATTTACGCAAAATACCAGTTGCCGGTTTGACAAAAATGAAGACTGGGAAATATGTGTTCTGCCACTTTGATCCTTTGTACCACTTGAGATCCTCAAACCGCTTGAGGTCAACATACCGCTTGAGACAGGTAACCACTTTTTGCAAAACACCGATAGTCTAAAGACTAGCACATGATACCGGTTAGGAACAATTATCGGTTGAGCATAATTCATACATTCACAAAGTGATCTCATAATAAGTGTGTGTCCATCAATGACAATCACAACATCAACCATCAAGAATGCCAACAATCTCCCCCTTTGGCATTGATGGCAACACTTAGGAAAAAATTTTAACATCTAAGTGTTTTACAACAAATATTATACCATAAGCAAAATTACTCCCCCTAAGCATATACACTATCCCTTTTGCAGAAAATACAATGTATACTATTCTTTATCAGAGATAGACATGAAAGTATGTATCAAAACATCAAAATTTATATACTTCTCCCCAGATATCCCTGTGACCTTTGCTGCTATCCTACTAGCGATGAAAATTCCTAAGCCGAATGTCATCCAACTTTGTAGAGCTATTTTTCGGAAAGAACTATTGAGAGGTCTGGAGATTGCAGTTCAAAATATCGATGAATTTCTTAGAATTCCCTTCCCAGAGGACTATGAGGTGGAAGAGAAGAAGGCTAGTGCCAACTGCAGTGAAGGTATTGTGTCTCGACATGTTCGGGTGATTAAAGATAGGAATAAATTCACAGACAAAAATATTACCATGGAATGAAATATTGACTTTCTTAAAAAATGGCTCTATTTGAAGCTGGCGGAAGGCATTAATTGGTGGATAGAGTATATGAATGCGGAAGGTTTTGAGTCCCCTTTGGAATTCCCTAAAGCAGAATTGGGAAATTTTCAAGTTATACCACCTGTCATCATAAAAGCATCTCATTTGCAGGTAAGAAAGAAGGCGACATGGGATGCATCCAAGATCAAAATGAGGGACCTTAAGGCTAAAGCGAAATCCTCTTTTGGGGCAACCAAGATAGCAGCCATGCAAGGAGCCAAGGACCACCAGAACTTTTAATCTTGATAATTAGGCCTTCCCAGGTTGAGGTTTTCTGGTAACTTTAAGAATGGGTGGATTTTTCAACACATCCACTGGTATCTAGGTCTAGTTCTGAATTACTGTAGTTTTGTAGGCTAGGATAGTGCCGCTTCTACCCTTTTTGTCATTGCTTCTAGTTTATCAGACTGGATTGATATTGTCTTTATGGTTTGGGCTTTATATTATTGTGTTCTTACTTAGACTTCAATGATAAACCTATTTATAGACTTTTATAAAACTATATTATGTTGGTAAGAGAAAGCTAGTATGTGCTTCTATTGGAAGACATTTTATTCAGTTTGCTTCATGAATTTATATATATAAATATAAATATTCACACATATATATATAGAGAGAGAGAGATATATATATATAATATGTATACACACACACACACACATATATATATATACAAACTTAGATACATTTGAAAAAATCGTTTTGAATTTGGTTCTCCTAACTCTGCATGAATAGATTGTAAAGTACAACAATAACATATAAATAAAATAAAATATAAGTACATTCAAAAAATTAGACACGCACGCACACACACACACACACACACACACACACACACACATATAAACTTAGATACATTCCAAAAAATTCGTTCTGAATCTGGTTCTCCTAACTCTGCATGAATGATGCCATCTGAATTATGTGATAAAAAATATTACGTAGTCTAAACTAGCCTTCGGGATTCTATTGATAGATGTGTGGATGGTAGATTATTTATTTATTAAAGTCTAATGCATTTTATGTTTTGGGCATATGTCAGGCTTTATGGCAGAAATCTATGAGGTAATGGCTGATTGCTTTGGTGATTTACATTTCGGATTAGAATTTTTGCTAGCCCTCTTTATTCATTCTCTTCATATAATGGCTCAAAAGGAGAGATTAGATTGAATGCTTTATGGATTTGGACTTATGCTAGTCTATGTTTAAGTCTACCATTTCTTGTAGCGGGAAATGTTTTTTTCTGGAAATCTAGAGAATATGTATATGTATTTTTTTTTTATACTAACAAGAGTGCCTAGGATTTGGAAGATGTTATTATGTGTGCAAAACAGGTCCATAGGTGGAAGCCTGATAGAACATCAACTTGATAAGTTAAGAAAACAACTACTGTACTATGTGTATTTTCTTGGCAAAAACATAAAAGATTCAGTTAAAGCCACATGCCCAACAAAGATCAAGAAAGACTTAGATGGAAATGTGGAAGAAAGGAGGAATACTTTAGCAGTCATGCTTCCATCTTATGGTCAAGAATCAATAGTTGTGATCTAAAAAGTTTCATTATCAGATTTTGTTTGTAAAAGGAGAAGTGATAATCTCCTTAATCTAATTAATCAGGAAACATTGTTCTGAAAATCCAAATGACATTTATTTATAAATGAGGATACCTGAGTCCTCATCAATAACCCTGATATAAGCGGGATGTATGTAAACCTTTTATATTTCTTTATTTTTTGGGGGCGAGATTGGAGTTTTTCTCCACCTGGCTCTTTCCTACGGGTGACCCTAGTGAGTAGGCTTAAAATTAATAAAATTACTTGGCTACGACCTATGACCTATTAAAAAAAAATGGTTTGGATTGCTTTCTCTCAACTCAAAAAAAAAATGGTCACCCATAGGAAAGAGCCAGGTGGAGAAAACCTCCAGTCTCACCCCCAAAAAATAAAGAAATATAAAAGGTTTACATACATCCCGCTTATATTAGGGTTATTGATGAGGACTCAGGTATCCTCATTTACAAATAAATGCCATTTGGCTTTTCAGTACAATGTTTCCTAATTAATTAGATTAAGGAGATTATCACTTCTGCTTTTACAAACAAAATTTGATAATGAAACTTTTTAGATCACAACTATTGATTATTGACCATAAGATGGAAGCATGACTGCTAAAGTATTCCTCCTTTCTTCCACATTTCCATCTATGTCTTTCTCGATCTCTGTTGGGCATGTGGCTTTAACTGAATCTTTTATGTTTTTGCCAAGAAAATACACATAGTACAATAGTTGTTTTCTTAACTTATCAAGTTGATGTTCTATCAGGCTTCCACCCATGGACCTATTCTGCACACATAATAACATCTTCTTTCTTACCTACAAATGAGATGCTTTTATGATGACAGGTGGTATAACTTGAAAATTTCCCAATTTTGCTTTAGGGAATTCCAAAGGGGACTCAAAACCTTCCGCATTCATATACTCTATCCACCAATTAATGCCTTCCGCCAGCTTCAAATAGAGCCATTTTTTAAGAAAGTCATTATTTCGTTCCATGGTAATATTTTTGTCTGTGAATTTATTCCTATCTTTAATCACCAGAACATGTCGACACACAATACCTTCACTGCAGTTGGCACCAGCCTTCTTCTCTTCCACCTCATAGTCCTCTGGGAAGGGAATTCTGAGAAATCCATCGATATTTTGAACTGCAATCTCCAAACCTCTCAATAGTTATTTCTGGAAAATATCTCTACAAAGTTGGATGACATCTGACTTAGGAATTTTCGTCACTAGTAGGATAGCAGCAAAGGTCACATAGCAGCAAAGGTCGCATAGCAGCAAAGGTCGCAGGGATATCTGGGTTAAGCATCAAAATTTATACACTCTCTAAGTTGCCTACTTGGAGAGTTAATAAGTTGAAGCCCAATGAATATTATTCAAATAACTTTTGGGATCATGTTCTATGCCTATCAGTAAGTATATTAATCAAGTTGCAGCATCTCATGATCAGATTGGATGCATTTCTGAAGCACTTGATTTGAGGGGTCAACAAGGGTTCATTGTGTGCACATTTTCAGAAAAGACTATGTAGCCTACTTTGGAGGCTTGCATTTCACACCTAGTTAATTATCATGACGAAACACTTGTTCCCCTACATTCCTTGTAATTTTGTGTCCCCTTGTTCGTTCTCAGATTCCCAATACCTCGTTTGACATATTTGCTAAGCCCAAACCATTTGCAATTTGTTATGTTTTGCAGATTGCACCGTGAAAAGTGTTTCAACAAAGCTCACTTTGAGCATTTATATCTTGCATCCAGATGATTATTTCATCAAGCCAACTGGTTCCTGTGATTCCTTGTAGCTAAATGAGCTTGTATGCAAGAAATAACTAAGTAGTGATTTTTGGGAATTAAAATCTTGTAACTCAGGAAGCGTCAAGAGAATCCACTTTCCAGCATGGTTCCAAATATATCAAGCTATGTCAGAGTTTTTTAGCTAGTTTTGACCAATTTGCAAATTGGTAAAAAATCAAGTTTCAATGATTTAATTCTGCATATTCTTGATCCAGATGCATATTGAAGCAATTCTAGATTAATTCCAAGACTTAGTGGTGTGTGTACGAAAAAATTTAAGTCGAGCCCACAAGGGGCCCGACCTATTTCAGTTTCAGATTTGGATTGATATTAAATAATTACAAGTTAAATAATTCATGTTTATAATCCGCATGAGGCATGCATCCAAATTACCAAGCAAAGAAAGTAAAGTTTTAAAATGGATTTTTAAATCAGCATCTAATAATATTTTTGAACATTATTAAATATGTAACTTTGAATTGCAAAACTATATTTCAAAATGTGGGTCCCATTAACTTTAGAGCATGGCCAAAAAAGTTTCTCCTTGGCACTCGCTCAAAGTAAGTTTTCAACATTTATCGAGCCCTGACTAATAAACCATGTCAACCAAGAGATTAAGAGGTGAATATCAAGTTATGTTAATGAGTGAAATAGTGCTCGGGACTCGGCAAAACCAAAAGGATAGATTCAATGAGTCCCAAGAAAGCAAAGGGTGTTTTGCCCTAATGGGTTTGTTCAAGAGAAATTAGGGTTTTGTTTAGATGAATTCGTGGACGCCATGGTTTGTAGGAAATGAGCAAAGTACATTGTTGATAATGCTTTCATAGGTTTGGAGTAGACTACAGGTATCTACCTGAGCACAAAGGATAAAGATTTTGTACCATAACTACAAATCTTCATTGCAAGATGAATGCATAATACGTGACCTCAGGGAACGTAAATTAGTAGGCATAATATATTTAAAAATGTTGTAGTTGCAAAGGCTTGGGCAACGATGCATACAAAATGTTGAAGCAGAGGCATGGCATGTGAGTTGTTTAAATGCATCACATCAAAGCGGCACTGCTTTATGGAATGCAATGTTTGCATATGCAAAGAACACATTCTTTGAAGAGGCTTTAGAAATTTTAAGCAAATGCACTTGGTAGGTATCTTGTCCAAATCTGCAACCCTAGCCAACACCTTAGCATTCTTGTGCAAATAATGAAGCCTGGAATAGGTTATCAGCATCCATCAAAGCTTCTTTGAATCAATGGATATGGACAACAATCGAATGGTAAGGAATCTTGGGTAAGTAATGTAGCTAGAATCACTGGGAATGTGCATACCAAACATGGAGATGTAGCTAAATCTCATGCAATACTTGATGGAAAGTCTTAGGGAGGCTTCATCTCATAAAGTGTAATAATTTGGCATACAGGAGTTTTATTATGCACTACCAGACATGTATGCATTATGGAATAATTTTAGGGCATATAGGTTCAATATTGAGGAGATTATTTGGTATCAAAAGGTAGAGATGGGGATAAATAATAATACAGTGAAATATCTTCACTAGACAAAGTTCTTCTCATGAAGTATGCTGAGGGTTAAAAGGGAGAATAAAACAAATATTTGTTTGATAGTGAATGCCAAGTGGAAAATCTAAAAGTAAAGGTGAAAGCAATTCTATAGAGCATTTAAGATTGCTCTTACAAGAAATGTAAAATGAGTAAAATTGGAATAAGTGCAATTGATAATCTATGAAAATTCAGTGTTGGGTTTTATTTTACATGATATTTTGAGTATGTGGAAAGGCCAGTGGTAAATTCATTTTACCAAAAGTGTGAAATTGTTTTCACTTTGAGATAAATTGGTAAAGTAGTGGGGTACAATGTTTTACTCAGAAAGCAAAGTTTTACCAAAAGAGGCAAAATGGTGAGTAAGTAGCAGATGCAAAATGAATGTGAAATTATTGAACAAGTCTAAAGGTGGGAAGTATTATAAATGAGTCATAAGTAAATATTCCAATAAAGTGAAAGATTTATTTCACTAGTTTCCAGTTAGAGCAGTAGGGAAACATGCAAATGAAAGTGTTAAAAGGGGAAGAGGATATCTTCAGTTGGAGAGAGATGAGAGAGGAAGGACAAGTGGTAAGTGTAGATCAAATTTGAAGAAGACATGTGGTAGAAATTAGAGAATTCTGGAAGCTGCTTCTTCTTCTTTATATTCTCCTCTTTCTCTCTTGTAGAGATTCTGAAATCTTTCATTTTTTCTAGGCAAGTAGGGTTGTGTATAGTCTAGTGTTGGGATGATTCTGTAGTGAATAAATGTACAAATTTCTCGGTAGTTTCAATTTTTTCATGAGCAAAATGTTGAATTGTAGCAAAGGTTTGTCTCCATCTGTATTTTCAGACTTTGTATGAATCAAAATGTTAAGAATGTTTTAATTTGTCTTGATATTTTTCTGTCAATGTATAATTGTGTGCAAGTCTATGTGCAAATTGCAGTGATTCTGGGAATATATTATGGATCTGTAAGAAAGGTTTATGTACAAATTTCTCCGTAGTTTCAATTTTTTCATGAGCAGAATGTTGAATTGTATGTACAAATTTCTCCGTAGTTTCAATTTTTTCATGAGCAGAATGTTGAATTGTTGCAAAGGTTGTCTCGATCTGTATTTTCAGACTTTATATGAATCAAAATGTTAAGAATTTTTTGATTTGTCTAGATATTTTTCTGTCAATGTGTAATTGTGTGTATGGGTTTCCTTCAAGGAAGGAATTAAAGTCTGTGTGCAAATTGTGATTGATTAGTTTCAGAAATATTTTAATCAATATAATATTTCTTTTCCCTACGCTTTCTTGTTTTATAAGTTATTCATAAGTTATTTGTTCTCATCTATTTTTAAAGCATGTGAGATTCTGTATTTGAGAACAATCCATCTTCATTAAGCCTATAGGATGTTATTGTTTAAAAGAGTTATTATTAGTGCAGGCCTAGAAGTAGGAATATCCTCTTGAGTGTGATGGAGCTCACATTTTCTTGTCCTCAATCTATTGATGGGCTTAAATGTGTGATCTAGGTGTTCAAACCCATGGCCTAGGATTTTATAATTTCTCTTAGGATTGAGGGTAGAAAGAAAAATCACCAACATGGTCCTCCGTCTATTAACTAAATAAGTTTTTAAATTTATTTAATTAATTAATTTATCTTTTTCCCTCTCTTTTATCTTAACCACTCCCTTTATTTTATTATCTCCTCTACCTACCCTTCAATCTTTGTTGACATTCTTTATCCCACCTCTTAATCCTATCCCCCCATTTTTAGGATGCTCTCTATATAGGAGGCTTCCTCCTCTCTCTTTCCATGAATCGAATCTTGGAGCATACTACATTTTGTCGAATTGACTTTAGTCTATATCATCACAATTAAGCTACATCATCACAATGACATCCGTTCCCCATTGAGCTCTTGTGAAAGCATAAAAATATAAGAGTAAACATATTGAAAGCAAGATCAATGGAGATCTAGGAGAACAACGAAGATCGAACCCATTTAAATGTGTGAACGTATCATTTGGTTTATTTTATGATTTTGCATGTTTGATGGTTCTTTATTGATGTGTTGTTGAATTTCACTGTAGATCTAAGGTTCTATGGTTAGAACCAGGGTTTGCAATATTTAGGGTTCAAATTCGACATATAAACTAACATTGTTTCTCCTTTGGTGCAGATCTAGATGCTCACCCGCACCTCTCCTAATCATGCTCCCCCAATTTTGTTCTTGTCAATTGTGGCCTAAGGTGACCATCCAACTCAATATAATCATCTCGTGTATACATTCAAAGTACATTCTTACATAATATTGCTATTTAATGGCTCCTACTAATTGTTAGTTTGCAAATTTGCCACTTAACTATGTATTCTCATGCCCAAACAAATGACAAATGAAATTACAAGTTGAGCAAGATACAATGATATTTCATATCTACTCTCTACTTATTTTACAAGGCGCAACTACCTTCTAATAATATGCAGTGAATGAAAACCATGTGTGCTTTTAATCAAAAAGCAAATGAAAGGTGTAACATTTAACCTAAAAACTTTAAAAGGCAATAATAACAACCAATTTTAGAAAAAGATAGAATACAAAGATTCTATACTGAAATATATAGATCATAACAACTTCCAATTAAATCACTATTATAATATCCATTCAAAGAAGAATCATCTGTAACAGGTGCATGAATAAAATTTCAATCACTTCTAAATATGTTGATAAATTATCCAAATAGTCGTGCATTCAACATAAGAATAATAGACCATTCATCAACCATAATACAAAGTTTTTGGTTTTTCAAAACCTATTCAGATAGCCATTTTTAACTGTCCCTTCAGTAATTACATTAACACCTCCCCAAAAATTAGTAAAAAAATGCTCTCCCTACAAAGGTACCCCCCACTCTAATTTATAGCCAAGTTTTAATAATTGCCATCAAAGATAATGACTAGTTGAGGATAGTGATTCTTAAAGGTAATTAAACAAAACACTAAAAATAGAAAGATAGCCAATGTATTTTCTCTCACTGAAATGATTCCATCCCTTTTCTGTGGATACATCCACTGATTGGTCTTGGCTTGGTATTTTTTAAGCTTGTGCGATAATTCCAGAATTAACTCTTGTAATTACAGAATCGTCATGAGTTCAAATTTCTTGAGAATCAATAGGAGAGATATTTCCATGCTGCATCTTTCTCAGAATATCCTAAAGGCATTTGTCTCCCATATTTGTCTCTTTTATACCATAAAGACCATCTTCTATTGTTGGTGACATTAGAGAGAACTAGGATTTCAAGCACAATAAACAATCAACCAGAAATTTTGTTGTATTCATGATGCATAAAAATGGAACCAAGTAGTTAAGACCTAATCCCACTCTTATATGCACATTGGAATATGAAATAACCTAGGGAGATATCTCACTTTGACTACTTCTTGTAGAGGAGAGAGAGTCAAGGAATATCCCTTAGGGTTTCTATTCCTTTATTGTAATATAGAGGACGTTTACAAAATATGATGCAATGATCAACTTTGCTAAGAGATGAACAATGAAGCAAGCATAAACTGAAAATGCAGAATCTAACTGAATTGAAATTAAGAAACTGAACACAGAGCAGGGAGGGGAATCCAGATGTGCACCTATGCCGAAAATTTGGAGCTGACTAGGCAGGACCACGACATAGGGCACCTTGGTCCTTGATACTATAGGAGGCTAAAATTGCTGGATCAGGATTCTGAAGGCCTGAAATGCATAACTGCCAAAAAATGCTGAAAAAACCAAAGGACCAGGGCGCCACGCCCTAGTCCCTGAAGATTAAGGTCAAATTTTGAGGCTGGATCTGTATCTGTGTGCTCTGTCAGTTTCTGAAGATCGCGCGTCCACTAGATTTATGTACCTGCACCTGCAACTTGAAAAATGGTGTCTAGGTGCCTATATAGGGTTTTGTCTTAGTCAAACCCCTTGTTTTGGTGGTTTCCACCTCCACAAATAGTCGATAATGTACTAAAAATGTGTGTGCAACAATTTTGTGTGTATGCAAGATCATAAATGAACAAGAAAGTAGATCTAGAGTTCTACCCTACATGATAGGGAGGATCCTAGATTGCTTTAGTCAACTTGACTCACTCTAAGGCTTTCTTCCTAGCCTAACCCAGGAATTCTCCTCTCACTATTCCCCTAATCCACTCTAGGTCCTCACTACCGAGGTTTAATACTCTGCTCTGTGTGAATTCACTTTCATAAATCCACCAACTCACTAATCCACCAGATCTCACCAGCCACCTTGCAGGGTTTGCTCTACCATGGATTATACCTACAACTACTGCTAAGTTGTTTTCCTCCTCATGCTTGGATCTTCTCTCCCTTTGATCCCATCTTCCTCTGGTTTGAGGCTAACAGCCTAGACTCCACTCTACCCTACAAGTGATTCCTCTTGGTCACTAATATCTAGCCGGGCTATCATCAAGCTCACCTAGGGTCAGTCTGCTAAAACAACCGACGCCATTCCCTAGTCTGCTACACATAGAACTCTACTATACATGGCTAGCTCTTCTTGACAACTTCCAATGGTCGTGTTGATCCCATGATGGAGAATCAAGACAGAGCCATGTTGTAACTACTTGCCACCAACAGAAAACAAGAAACAAAATGACACCAAGCTCCCTATGATAGCAGATGGTTCCGCTTTGACTCACTCCAACCGCTGGCGACTTCATCGGGCTATTGAGGTAGGGTGAAATTGGTTGTTCCGATAGCTGATGGTAGCACTCCATACGCTAGCGGTGTCATCGGGGTAAGTCTCGCCGAAAACATGCACTCCAAAAAGAAAAGAAAAAAAATGCACACCAAGCTCCCTATAAACAACCTGATGAACTTGAACCAGTCCTTATGCCAAAATTGAAAAGGGTATTTGCTCACCCTTAGGTGCTCCTGCACCATACTCCCCACACAAAAAATCATATCCCCCCTGGGGCTGCAAGGCGACATCAATGCCCAGTCTTTTGAAATCGGATTTTGCAACCCAAGTGGCTTCGGCTTCAGGTATGTTGCACCACTTGATTAAGTGTTCCATATACACGCCATGCCTCGTTTGCTTCTTCACCCTCGAATCTAAACTCTGTTTCGCCTATGGTTTAGAAACGGGTGGTAGTGAAATATCATTGCGAGTAGTTTCCCCTTCTGGATTCAGTCCATCTAGCACTGCTACGGGACCTTTAAACTAAACCAAGTCTTGGACATTAAACACAGGGGACAATGCTAAATCTGCGGGTAAATCTACCTTATAAGCATTGGAGCCATACTAGTGTAGGAGCACCCTTCCAGACTCCTTCTCTTTCTTTGTTTTGTTGGTTTTATGCTTTTTAGAAGCCATTGTACATAAAATAATGAGCCATGTGCTCATAGGTCCTAGGTAGGGTCCTAGAGGAGATCTTAGGGGTCATAAGTCAAGATTGTGTTTTTCTTGAAAATGGAGTGTATGTGTGTCTTGGAGGTGTTTAGGGGTCCTTCTATCATGGTGGTTTTCTTAGGTTGGCCCATTGTGGGTCTAGGAGTCATGAAGAGCAACGTTGGGAAAGTTGCTCAAAACTTGCAAAAGTTGCATGACAACTTTTAAAAGTTGTCAAGCGTCTTTTCCATCATGATGTTCAAAATCCTTAGGTTGGCGTGGAAAACCCTAAATGTGGCACACTGACCGAGGTATGGGTAGTATAAGATGTTACAAACCCTAAGTGAAAGGGTTGGATGTCAAAGTTTGTATGGTCCAAGAAAGAAGAGCTTGACTGTGACTGTTTTTGAGTGACCAGTCAGTTTGAATGAAGTTACCGAGAAAACTAATGGATTGATTTGTGAGAAAAATTGTGTGAAATGTCTTCTTTGGTGTATATATCTTCATTGTGAGTGTGTATTTTAGCTTTTTGTTTACCGGTTGAGTGTGTTTGTAAATAATTTGTAAGTTGCAGTCTTACTGTCCAGTTTTGGACCGATTTGAATAAATGAAGTCTTAACTCCATTCCCCGTTGTGGAACCACCATGAAACCATGGGGAATGGAAGTGAGGACCATGTACTATAGTCCCAAGCAAGAAGGGCCCTTGAAAATGCAAGGAAGCCAATTGGAGACCCATTCCTAGGCGAGACTGGACAGTGCCCGGTTTGGAATGGTTGTTGTTGCAGAGGTCTTGGATAGCAAGGTTGAACAAAGGAGTATGCACCCTTTGGAGGAGGTGTAAAGGAGTGTGTGAAGAACCACTGGTGTGAAGGAGAAGTCTCCACCAATTTAGACAAGGTGGCTAAAACACAAAACATTCACTGTGACCCAAGTAGACCCTAAAAACCCTTACAAAACCCTTAAAAACCTCAAAATTTGCCCAAGGCACTGTACGACCACTTGGAGGCCCAAAACTAGAGAAATCCTTGAGCCCTTTCCAAATTAATGGTAGTCCATTTTGGGAGTTTGGGTTGTTTGTGCATCATTTGTGAGAGGGAGCCCTAAAAGACCGGTTAGGAGGCCTAATTGGTCCTAATCCTTGTAGCCCTATTTTGTAGGAAAAACACAAAATGGTGAAATCGGTAAGGGGTTTGAATATTGAAACCTCTTGGGGGCTCATGAATGGGTGGATAGACCATGAAATAGACCAGTAACAACCTTGCTAAGACCTTGGTAGGTGTGGAACAAGAATAGCCCTTATTAGCCATAGTAAGGGGTTTTGAGTCTCATGAGTAGGTGAGACCTTAGGAGCAGCATAGCAACTCATTGGTGGGTGGATTGGGCAAGGTTAGGGGATTCCTCAAGCAAAGGCAGTCCTAGAGACCCTAGGGTGTGAGGAGAACACCAGGTGATCCAAGGAAAGGATCCAAGAGCATAGACTAGGCTAGTCTATCCCAAGCACCAACCCATCACATACTTAGCCAAAATTTTGTAAGGTCCCATTCTCCTCATCTGAAGCTTACTAGGGACTCCCTTCTGCAATCTTGCCTTGTTCAGATGTACCATAACCATGTCTCCAACTGCAAATTGAATGTCCTTTCTCCTCTCATCTGCTTTAGCCTTAATCCTCTTCATAGCGTCAATCAAGGTTCTCTGCACTTGTTCATGCCCCTCTTTCATAAACTGAGTGAAATACTCTGCATGTCCACTTCTTCCTTCCAGGCTTCCCAAATCTCAAAGTTCACAAACACCGCATGGGTGGAGTCCATAAACAATCTCAAAAGGACTCTTACCTGTAGTTCCGTTGACACTGTCATTATATGCAAATTTTTCTTGTGGTAGCACTTGATCCCACATTTGTCCATACTCTTTCATTAGACACCTCAGAAGATTACCCAATACTCAGTTTGACCATCTGTCTGCAGATGGTATGCAGATCCAAAAGAAAGGTTAGTTCCCAGTCTTGTCCCATAAACTTCACATCCCTGTCTGAAACTATATTGAGAGGCAGCCCATAAATTCTTACCACCTTTTTGAAAAATAGATGTGCAATGTAACTAGCATCATGCGTAGTCCTGCATGGAACAAAATGACTCATTTTACTAAACCAGTCAACAATGACAAAAATACTATCCAGGCTAGTCTTGTGTTTTGGCAAACCCACAATAAAATCCATGTTGATGCACTCCCACGGTCTGTTGGGAATTGGTAAAGGTTGGTATAGTCCGGCATTTGAACTGGTACCCTTGGCTCTCTGACACACAAAACACTGCTCAACATACTTCCTGATATCTTTATGCATTTTCAGCCAATAATAAAATCTTTGCACCAATTCAAGTGTTTTATTTAGACCAAAATGTCCACTAAGACTTCCATTGTGTTTTTCTAGTATGAGATTTTCCCTTATAGATCCTCTTGGCACACATAACTGACATCCCTTAATAAAAGACCACTCTGCAATGTGTAATTTGCATACTGGCTATTGAAATGATTATTAAACTCACTACATACCTTGTATACCTCAGAAAAGTCTTCATCTTCTCTGTAAAACTCCTTGAAACTCTCCACACGTATGCTCTGCAAAGTCACTTCTTGGATAGTGAGAAGTTTTCTACTTAAGGAATCTGCTACCTTGTTCAACTGTCCCTTTTTGTGCTTAATAGTAAAAGTGTATGCCTGCAGGTATTCTATCCATTTGATGTGTCTATTGCTCAACTTTTCTTGAGAATTGATAAAACTCAAGGCTTGGTTATCTGTAAATACTACAAATTCTTTGGGCAAAAGATAATGCCTCCACTTCCTAAGAGCTTGCACTAAGGCATAAAATTCTAAGTCATAGGATGAGTATCTCTTCTTGGCGTCATTCACTTTCTCACTATAGAATGCTACTGGTCTTCCCTCTTGGTTCAAAACAACTCCTACTGCTATATGACTAGCATCACATTCTAAGGTAAACAACTTATCAAAACTTGGTAAAACTAGGATGGGTTGGGTAGCTATCCCCTTTTTGAGCAACTCAAACCCCTGGTCAGCTTCTTTAGTCCACCTAAACTTAGTTTTCAACCCACCCTTAATTGTATCAAGAACAGGAGCACAAATTTCACTAAAAGCTTGAATGAACTTCCTATAAAATTGGGCAAGTCCATGAAAACTTCTTACCTCAGTAGCAGTTTTTGATGTAGGACAACTCTGTATTGCTTCCACCTTGCTAGGATCCATTTCCAAAGTACCTTGGGATACTACAAAACCCAAATAAATGAGTTCGTGTTTCATGAATTCACATTTTTCAAGATTGATTGCCAATTGTTCCTCATGCAGTTTCCTTAATACAATCTGCAAGTGTTCAAGATGCTCTTCCTCTGTTTTGTTGAATATGAGGATATCATCAAGGTATACCACTACAAATCTACCTATGTAGAACTTCAACACCCCATTCATCAACCTCATGAAGGTACTAGGGGTGTTAGTAAGCCCAAATGGCATAATTAACCACTCATACAACCCCTTTGTAGTCTTAAAAGTTGTTTTCCATTCATCCCCTTCTTTAATCCGGATCTGGTGATATCCACTCTTTAAATCCAGCTTAGTGAAGTACTTTGCTTCTCTAAGACAATCCATTAAATCCTCAATTCTAGGGATAGGAAATCTGTATCTTATGGTGATTCTATTTATTGCCTGAGAGTCAGTACATAATCTCCATTTACCTCCTTTCTTGGTTGCTAAGACCACTGGCACAACACATGGGCTTATACTTTTTCTGATTAGACCTTGATCAAGCAACTCTTGTACTTGTCTTGCCACTTCTTTGTTTTGTTCAGGAGTCATCTTATATGCAGCCTTATTAGGCAATGATGCTCCAGATATAAAGTCTATTTGGTGACTTACTTGTCTGGGAGGGGGTAGTCTTGCAGGTGTTCCATCACTCACAATGTCCTTAAACTATTCTAACAACTACTGAACCTCTGTAGGTAAAAATTCTTGTTTAGTCTTCTCTGCTTGACTCGGTTTCACTAAGAGAGCATAATGTTCTCCATCTCCTTTCTTGAGATCTCCCAAAAATTATTTTCCTCCGGCCAACAACACGTTAGGACCACTAGTCTTGGTTCCTTCATCCTCTACCAAAGATTGAATCTTGTATGTCACCCCTTCCTTTGTGAATGCATAAGAGTTCTTTTCTCCATCATGGATAGCTTTTTTGTCAAATTGCCACGGTCTGCCTAGCAACAAATGACGGGCATCCATGGGTAGAACATCACATAAAATTATGTCTGAATATTTCCCAATTGCAAATTCAACCCACACTTGTTCATTTACTATGTGACCTTGTAAGGATGACTATGTGGCATGTTGCTCAACCCAAGTTTACTTACTGCTTCTTCGGAGATGATATTGTATGTTGATCTCGAGTCAATGATCACTTTACAGACCTTACCAAGTATCTTGCACTTTACTCTGAAAAGAGACTTCCTCTATTTAGGCTCTTCCTTAACCGGTTCCCTGATTAGCACCCTTGTAACCATCAGATTCTCACCATTCTCTGAGTCAAGGTTTACTTTAGGAGACTTCACACTACTAGAATCCTCTTGCACATAATTGATTCTTTTCTCTGAACATGATGAGGTTGCCTTCTCCGGAAACTTATAAGCAAGATGACCAAAATTACTGCAGTGGTAACACTTCATGTTTGCAAAGTATGAACCTCCGCCAGAACTTTTAGATCTACCTCTGTTGTTGCTGTTATGACCTCTTCCTCTACCATAATTTCCTCTTCCATTGGATTCATTAGACTGCTCAGTCAATTTTGACTCTCCTTGTGGTCTTAATTCACTTCCTCTGCCATTGTAGCTTCCTCTATAACCTTTTGAATCTCGGCCTCAACCTCTACTTCTACAAGAGCTTTCATGTTTCTTCTTATTCTTTTCTTCTACTTTTAGGGCCAACTGATAACATTTGTGAATGGTACTTGGACTCAACAAACTTAATTCCTCTTGTATGTTCCATCTCAGACCATTAAGGTACCTTGCTACTCTAATGCTTTCATCCTCCATCACTTTTGACCTTAGACACAACTTCTAGAACTCTTTGGTGTAGGTACTTACATCTAACTCCTTTTGCCTAAGGTTTTGTCTTTTCCTATGCAATCGCACTTCATAATCCCCAGGAATATAAGTCTCTCTAATTTTGCTTACCATCCCTTTCCAAGTAGATATGGGGATCTTACCTTCTCTCTCTCTCTCTCATTTTGTATAAACTTCCACCAAGTAACGACAACACCTCTCATTCTTGATTTAGCCACCTTAACCTTTTGGGCCTCAGTCACACCTTCACACTCAAAATGATTTTCCATACCCTCTATCCATTCCATTACCGACTCTGCTTCCATCTTGCCACTAAACAGTAGTACTCCTTCCAAAGACTTTCCACTCATTGCCTTCAAAGCCTTCGAGAATGGTTCTTGATCAATAATAGGGTCTGGGGCAAGGACTTCATCCTCTATTGCCAGCATTTTACCCTTCTCATCTATCTTCCCACTCGCTTCTGTTGTCTTGTCTTCCACCACACCTAGTTTTTGCTCCAACTGCTCCAACCTTTCCTTGAGCAATCGGTTTTCATTTTCTTGGTCAGCGACCTGCTAAGCCAATTCTGCATTGGTCACCATCTTTACTCCTTCTGATACTAGATCAGTCTTACACTCTTCACCTAAAATCAATAACTAGCTCTGATACCAATCTGATAGGGAGGATCCTAGATTGCTTGAGTCAGCTTGACTCACTCTAAGGTTTTCTTCCTAGCCTAACCCGGGAAAATCCTCTCACTATTCCCCTAATCCACTCTAGGTCCTCACTACAGAGGTTTAATACTCTGCTATGCGTGAATTCACTTTCATAAATCCACCAACTCGCTAATCCACCAGATCTCACCAGCCACCTTGCAGGGTTTGCTCTACCATGGATTATAACTACAACTTCTGCTAAGTTGATTTCCTCCTCATGCTTGGATCTTCTCTCCCTTTGATCCCATCTTCCTCTGGTCTGAGGCTAACAGCCTAGACTCCAATCTACCCTGGAAGTGATTCCTCTTGGTCACTGATACCTAGCCGGGCTATCATCAAGCTCGCCTAGGGTTAGTCTGCTGAAATGACTGACGCCATTCCCCGGTTTGCTACACATAGAACTCTACTATACATGGCTGGCTCTTCTTGACAACCTCCAATTGTCGTATGGATCCCACGATGGAGAATCAAGATAGAGCCATGTTGTAACTACTTGTCACCAACAAAAAACAAGAAATAGAACGACATCTTATTTACAGAGCCGAGCTTGGCACGACTTCAAAATTGGAACTCACAAAACACAGAAAAGTAACATATACTCTATCACACTGGCATTTAAAGATTTAAGCCATTATTTACAATTTTCAAACAAAAATTGAACTCTAACAAAGAAACCAGAAAACGGTCTTCAAATTGTTATTCAAAAGATGTTCTTTGTTCCACCTATCCAACCTCCTTCTAACCTCTTTACAAAATTCCCATTGGGTCTTTTATAGCCTCCTAAACAAGTCTTGAATCTTTCCTAACAGATGAGATTGAACTCGACACAATCGGTTTTTTACTGTAACTGATTTTGTATTTCCATTGGGTCATCAGGTTAGCACCGAAACACTTATTCTGACATCCAAGGGCAGTTTACAACTCACTTGCTTTTCTATCGGGTCATTAGAGTAGCATCAAAACACTTACTTTGATATCCAATGACATTTTACCAATTCCGCACTTCCTCGTCGGTTTCCATCGGGTCATCAGAGTAGCAACAAAACATTCTTGCGATGGCTGATGGTGCACTCCACTTCCTCATCGGGTTATCGGTGTAGCTCCCAACCTGTTATGTCGATAGCCGATGATGCGCTCCATACAATATGCTTTCGCATCGGTTCAACATCAAACATGTCTTGTCGATACCTGATGGCTCCACTCCGAACTCACTCCACTCGCTCCACTCCGATGGCGACCTCATCAGCTCATCGGGGTAGGTGGAAAACACTTCCACCGATAGCCGCTGGTTTCTCTTTGACTCACTCCAACCACTGGCAACTTCATCGGGCTATTGAGGTAGGGTGAAACCGGTTGTTCCGATAGTCGATGGTAGCACTCCATATGCTAGCAGTGTCATCGGGGTAAGTCTCGCCGAAAACATGCACTCTAAAAAGAAAACAAAAAAAATGCACAGCAAGCTCCCTATAAACAACCTGATGGACTTGAACCAGTCCTTATGCCAAAATTGAAAAGGGTATTTGCTCACCCTTAGGTGCTCCTGCACCACTACGCTTTGGAGAGAAAACCCTAAATGATTGTAAATGTAAATGTAAATGCTTCAAATCACAAGTGCAATAATGGATCTAAAGCGTGAATGTAAATCTGAAAATGAATGTTATGAAACTCATACAAAGACATGAAAATAACATGAAACGATACCAAACCCTAAGGGAGAGGTACAAGCCAATCAACAATTAGTGATCTCCTATTATTCTTCAATGTCTTCAAGGCTCCTAATTGATGTTGAAAATGATTGATGAAGGCTTGATAAATTCTTTATGAATGCTTGATTTGCTGATTGTAGACTCCACATAACTTGCACTTTCACTTCATAAGAGGCTCCTTCAATTGCTAGAGAATCAAATCCTTCAAATGAGGAAAGGAAAGGCTTTATGTAGGAGACCCTAAATTTGTTTTGAGTCATAGGCCAACCTAGAAATAATATTTCCCACCAATCTCTTGGATTTGAATATTGAAATGCCGCCAATACATGCCCTTGAAATTCAGGGAGAAAAAGTTAGGACCGAGTAGGTAGCTACTTGGTCCGAACACACGGTCTAACCATCTTTTCGCCAAATTTTCAGGGAAGCAAGATATTGTGATATTAGAGAAATTTCCAAGAGTATGTGGGAATATATGATGTTTAGATATGCGAAATTGGGCCTTGAAGGTCGAAATAGGACATAATTAGGGTATTTGATGAAATGATTTATTGGAGGAATAAAATAAAAAGGGGCACACTTAATGTAAAGGGCCCAATTTTATGATGTGTAGAGTGATGAAAGAAGACATTATATTTAATTAATTAAATACTTAAAGGGAATTTTAAATTCAACATGCAAACACTCTAAGGTGGCTGCTAACCTAAGCGTTGAATTGTACCACCCAATTAAGGGTGTACAATTTCTAATGCTACAATATTAGATTCCAGCAAGTGAGCTTGCAAAAGACTCGGAGCAAGTGCATAACATAGGCTCATGAGAGAAATACTACAGCTTTCAAAACAACTCACTTTGAAAGAATGCTTACATTAAAAATAGAGGAGGTAAAAGATGGATTGGATTGATTCTAGCCTATCTCTTTGCTTCTCTGCAACCTTCTTTGTGCCTTAGAAAACTCAAAGTTCTTGTTGTTGCATGCTTGGGACAAAAATGAAATTAGAAAGATAGCGACCTTTTTAAGAATCAAGGCATTAATTTTATTTAATTCTAATAGCTAGAGTACTACATTATTTCTTGAAAATTGTGTTAACACACTTTGCATGCCTTCCATCACCTAATGGTTGTCAATGAACTAAATTGAGTGACATCATGAAAAGACAATGCCTTGAGACTAGAAAAAGCTTCAAGTTGGGTAGTCAGTAAAACGTTGAACTGTCGAACCATGTTGGCAAAGGGTACATGGGTTCCAAAATCTAACTAAACAAATACAAAGAAATATGCTTTAAAGATAGTTGGGCAGTCAGGAATTTCTCAAACTTATGAACCAAAAGGAAAGGTTTGAAGACTTATTAATCTTGTTAAACTTAAAGATAGAGGAGAGAGAGTCAAGGAATATATCTTAGGGTTTCCATTCCTTTAATGTAATATAGAGGAGGTGTACAAAATATTGTGCAATGATCAACTATGCTAAGAGATGAACAATGAAGCAAGCATAAACTGAAAATGCAGAATCTGACTGAACTGAAACTGAGAAATTGAACACGGAGCAAGGAGGGGAATCCAAATGTGCACCTGTGCCAAAAATTTGGAGTTGACTAGGCAGGACTAGGGCATAGGGCACCTTGGTCCTTGATACTATAGGAGGCTAAAACTACTGGATCTAGGATTTTGAAGGCCTGAAATATAGAACTGCCAAAAAAAGCTAAAAAACCGAGAGGACCAGGGTGCCACACCCTAGTCCCTGAAGACTGAGGTCAAATTCTGAGGCTAGATTTGTATCTGTGTGCTTTGTCGGTTTTGAAGATTGCACGTTGACTAGATTTATGTACCTGCACCTGTGTTGGTGTAAATAATTATTCATCATGGATATTATTACACTTACTTAAGTTTACTTAGGATAATGCATTTCATAGTAGTTTGGATATGAGACACTTGGGTGTTTGTACCACATTGGGATAGTGTGTGTAGGAGAAATTCCACCTCTTATGGTGTTGATCTTGTTATTACACTATCATATCCACTTATTGTGGAGTGATAATTCCACCTTCGGTGGGTGATCCACCTCATGTGGATCATTATATTATTTCTCCTACCCACCCACACATATTTCCTACCTACCCTTGTTTCTTATTGAGCCACATGTCATATTTGTGTGCTCATACATATCCCTAGCCTTGCTTATATAAGCAGGCTCATCTACATTGTATGTAATAACAACAATAATCCAGTTGATTGTTGATCATTTTTCTATTGATGAGAATACAGTTTATTCTTGTCCCATATTATGTCTCTATCTTGTACATTTCAATGACCTCTTGATCTTGGCAAAATCCAACATGGTATCAGAGCTATTGGAGTCTCATTGATTCGTCTTGAAGAGGCATTATTGCGACGTCAAGAGGCAGATCTGAGGAGCATCATCATTTGGAGGCGTCCTAGACCAGATCCGACCTCACCATTACGTCCGGAAGGCCATTTCCATGAATTTTGGTTATAAAGTTGGCCTATTTTGGTGAGAAAATTTTTTTTCCCCAATTTTGCCCTATTCGTACGGATTTCGAAATTTTTTTATTAATATTCCGAAAAAAAAAAATTTCATTTTCAGAAAATTGTTTCGAAAAATTCAAAAAAAATTCAAAAAAAATCGAAAAAAATTGAAAAAAATCAAAAAAAAAAATGATTTTTTGGGGGGTCCGCAGACCCCCCCCCATGCTGATTGTACCTGCAGGTCGCAGGTGTACATTTCGCGCAGAATTCGTACCTTTCTGCAGATTCCGCCCGTGCACCTGCAGATTCCGGCGTCCTCGCTCGAGCCCGCATCGCCGTCCCGGCCAGCGCCGCTTCCCGGCGCCACCTCCGCGTCCCTACAGCTCGGCGCCACCCCTAGGTCTCCGGCAGCGCCTCCTCTCCCGCATCTACTCCGGAGCCACCGACGCGCAGCTCCGCTCCGCAGTCTCCAGAAACCCCCGCGTCCTCCCTCGGCGACCGCTCCGGCTTCTGACGCCGCCACCTCACCTCTTCGGCGCCGCTCCTCCGCGGCCCACCAGCTCGGCGCCCTCTGCCAACTCACCGCCACGCGGACACCACCGTACAGACAGACAACCTCTTCTGTACGCAGCGTCAGCTATTCCGTACAGTGACACGTCAGCGCGCCACATCATCGCCCAGTCACCCTGCCACATCAGCATCCATACAGTATGGATCGCACAGCCAACTGTCCGTACAGTACGGACGACACAGTCAGCCAGGCAGTGAAGTTTTGGCGACGTTCATACGGCTGTCAAATTTAACACAGTGTTTTGCTGATGTCAGCGACACATCAGTAGGGTTTGAAAATTTTTTGACCCCCTCTCATTTGCATTTTTGATTTTGCAGTTCAACTTCAAATGGCCATAACTTGCTCATTTTTGCTCCTTTTTTGGTGCAATTTTTTTTGAAATGGGCTAGAATTTCGTGCTCTCCGCAGTGGTGAAAGAATTTTTTGATTTTGATGCACGAATTTTTCAGAAAATGCAGTTTTTGGTGACTGTCCCTGAGTAATCCCAGTTTTTGCAACTTCAGAGGCTTCGTTTGGGGTCATCCGACCTCCTTTTTAGGTGCCGTTTTTTTTGAAAGTGCATATTTTTTTGTCTACTTTCACATGATGCTATCAGATTGATGTCATTGTAAGTAGAAATTGTACTTTCAGATCTTGGCCATTTTTGGCTCTCTTGGTACTTGTATATTTGCTTGAATCTCAGTTAGATTCATTGCACTATTGATTGAAGTCTCTTGTATCTCATTTGAGAAGTTGTAAAATTTGCATCATAAGCCCACTTTGCCTTGTTTTGCAAGTGGCTCATTGTAATCGCACTAAGTATAAAGTGCCAAAATCATCACTTTTGGGGGGGTACTTTGATTGATTGAATTTGGGGGGTGTCTCTTGTGTTCTTTCCTTTTTGCTGCTATGGGTTCTTCTAAGTTTCCTCTCTTAACTCCACATAACTATGCTACTTGGAAAATTGATGCATGGAGTAAACTTATGGAAAAAGGACTCACTCATTACATTGATGGAACTATTGTTGCTCCAGCTGATCCTAAGGCTGATCCAGTTGGTCACTTAGATTGGCTCACTAAAAATATCATGGCAATTGGTACCTTAAGAAAGTATGTTTCAAAGGATCTCATTTTTCATATTGAGAAATGCACTCTAATCAAGGATGCTTGGCAAAAGTTTCAAGACTTGTATGGTCAAGTTGATGAGATTAGGGGATATCAAATTGATAGTGATCTCACCATGTTAGATCCCAAGAACTTTGATACTATACAAGATTATGTCACTAAGGCAAATGAGTTGAGGGCACAACTCAAAGATTGTGGCATTGATAAGAAGGATACTCAATTGATATTCAACTTGATAGGCAAGCTTCCACAAGAATATGCAGCATTTGTTTCTAGTTTCCAAACCCATAGGATGACAATGGGTTCAAGCTACAAAATGCCTACATTTGATGCTTTCAATGAAATGTTGATGATGGAACAAACTAAGTTGATAAGCATGGGCATTCTTAAGGCTTCTTCTAAGTCTCAAGCGTTAGTGGCAAATCAAGGAAACAAAGGAAATCAAGGAAAGGACAACTCAAACAAGAAGAAATGGCAATCAAAGCCTAAAGAAAAAGCACCATCTTCTCCACAACAAGGAGATTCATCCTCTTTCAAGAAAGATAATTCACCAAAGAGAGAGAGACCTACTTGTGCTTATTGTAAAAAGATTGGTCATGAGGAACATCGTTGCCATACTAAGAAGATTGATGAGCTTACACATATCATCAAAAAGCATAACATTGATTTTCCTAAAGTCTACAAGAAGGATGATTCATCAACTTCCACTTCCTCACATTCAAAAGGAAAAGGGCAAGCATTCATGGCTTCTACAAGTGGAAAAACTCACTCTTTTGGAACAAGAAAAGGAAAAGCTCTATGTGCTATAACAAATCATACTTCAGAGAGATGGCTTCTAGATTCAGGGGCTTCTCATCATATGGCATCTTCACAGTCTATGTTCTCTACATTTGAGCCTTGCACCATGCCACAGATTTTGATGGGCAATCATACATACATGGATGTGATTGGGAAAGGATCTATTGACATTGGGGATAACTCCTTCAATGATGTGTTGTGTGTACCCCACTTGACAAACAATCTCCTTTCTATCTATCAAATCACACATGGCACAACTAAGAGAGTTGTGGAGTTCACACCTGACTCAGTTTTCATTAGAGACATGGAGACTAGAGCTATCATTGCAACTGGGGTGGTTGATCATGCATCTCGGTTATACACCTTTTCAGATTTTGTTGATGATGATGATTTCATATTTGATGATTCTACACATGTTGATCACACTTATTGTGATGATTCAGATTTTGAGGAGAACTTTGGACACTTGAACTTGGGGATTCTCACATGTAACCCCATTCTTGAGTCTTGTGTTTCATCTTCTCATATTGATATCACATCACCTATTGCACCTGATGATGCAGATAGTGCGACAGTTTTGCCTTCATGTGATTCAGTGCAGCAGGATATACATTGTCTTCTAGCTTCAGATTCATGGGATGATTACATGACAGATATTTCAGGTTTGTTTGTGGAATCCTACATTGCAGATTTGGGAGACATCATTGATGACATACATCTTCTCTTTGATGAAGATGATCCTTCTTCGATTGTTGCGAGGGCACACTCTGACCCTCTTGTTCATTCTCTACATGATCATTCTTTCGAGGTTGACATGATTGTGGATACTTATGTACAGCAGTTGGAGGAGGTCTCTTTATGCTTTGAGGAGACACATGAGTCTTTGGACATTGTTCTACATCCATCTCCACTAGATCTTGGAGTTCCTTTTTCAGTAGTGTGGAGCAGTTCACCACCTTTGGAAGGGGTATCTTTCAGCATCGACATGGGGACACTTGAGCAGTTTTCAGAGATTCCTTTCATCATGAGTTTTCTTCATACATCTTCCCTTCATGATTGGGGAGACTTCATGGATACACCTTTGGTTTTGTTTCTTCCTAAGGGGAGGAATGTTGTTAGACGTTCGTGGAGCAGTTTCTTCATATATCGAGCTTCTATCATTGGTGCAGATTCTTCATTGAGGGATGATCACAGTTTGACTTCTCTTCTTCTCTCATATGGGGGGGACTTTTTCCTCACATGGGGTTTTGTTCCTCACATTCTTCTATGAGAGTTCTCTTTTGTATAGCTTTCATCTCTCTTTTGGGGGAGGGTTTTTTCCCATTGGGTTTTTCTCTCTTTCCCCACTTTGTGAGAGATTTCATTGCATTGGTTTGCATGCATTTGCATTTGTGCATGGGTACCTAACATGGCCTCATAGCCGGGACCCATCTTGCATTGCTTAGTTGCATTGTAGACTTAAGTGCATTCCCCTAAGTTGCACTTACGGGGGGGTGTTGGTGTAAATAATTATTCATCATGGATATTATTACACTTACTTAAGTTTACTTAGGATAATGCATTTCATAGTAGTTTGGATATGAGACACTTGGGTGTTTGTACCACATTGGGATAGTGTGTGTAGGAGAAATTCCACCTCTTATGGTGTTGATCTTGTTATTACACTATCATATCCACTTATTGTGGAGTGATAATTCCACCTTCGGTGGGTGATCCACCTCATGTGGATCATTATATTATTTCTCCTACCTACCCACACATATTTCCTACCTACCCTTGTTTCTTATTGAGCCACATGTCATATTTGTGTGCTCATACATATCCCTAGCCTTGCCTATATAAGCAGGTTCATCTACATTGTATGTAATAACAACAATAATCCAGTTGATTGTTGATCATTTTTCTATTGATGAGAATACAGTTTATTCTTGTCCCATATTATGTCTCTATCTTGTACATTTCAATGACCTCTTGATCTTGGCAAAATCCAACAACCTGCAACTTGAAAAATGGTGTCTACGTGGCTATATAGGGTTTTGCCTTAGTCAAACCCCTTGTTTTGGTGGTTTCCACCTTCACAAATAGCTGATAATGTACTGAAAATGTGTGTGCAATAATGTTGTGTGTATGCAAGAGCATAAATGAACAAGAAAGTGTTGGCATTTCAATAAGTTTGTTGGTATGAGGATATTGAGAAGGTTGTTGGAGATTGTTGATACAATTGATAAAGGATGATTATTGTCTTAATAACATTATTTTGTCATTGATGTCAAGCAATTGATTTTCTGATTCAGTATGATGTTGCCATATCTTAAAGAGTATGTTTTGATGAGTATAAAGATGTCAGTAAGTGACACAGAAAGAATGTGAAAATGAAGGGGAGTAATAAGTTATTCAATGGGCAACTATTATCGAGTTAGACAGTGATGAGATTATGATATTTTGATTGTTTTGATATCCTATATATGTGTATTCAGGAGAAAAGAATTCATGCAATAGAATGAGTAAAGGTTTGATACTGTTCTATTTTACCGAGCAAGGAGCTAGTCGGTACACACCAAGGTTATCGATATCGATTAAAGAAGGAAGAAGTCACCGAGTTTCATCAGCAAGCAAAACTACCGAGACAAATACAGAATGACTATCGACTAAAGTTCAGTATTAACCGAGTATCAACCGAGCAATAACATAATGCATTATTAAATGAAGGATGCCAATGAGCTAGAGATTTATAGAAGATTGGAATGTTGTGCAAGAAGTTTGTTAAGGATCAACGACAATGAAAATTCAAGAGTTAGATCTACAACACAGATTGAATGGTCAAATCTGAGCACAAGTACCAAGGAAGGAATACAAGTTTCAAGGTGAGATAAAACATTTTTTAGTTCGAAGGATTCAAGGAACCTAGTCAAGTTTGATGATCTAATGGCTAAGATTAATCATGGGTAATGTGATTAAGGAGATTAAGCAGTTAGGAATTGCTTATAAATAAGGAAAAGTTGATGAACAAAGTATGTGGGCAAATAGAAGAGCAATGATACTGCAAAGGTGATTACCGAGTACAAAAGATTGAAGATCTGATTCAAGAACAGATTGAGAAGCCCAATAAGAAGGAAGATAAGTCTTATGACAAGATTATTTTGAGCACATAGAGTCTGCTTTAACATTTCAGATGTGAAGTTGTAGATATATTTTATTACTGTTATTTATTTCTGTAAGGGGCAGGAAATCTCTTAACCGAGTGGACCTAACAGTCTTATTTGTAAATCCTCTAGCAAGGTAACATTCTGAATGAGTGTTTGAAATCCTTTGACAAGGTCACTTCTAACAAAGTGCAAGATTCTGATAAATCTAAGGGAAATCCCTTGACCGGGTCACATCTAGCAATGTGTTTATGTAATCTTTAACATGATTGGCTTTTAACCGAGCATACTCTAGAAGAGTATATTTTCTTTGTGGGTCCGAAATCCCACAGTGGTTTTTCCCTATTTGGGTTTCCACGTTAAATCTAGTGTTAAATGTGTTTTGATGTTTTAAGTTTATCAGTTTATGAGTTTGAATGATTTACAGTCATAGTTGCATATCAAGTAAGTTCTACCGAGGTTGAATCTGATGAATATGTTGGATTGTGAGTTTATCTGATTCACCCCCCCCCCCTCTCATCTAACTAACAAAAAGTAGATCTAGAGTTCTACCCTACGCTTTGCAGAGAAAACCCTAAATGATTGTAAATGTAAATGCTTCAAATCACAAGTGCAATAATGGATCTAAAGCATGAATGTAAATCTGAAAATGAATGTTATGAAACTCATACAAAGACATGAAAATAACATGAAACCATACCAAACTCTAAGGGAGAGGTACAAGCCAATCAATAGTTAGTGATCTCCTATTATTCTTCAATGTCTTCAAGGCTCCTAATTGATGTTGAAAATGATTGATGAAGGCTTGATAAATGCTTTATGAATGCTTGATTTGTTGATTGTAGACTCCACATAACCTGCACTTTCACTTCATAAGAGGCTCCTTCAATTGCTAGAGAATCAGATCCTTCAAATGAGGAATGGAAAGGCTTTATGTAGGAGACCCTAAATTTGTTTTGAGTCATAGGCCAACCTAGAAATAATATTTCCCACCAATCTCTTGGATTTGAATATGAAAATGTCGCCAAATCATGCTCTTGAAATTCGGAGAGAAAAAATTGGGAACGAGTAGGTAGCTACTTGGTTCGAACGCATGGTCTGGCCAACTTTTCTTATGATGATACAGTATTAGATTCCAGCAGGTGAGCTTGCAAAAGACTTGGAGGGAGTGCATAACATAGGCTCATGAGAGAAATACTACAGCTTTCGAAACAACTCACTTTGAAAGAATGCTTACATTAAAAAGAGAGGAGGTAAAAGAAATGGATTGGATTGATTCTAGCCTATCTCTCTACTTCTCTGCAACCTTCTTTGTGCCTTAGAAAACTCAAAGTTCTTGTTGTTGCATGCTTGGGACAAAAATGAAATTAGAAAGATAGCGACCTTTTTAAGAATCAAGGCATTAATTGCATTTAATTCTAATAGCTAGAGTACTACATTATTTCTTGAAAGTTGTGTTAACACACTTTGCATGCCTTCCATTATTTCTTGAAAAATAGATTTGAAAGGTAAACTGATCAAAACATAACGAAATAACATGCAGAATGCTAAAATATCATAAAAAGATCATTTCACCTTGCTATTTTACCTTCTCCTTCGGATTGAGCTTGATGAAGTGAAGGCGCCCCTTGATAATGCTCCACTTGATGTGCTCCTTTGATTGCTGGATGTGGATGGCTCTCCAATATTGTGCACGAATGATAAGGATGAGATGATCAAGTTGCCAAGATGACTTCCTGGGCTCAAAAGGGCAGCATAAGCTTACTGAATTTCAAGATGTTTTGAATGAAGGGATGGAACCCTATTTTATAGGAAGAGGAGAGGAAAACGGATGGCTAGGATGAATTCGAGATGAACGGCTAAGATTTACTTGTGAGGTCACACAAGGTCCAAGAGAGGGTGTGGAGACCAAGAAATATGCCTTAAAGGCATTTCGTATCTCCACACTCTACAAGATGCATTGGAGGAATTAAAAATTCTCCAAAAATGGATATTATGGGGATTAGAAGAATAAAAAGGAATTAAAAATTCCTTGGGAGAGGGAAATGCCTAGAGGAATGTAAGATTTTGAAAATCTTACATTCATCTAGAAAAAGAGCATTTAAAGCTAGTGGCTGGATGAAAGGACAAAGAGTTGACTTTGTGGCTAATCATGATGATTAGCCATTAACGACTCATTAGGAGGGGAATTAGAGGAAATGTTAGGTGGGATTTATATTTGTAGGAGAATTTGACTAAAAGAATAATGTTAAGTGAGTTTAGGGAGTTTCTAGAAGAATTTATTAGGTTAATGATGAATTAAGAAGATGATTTGTAGGAATCATGTAGGTTAACTAATTAATTGAAATTAATTAGCTAAGAGGAAGATTTGTGAGGATTTGATTTTTTAGAAGAATAAAGAAAGGGATTGATTTATTAAATAAATCAATCATATGCTATAGTGACAATATTAATTATTTAATTAATATTGAGAAGAATTTTAATTAACATAATTAATTAATTAATTATGTGAGGAATTAAAAAATAATTAAAATAATTATTTTTAAGTGTCTACATTTTGCCCCTCTTTGAAGCGAGGTGTGATGACGCATTGATTCAAAGAATAATCTTGTTTTGATGTTGATATTGGTTTGATAGGATGCCCCAGCTCTTGATTTATAAATTACGGTATGGTGATGCCCCCTCGGGAGATCAATTGAGGTATTTGATCTTTGGAGTTTTGCGAAATTGATATCCCGATAGATTTGATTTGATTCGATTGATAAGATCTAGATTCAGTCTGATTTCAAGAAGAATTCATCCTGTATAAGACAAAGATGATCAAAGTGTCTGGTTTCAGGAAGGATTCATCCTGTATAAGACATGATTGATCACAATGTCTGGTTTCAGAAAGGATTCATCATGTATAAGACATGATAAGAGCGTATGGTTTCAGGAAGGATTCATCCTGTATAAGACATGATCGATCACAACGTCTGGTTTCAGGAAGGATTCATCCTATATAAGACATGATCGATCACAACGAATGTCTGGTTTCAGGAAGGATTCATCCTGTATAAGATAGGATCGATCACAACGAATGTCTAGTTTTAGGAAGGATTCATCCTGTATAAGACATGATCAGAGCGTCTGGTTTCAGGAAGGATTCATCCTGTATAAGACATGATCAGCTCGTCTGGTTTCAGGAAGAATTCATCTTGTATAAGACATGATCAGATCACAACGTCTGGTTTCAGGAAGGATTCATCCTGTATAAGACATGATTAGAATCAGAATTGATTATGTGAGGAAAAATAAATAAATAAATAAATAAAGGAAGAAAAATTAGGGTGGAAGGGATAACTGAGGAAGATATATGAAGTAGCCGTGAGGTATTTGGAAAGAAGAATAAGAGATGCAAGACCGCGGAGGAAAATGGGGGCAATTGAGAACTCCATGAGATTATTGAGTTTAGGATTTGATGGAATGATGGTGAGATTTTGTGCACAACAAATGTGGAGAGCCAACCTAGTTTGATGTTGCCCTGAGTGACTTGCACCACTGCTTATAGAAATCAGGATGCCATGAGAAACCCAGGGCGTGGACTGACTCTGTAGACAAACGGGAATTTCTTGCACACAACGATGCAAGTGTTAAGAAACACTAATACAAAGTTGTGGGTTTGTGCAAGGAAACTCTCAAACACACCGATACCTCTTGTATACGAGAAGGTAAGTGTTGATAAACACTAGTACCAGGTCACTGGTTTATACAAGAAGGATCCGAAACATGCCATACTATGAAATATGCCCCAGTATGCACCTATCAGAACATACCTGGATATGGAAGAACCTAGGCAGTCATAAATAGTGGCATTTGTAGGGCAAAAGATGCAAGCCTATATGAAAAAAATCTAACAAAATCTAACAAGTCTCTTCCTTGTGACCAAATGATACCTCTTGCCAAGAGTAGAACTAGGATGGACTTGGGATTGTTTCTCAAGACTTCTTGAAGCTTATATAGAGGCATGAAAGCTCAGTTTCACTGGGACATTTCTTGTTCATGACTTAGGCGAAGACTCATCATCATACGCATGTTTTATTGGGAGGCGGAAAAGAAGGAATGTTGTGCATGGGTGGGCTAGATGGCAGATGATGTGTAGTATCGACCTGATAGACAGTGGATCCGGTTATTTACCTTGGCACCCGCACAGAGGTTTTCACCAAGATACTTGCCCATAGCGCCACGAATTGTTTTTTTTTCTTTTTTCTGCTTTTCTCTTCTTCTTTTTTTTTTAATTTTTTTTTTGTATCATAAGGTGCCTGTTTGCCAGGTTTGCACCAAAGTGACAATTTTTTCAGGATCTTTTTTTTTTTTTTTCATTTTTTTATTTATTTTTTTGACAATTTAAGACTTTCTGAGGACTAAGCATAAAACCTTTTGAGGTGCATGATATTCATTGGATCATCCAAAGGATCGCCTTCAGGAGTAGCCAACTAATAAGCTCCTGATCCATATTTCGCTATGATTACATATGGTCCAAGCCAGTTAGGCTCGAACTTGCCTTTCTTTTCTCGTTCTTGTAGATTTTTTTGATTCTCCATGAGGACAAGATCACCAACTTGGAATTCTCAGGTTCTGACTTTTTTATGATAACTCATGCGCAGACGGTTTTGATATACCCGGAGATGATTCAAGGCCTTGAGGCACCTTTCATCTAACAATTCTAGCTCTTGTAAGCGGGCAATTCTGTATTCTTCCTCTGGTAGGATGTTTTGGAGCGATACCCTTAGAGAGGGGATCTCGATCTCAAGGGGAAGGATAGCTTCAGAACCAAATACTAGGGAATAAGGAGTGGCGCCTGTGGGGGTGCGGATGGAGGTGCGGTAGGCCCACAATGCCGAATGGATTTGGAGGTGCCAATCACGGCCCGCTTCATTGACTGTCTTTTTAAGGATTTTTATTAGGGTTTTATTAGAAGCCTCAGCTTGGCCATTGCCTTGGGGATAATATGGAGTGGAGAAGCAGTGTTGGATGTTGAATTTTTGGCAGAGTTCTTTGACATCCTGGTTTTTAAATTGTTTACCATTATCTGTGATGATAACTTTTGGGATGCCATATCGGCAGATTAGGTAATTCAAGATGAATTTGGATATTTGCTTGCCGGTGGTGAAAGTAAGAGGGATAGCCTCTACCCACTTGGTGAAGTATTCGGTGGCGGTGATAATGAATTTATGTCCGTTGGAAGATGAAGGGTGGATTTTCCCAATGAGATTGAGCCCCCACTGCAAGAAGGGCCATGGTGTAATGAATGGCTGCAATTCTTGTGACGGTGCATGAATCTTGTCACCATGTTGTTGGCAAGGGATGCATTTCTTCACATAGTTGTATGCATCTTCTTCCATTTTAGGCCAATAGTATCCTGTTCTCAAAAGTTTTTTAGCCAATGTGAGTCCACTTGAGTGTGCCCCACAGATGCCCTCATGTACTTCACGTAATGCCCATTCGGCTTCTTGTTTATCTAAACACCTTAGGAGGGAACCATCAAAATGTCTTCTGAACAAGGTGTCTGCAAGGATGGTGTAACGGGCACATCGGCGGATGAAAGTTTGTTGTTGGGTTTTGGTGAGATGTGGGGGAATGGTGTTGTCTTTGAGGAAAGCGAAGGTTTCTTGGTACCAAGGGGACTCTAGACCAACGAGAACACACACCATTTCAGATTCTGGTAGGTCGTATGCCGGTATAAACAATTGCTCGACCAAGAACTCGCACTTCTGACTATGTGCTGGCATTTGAAGGAGGGAGCCAATGGTGGCCATTGCATCTGCAGCCCTATTGTTTGTTCGTGGGATTTGATCAAACTTGATTGCTGTGTAATGTTGCTTAAGATCTTCAACCATGGTACGGTAGGGAAGGAGTTTATCATCTTTTGTCTGGTATTCATCATTGACTTGTTTTATGACGAGCTGGGAATCGCCATAGACTTGTAATTCCTTTATTTTCCAATGGATAGCCAAGCGTAAACCTGTGATGAGGGCCTCGTATTCTGCTATGTTATTAGTACATGCAAAGGCTATCTTATATGATTTGGGGATGCCATCTCCTTGAGGTGTGACCAATAATATTCCTGCCCCTGATCCATTTTGACTGTAGGAGCCATCAAAATACAATTTCCATGTGGAGGATGTGGTAACAGTCATAATGAACTCATCTGGTAGTTCTGTGAGAAGAGGATGGTCGCCTGGAAGTGGAGCTTCAGCCAGTTGATCTGCAATGACTTGTCCCTTGATTGCCTTTCTGTCCACATATTCAATGTCAAACTCGCTTAAGAGCATGACCCATTTAGCCGTTCTGCCAATGAGAGCAGCTTTTGACAGGAGATATTTAAGTGGATCAATTTTAGCAATTAATTTTGTCTTGTTGTTTAGCATATAGTGTCGTAGTTTCTGTGTGCTGAATACTAATGCCAAACATGCTCTTTCAATGGGGGTGTAGTTGAGTTCATATCCTACTAATGTTCGACTGATGTAGTAAATGGCGTGTTCCTTCCCTTGATCATCTGTTTGCGCCAGCAATGCCCCCAATGCCACTGTAGTAGCACATATGTACAAAATGAGGGGTTTTCCAGGGGTAGGTGGCATCAAAACTGGAGGTGATGCTAGATATTCTTTTAATTTTTCAAAGGCCTTTTGACAGAGGCAATCCCATTTGAATTTTGTGTCTTTTCGTAACAAATGTGCAAATGGATGGCACTTGTCAGCTAGCTGTGAAATGAAACGCCTGACAGACTGGAGTTTTCCCTGGAGACTACGTAGTTGTCTGAGAGTTTTTGGCGGAGGCATTTCCATAATAGCTTTTACTTTTGCGGGATCAACCTCAATGCCTCTGCGGGAAACAATGAATCCTAGTAGTTTTCCCGATGTGACGCCAAACACACACTTTTTAGGATTTAGGCGCAGCTTGTATTTTTCCAATCTTTCGAAGATCTGTTTTAGAATAAGGATGTGCTCTTGTCTTGTCTTGGATTTGCCTAGCAGATCATCCACACAGTCCTCCATAATTTTGTGCAAGAGGTCATGAAAAATTGTTTTCATTGCCCGTTGATATGTAGCTCCAGCATTTTTAAGGCCAAAAGGCATGACCCGGTAATAGAAAGTACCCCATGGTGTTGTGAATGCGGTTTTATGCTGATCCTCATCTGCTATCCTGATTTGGTTGTATCCAGAAAACCCATCCATTAGCGATAGCATTTCATGTCCTGCTGTAAGATCCACAATCATATCTATGTTTGGGAGCGGGAAATCGTCTTTAGGACAAGCTATATTTAGATCTCGGAAATCTGTGCAAATGCGAATACCCCCAGCAGGTTTGCCGACAGGCACAATGTTGGAGACCCATTCAGCGTAGTCTATGGGTTTGATAAATTCTGCATCTAACAACTTTTGAAGTTTTGCCTTGACCAAGAGAGCAATATGCGGGTGCATTTTGCGGAGTTTTTGTTTTACAGGTTTTGCATCTGGGCGGACGATGCGATTGTGAACCACCAAGGCAGGATCCAACCCTGGCATATCGGAATAGGACCATGCAAAATTGATTTTAACCTCTGTAAGGAAGTTGATGAAGTCTTGTTTCTTGATTTCGGTGAGGGATTTGGCAATGAGCACATTTTTTGGAATGACTTTAGTGCCCATGTTGATGCTGTCTGTTTCTTCTATCAACAAATTTGATTTGTCCTGTGGAAGGTAACCAATGGTAGGGAGGTCAAATCCCTCATCATCAAGTGCCTTTTCCAGGTTTTCACTTTCAGATATGCCCTTTGTTTTTATTTCTTGTTCATCCAAAGGCGCCTCAGGGAGGTTTTCACCTAGGAAATCATATCTTTTTCTTTTATTATCTTTTTTGTGGATAAGGGCATTGACTTGACTACCAAAGTATCCCTTTTCGTGTAGTTGAATACCCTCAATTCTATTACCATCTTCCATATTTTGCGTTGTTAGGAGAGCAATGAGAGCATTATCGTCGACGCAGATATCTAAATTGGGTTTGTCTCGTTGGCCCCAGTCAATGAGTTCAGGATGGACAAGATGTAGCTCATGTGAAGTGGGAGGGGTTACGGGGGTGATGGTATTGATGTAAGCATCGAAGAAGGTATCTTTCTCATATTCATAAGGCATTTCATGGAATTCCTCTTCATCAGCGCTTTCGATATCCAAAGAAGGACTAGAAGGGGCACCAGTGATAGTAATCTTAGGCACCGAGATGTACCCTAAGCCTCTGTTGTATCTGTAGGAGATAGGATTTATGGGTGTTTTTCTTCCCTTTTCCTCTGGTCCCAGACCGTGTCCTTTGTAACCCATTTTTTCAACTATGGCAAATGCTTTTGGATACATTTCTTTGGATATTCTTGTTGGATCATCGTCCTCTTCCCAGTACAGCCATGAAGAGATATCTACTTCGAGGTTCTCATTATCAAGTGGGCCCCATTGCTGGAAGGTGGTACTTTGGCATTGCATGACTGGTTTCGGGTCCTTTTTTAGCTCTTTTGGTTTGCCAAATGACTTAGGAGAGAGAGGGAGGTTTCCTATTAATAAGACGTCCTCCAATTTGTATTCTCCACAACCATTATCCAAGATCTTGATTTGATTATTTGGTTGGGATGATGTGGAGGCAACATTTGATGTGTCAGATGGAAGTGTTGGCGAAGGTCTATTTAGTGGGCAATGATACAGATGCTTCCCCTCTAATAGTTTACAATATTGAAAAGGTTGGGGATCACCTTTGATAGTGATCACTCTTCCATTATAGGGGAATTTGATGCATTGGTGATAGGTGGAGGGTACGGCCTGCAAGGAATGAATCCATGGCCTCCCGAGGAGAATGTTGTAGGGGAGATCAAGATCTAGTACTTGGCAAGGGGTTTCAATTGTAATGGGGCCCACTTGAAGAGGTAAGGTGATCACGCCCTTTGAAATTCTTTCTGCATTATCATATGCCTTTATTGTGATCCTTCCTGATGTGTCTATCAGATCCTCAGAAAGTCCCAATTGTTTTATCAATTTGTATGTACACAGATTAAGCCCGGATCCACCGTCTATCAGGATTCATTTGACCTTGTGCTTGTGGATGAGAGCTTCGATGTGTAAAGGTTTGTTATGGTCCTCATCTGCGGGAGCATCTTTGGAGTTAAATACAATGTGTTGTTGGGCAACAAGGTTTCCAATGAGGGTTTGAAATTGGGTGGCATTGATGTTATCAGGAACGCGTGATTGGAGAAGGGCTTGTTCCAAAATTTCTTTATGGACTGGAGAAGTCTTGAGAAGTTCCAAAATAGAGATTTGCGCGGGTGTCTTCCCAAGTTGATCAAGGAGGTCATATCGGCGGGTGGAAGACATGGGTGGAGGGTTTGGTGGGGGAGGAACTCCTTGGATGGTGACTCTTCCTCGGCGTGTAGTTGCATTACAGTCATTCTGGAAATGGGAGGTGGAAGGCGTGGCACCTTGAATGACTATTCTAGCCGGGTTTGGTCTGCTTTGGGAAGAAGGAGGATTAACTCCTTGGATGGTTATGACATTGACATGATTGTCTGTAGGTTCAATGCGACTTACTAAAAAATCAAAACCGGTTACGTGATTAGCATAGTCATAATCCATTACGTTAGATGATGAGCCTTTTCCTTTATCATGCTTTGGGAAGGGTTCTTGGTACATTTTGAGTTTGTCATTGTTATTACTAGGTTTTGCATTTGCTACCTCAATCTCACCTCTATCAATGAGATCTTGTATGTAGATCTTCAGTTTCATACACTTTCGTGTATCATGTCCCTTGATACAATGGTATTCACAATACTCATTTTCATTATACCATCTTGGTTTAGGTTGATTGGGATCAAACGGGCGAGTGATTGGAAAAACCACTATACTTGCTTGGACAAGTTTTTGAAACACCACTTCAATAGGCTCAACAAGAGGAGTGAAATCTCTTGGAGTCCTGTTATTCGATCGGGGTGGTCGTCCTTGGATTGAGACATTGTTGTGAGGTTTTTGAGATTGATTTGAATTATTTTGATTGTTGAATTGATGAATATTGGTGGTGGATTTTGGGGGAGTGGCCACGGTTTGGACCCGCTTCACATCAGTTACACCATCATTGACCATGTTTTTATTTTTAGCCCAGAATTTTGGCTTGTCGTTATGACAAGAGGAAGAACTTTGTGATGACTTCTGGTAATGTTTCAAGGTTCCTTCCTCCAACAAGACACGTTCGAGGGCGAGGCCCTTATCGGTCAATTTTTGGAAGGATTTGATACATTGAGATATTAAAGGTCTTGAAAGTTCAGGCACCAAGTTCTTTTGAAATAGTTCAATTTGATGTTGTTCTGGCATGTCCCACTGGAATTTTTTGATAAGATGTCGCCATCTTTGTAGGAAATTGGCGAAGGTTTCTCCAGGCCTTTGTTTTGTATTACATAGGTCCATCATAGAAACATCATTACCCATGTTGTATGCATAGTGGGCCACAAATTTTTCTGCCAAGTCTGGAAAAGAGACAATGGAACCTCGTGGTAAAGATGAGAACCATGCCAGGGCGTCTCCCGTGAGACTCTTGGGAAAGAGTCTGCGAAGATAAAGGTCACTATAGGAGACTTCTTGGCATAAGATGTGGAATTCACGGACATGGTCGCCGGGGTCTCCTTTGCCTTCATACTTGGTGAATTTAGGGATCTCAAATCCCGGGGGATACGGTACAACTGATATAGATGGGTCATAAGGACAAGGACAAAACTCTTCGAATGAGTAAGCTTTCCTTTTATTAGTGTTTTCTTTCATGTTTTTGATGATATTCTTCATGTCTTGAATTTCCTTGATGAGGTCTTGTTGTGGACTTTGATATTGATGAATTGTATCTGCCCCAAGCATTGGATGAACTAAAGAAGGTGCACCACCACCAATATATTGATATGATGAGGAAGTGGGAATGTGGGATGTGATGACCGATGTTGCTGGGGTTCGTGTGATAGTTGGTTGTGATCCGCCAACTGTTGTGACGAGATTGAATGCGATCTGGATAAAATTTGCGACATTGTTGGGAGAAAGAGAAGTTTGTGGAATAGAAATATGTGGTTGAATAGAAGGAGGTGGTATAGAAGTTTGTTGGAGAATGGATGAGATTGGATTTGATAGTGGTATGGATGGTAAGGAGGAAGAAGGTGGGATGGAGATCATGGTGGGAGGTGTCGCGGGTGGCATTGATTGGGCTTGGATGATTGATGGGGCTGCAATTGATTGAGTTTGAATAGTAGGTGCAACACTTTGTGTGGGAGCGAGGTCTCCTTGTGGTTGTTGGACAAGAGCGGATCTATTAAATTCAGGTGGAAGTTGAGCTCCATGTTCAAGAAGAGTTTTCAGAAGTGCAGTAGGATTGTGTTTAATAAACTTTTCTACCATCTCTTGGTTATAAGAATCCGCTAGGAAAGTTTGCACTTCCGGACAAAGTTCATCTTGGTTAACCATGTCAAGATTTTGGCTTAGATCTTGATCGCTTGGTTGCCCACTTTGTGTATGATCTTGCGTGGGATCTTCATATAGAACACCAATGTCTGGGATGTCATATTGTTGATCAGCCATCTTTTTCTTTTGGGATCGAGTTGCGACCATACACGATATTTGTGATGAAAAGACTTAGGAAAAATGTGATGAAATGACTTAGAAAATTTGTGAAGGAAGGATTTTAGAAACTTGTGATGAAAGGACTTAAGAAATTTGAGAATGAAAGGACTTAAGAAATTTGTGATGAAAGGACTTAAGAAATTTGAGGATGAAAAGAATTAAGAAATTTGTGATGAAAGGACTTAAGAAATTTGAGGATGAAAGGACTTAAGAAATTTGTGATGAAAGGACTTAAGAAATTTGAGGATGGAAGGATTTAAGAAATTTGTGGATAAAAGAACTTAAGAAATTTGTGATGAAAGGACTTAAGAAATTTGAGGATGAAAAGAATTAAGAAATTTGTGATGAAAAGACTTAAGAAATTTGAGGATGAAAGGACTTAAGAAATTTGTGGATGAAAGAACTTAAGAAATTTGTGATGAAAGGACTTAAGAAATTTGAGGATGAAAGGACTTAAGAAATTTGTGAATGAAAGGACTTAAGAAATTTGTGATGAAAGGACTTAAGAAATTTGAGGATGAAAGGACTTAAGAAATTTGTGGATAAAAGAACTTAAGAAATTTGTGATGAAAGGACTTAAGAAATTTGAGGATGAAAAGACTTAAGAAATTTGGGATGAAAGGACTTAAGAAATTTGTGGATGAAAGGACTTAAGAAATTTGTGATGAAAGGACTTAAGAAATTTGAGGATGAAAGGACTTAAGAAATTTGTGATGAAAGGACTTAAGAAATTTGTGGATGAAAGAACTTAAGAAATTTGTGATGAAAGGACTTAAGAAATTTGAGTAAGAAATTTGTGATGAAAGGACTTAAGAAATTTGAGGATGAAAGGACTTAAGAAATTTGAGGATGATTGATGAAGACGGTATGGTAGTGATGGTTTAGAAGAAAACTTGATGACTAGGTTGTCTTTGGCATGAACATGAAGGATCTATTTAAATGGCAAGTTGTATGAAGGGATATGACCACCCTGATTTGGATGATAGTAGGTGTTTCAAGGGACAAATTTGAATGTTGACGTAGAGGATAAACTCTTAGCTTCTCTCTTAGGCTTATGAAAAATGGGACGGACAGAGTTTTGACGCAATTTTGAACTTGGTGTGGGTAATAACTTGGACAATTTATTTGTGTCTTGACAAATATTTTTGCAAAGTTTTTTTTTTTTTGGGGATAGTGATGTGTTTTTAGTCTACTCTTGGCAAGTATGTATCAAACAAAGCAAACACAATGATTAAATGCATATTATCTCAAAGACACTCATGCTCATATACAACATTCTTAAGGCTGGCAAGGACAATAGTCATTGAATCCCAATTGGTTTCCCATCTACGCTTACCCAGAGCGGACACTTAGATGCTTGACCCCACTGGCTCCCCTCCACGGCACTCACTTCTCAGGGCAGCCAACATCAATTCCCATGAAAACTCCTCATGGCGAACTTTGTGTCTCTACTAAGGGTCATAAGAATATGGGCCGCTTCAGAGGTCTGACCTCCTGCACCAATGACTAGAGGGTTTTTGGCCACTATGAACAAGGTGTTTAGTAAGTCTTCCCGTTAGGAGCTACCCTTCGAAGTTGCGCAAGCGCAATTGAGGCCTATAGCCCAACGAAGCACCAAGAACTTAGTAGTCACACAAGCATGATTGAGATCTCTAGGATCCTACTAAGCACCCAATGTGAGAGTGAACTCTCATATAGCCCCAACCATTAACCCTTTCGTAGTCAATGGCCTATTTATTATAGTGAGTTGGGAACCCCAGGTCCAGGTGTACTCACTTGGGTCGTTCCCCTCTTACCTTCTCAAAGAGAAAGTTGGGAGGGCAGGCCCGCTAGAGATAAATACACAATCAAACAAGAAAATGTTGGAGGGTCTGGATTTCTGATCGTCTAATAAGACGAGAGCATACTTTCCTACCTTTACGCTTTTCTTAAAGACACATAAGACAATGGTTCATTCCATTTTAATTAATATCTAGGTGCCTAATTTAAATAAATGCACAATATTTGGTTGAATCAGCTAGGCAACCTGCAAAACCACTTGATTAGTAGTTTGAAAAATGGAGTCTTCAAAAAGCGTCCTGCGAAACAACTTGATTAGTAGTTTGGAAAAAATAGTCTTCAACAAGCGTCCTACAAAAAATCAACAAAATGACAAAAATATTAATTTTTTTAATTTTTTGGGAATAAATAGAAAAACATGAATAAAAACTTTTTTACTAATGATAAATGTGGATTTGAAGAAAGCTTTGATGGGTAAATGGGGTTTGACTAGGTTTTTACCACTTTCTAAGGGATATACAAGTGAAAAAATGGGGATTTTGGAGGAGAGATGAAGGAATGGGAAAATTTGTCCAAGAGGGACACAGAAGAAAAAGTTGAAGATGGATAATATGGGAAAAATTTGGAGGTGATTGGATGAAAAGGGAAGAAGTTATGACAAACCCTAAAAATAGAGAAATATGGGATTTTGGGCTTCAAAAAGTGGATTTTTGAGATAAGGCCTCCAAGGAAGAAAATGTGGAAAATGGCAATGTAGAGAATATGGTGAAGTTTGAAGGGAAATGGAGTCAAGATAAAGAAGATATGACGAAAAAACAGAAAAAAATTTACACAACCCTAGATTTAACGGAACAGAAACCCTAAATTTAACAGTACAGAAACCCTAAATTTAACAAAACAGAAACCCTAGATTTAACAAAGCAGATAGAAATGGAATAGAAACCCTAAATTTAACATAACAGAAACCCTAAATTTAACATAACAGAAACCCTAGATTTAACAGAGCAGACAGAAACCCTAGATTTAATAGAGCGAATTATCTCACTAAACAGAATAAAATAAAAATGTCAAAGATCCAGATTTCTGATTGTCCAGATAGACAAGAGCATACTCTCCTACTTTCACACTTTCTTGCAGGCGGACAGATTATATTTAAACAGAGCAGATAACAGGAAATAAATAAATTAAATGCAAACTACAGTTAGCGCCTACAATTTTGAGATAGATTAACAAAGCAGACAGTAGCACTACACAGATAGAAAAGTGTCAAAGGTCCGGATTTCTGATTGTCTAGATAGACAAGAGCATACTCTCCTATTTTCACACTTTCCTGCAGTTAGAGCATACAATCGTGCTAAACAGAATAGAAAAGTGAAAAGTCTGGATTTCTGATTGTCTATATAGACAAGAGCATACTCTCCTACTTTCGCACAGATTATACTAAAACATAATAGACAACAAATCAAATAACAAATCAGATAACAGAGCTGTCGTGCTGCAACAGAAACAGAAAGAAACAGAACAGAATAAGGAGGAGCTATTGCGCAGAAATGCAGAGCCACGATTCTGGAACCTGCGAAAAAGATATATATATATATTTTTTTATTTTTATTTTTATTTTTTTTTCTGCAGTCGCGCTATTCTGGAACCTGCGTCTCACAACTCATAAAAACCTTAAAAAAAAAAACAATAACATTAGTTCTCAGGGACGTGAGTCCCACCGGGCGTGCCAAAATGAAGAGGGAAAAATAGATTTGAAAGGTAAACTAATCAAAACATAACGAAATAACATGCAGAATGCTAAAATATCATAAAAAGATCATTTCACCTTGCTATTTTACCTTCTCCTTCGGATTGAGCTTGATGAAGTGAAGGCGCCCCTTGATAATGCTCCACTTGATGTGCTCCTTTGATTGCTGGATGTGGATGGCTCTCCAATATTGTGCACGAATGATAAGGATGAATGATAAGGATGAGATGATCAAGTTGCCAAGATGACTTCCTGGGCTCAAAAGGGCAGCATAAGCTTACTGAATTTCAAGATGTTTTGAATGAAGGGATGGAACCCTATTTTATAGGAAGAGGAGAGGAAAACGGATGGCTAGGATGAATTCGAGATGAACGGCTAAGATTTACTTGTGAGGTCACACAAGGTCCAAGAGAGGGTGTGGAGACCAAGAAATATGCCTTAAAGGCATTTCGTATCTCCACACTCTACAAGATGCATTGGAGGAATTAAAAATTCTCTAAAAATGGATATTATGGGGATTAGAAGAATAAAAAGGAATTAAAAATTCCTTGGGAGAGGGAAATGCCTAGAGGAATGTAAGATTTCGAAAATCTTACATTCATCTAGAAAAAGAGCATTTAAAGCTAGTGGCTGGATGAAAGGACAAAGAGTTGACTTTGTGGCTAATCATGATGATTAGCCATTAACGACTCATTAGGAGGGGAATTAGAGGAAATGTTAGGTGGGATTTATATTTGTAGGAGAATTTGACTAAAAGAATAATGTTAAGTGAGTTTAGGGAGTTTCTAGAAGAATTTATTAGGTTAATGATGAATTAAGAAGATGATTTGTAGGAATCATGTAGGTTAACTAATTAATTGAAATTAATTAGCTAAGAGGAAGATTTGTGAGGATTTGATTTTTTAGAAGAATAAAGAAAGGGATTGATTTATTAAATAAATCAATCATATGCTATAGTGACAATATTAATTATATTTAATTAATATTGAGAAGAATTTTAATTAACATAATTAATTAATTAATTATGTGAGGAATTAAAAAATAATTAAAATAATTATTTTTAAGTGTCTACAGTTGTTAATGAACTAAATTGAGTGACATCATGAAAAGACAATGCCTTGAGACTAGAAAAAGCTTCAAGTTGGGCAATCAGTAAAACGTTGAACTGTCGAACCATGTTGGCAAAGGGTACATGGGTTCCAAAATCTGACTAACCAAATACAAAGTAATATGCTTTAAAGATAGTCAGGCGATTGGGAATTTCTCAAACTTATGAAGCAAAAGGAAAGCTTCGAATACTTGTTAATCTTGTTGATTGGGTACAAAGGCTTGACAAATGCTCGACTACAAGAAAGGCTTAGCAAGGTTAAGTGGACAAGTTAGCATGAAGAGAGAGATATGAACCAAGGTTTAGACACAAGGCGAGAAAAATAAAAATTTCAAAAAATGAGGTAACGCTAACCCATTTTTACTGAGCATAAATACAAGTGTTAGAATAGCCTAGAAAAATGTGCAATTTTACATTTCCAATCAATTTAAATTCTTAATGAAGTATATGCACAAACTTCCCTGTTTTAGTTTTTGTCGTAATGGTGGCATCCAAACACCCACAAATGCATTTAAGATTGACAATCAAGCATAGCACGGGTGAGGAACTGTTTGCTTTGTTCCATTCATTTTAATTTGTTTTACCTTGCCTCCAAATATTTTGGTTCATTGATTCTACAACTGACATTCTACATAGGTGACATTTTGTTGTGTATTGTGTACCAATCACACACTAATATAGTTCATATTATCCTATCCTTCAATTTCCATTGCTTCATTTTGTTTTTATTATTCAACATGCCCAATCTGAACTGCACCATGTTGCACTTTTAAGTTCCAATGTCGATTATTATATTGATCACACGTCACATAGTTTTTTTTGAAACTTCTACAACATAAATACAAGTATTAGTATAGCCTAGAAAAATGTGCAACTTTACATTTCTAGACAGTTTTGATTCTTAATGAAGTATATGCACAAACTTGCTTGTTTTAGTTTCTTGTCATAATGGTGACATCCAAACACTCACAAATGCATTTAAGATTGACAATTAGGTATAACACAAGTAAGAAACTGTTTACTTTGTTCCATTCATTTTAATTTGTTTTACCCCGCCTCAAAATATTTTGACTCATTGATCATATAACTGACATTCTACATAGGTGACATTTTGTTTTGTATTGTGTACCAATCATACACTTATCATAATTTCATTTTGCCTTGTGCTTCAATTTCCATTACTTCATTTTGTTCGAATTCTTCAATATGTCTAGTCTGGATTGCACCATGTTCTACTTTTTTGTTCCAACACCAACTATTATATTGATCATATAATAGGTAAATTTTTATAAAACTTGTTCCAACACCAACTATTAGCAAGGTAAAAAATCTAGGTGAATTTTGCTATATCATGCTTCATATTATATTCATCATTACTTGGTCCTCTTGACTTATCTATACACTCTTTTATGTGCCAAGCAACACAATTATTAAATATAGATTCCATTTGCTCTTCTTGCCATTTCAATCATCAAATTTATAAGATTAGAGGTACTCTTTAAAAAATATTTCCCTTCCTTTTACATTTTGTTCTTGATTCATTTATACAAGTTCCTATGACTTTATTAACATAATTTCTACAATTGTAACAATCATTTGTTCTGGTCTTTTCAAATTTCATAGACATCTCTCTGAGAAAGTGAAAATCACCAACTCCCCAACTTGTAGAACACTCTCACATTAGACCAGTTCTATAATATACAAGTGCAATTCCCTTCTTTATTATGTGCAAATACATAAAAAAAACAAAATGACAACCAACAACACTTCAACTTGTAATCTCACCCTTAAATTGGATTGGTTCTACAACATACACACATAATTCCTTTCTTTTTTTATGTGCAAATCTACTACTTCACATTCCCTAAATGTATTGCATATCCTCAACAAGGTAAAAAGTTTTTATCATTTTATAATGTTGAAAATTAGTTGATCATTGCTTTTCATAGAAATTTTGAAAATACTTTGTATGTTTGCCTACCTTTACAAGTAATGTGCAAAAGTAAGCTCTCATTTCTTGCTCCTACAATTTACAAATCAAATTTCCAATTTATTTTTCATTAAAAATTAGTTCATGATATATATTGTGTCTTGGAGTAAATAATTCATACATTAATTATTAATTCACTAAATAATCTATGCTTTAATTAGTAATTAATTGTTGGCATTTATTATTTAGTTAATTAATTAATAGTTATCTCCATGCATAATGCAAACTAGGAAAAGTAAACTATGTTTAGATTTTGAGAGGTTCATGCATTTAATTAGTCTATTATGCTATTTGTGCATACATGACTGATTCATGCATTCTTGTAAACTCAACCATTTAGGGTTTCTATCTTTAGAGTTAGATTTCTTTATAAGGATTTCATATCCTTCATTGTAACTCAAACAATTCAATCAATTTCATTGTTATTGTCTTCAATTATTTTTGTTAGAGTGATATTTTATTAGCTAATAATTATTTATTTAATTATTAGTCTATTATACTCTATGCTTAAGCTAAACTTAGGAATCCTCTAATTCTTTAGGGCTTTCTCCTTTAGGGTTTCGAGTATCCTCTTATAAGGATTCTCTCTTTGTATTTTTATAACAACTGTAATTATTGAATTGCATTCTTGTCGCACAATCAATATGACTCCTATTTTATGGATCTTTGAATTCCGGCCTCCATAGCTATTTTGCTTCTCTCTTTTTTGTGATAGGTTTGCATGTAGGTGATCTTTGGGAGCTGTAGAGTTGATTTTTCCTCAACTTCAATATGGTATCAGAGCTCCAGATCTGCATGCCCTTGTTCTCTTCATGAGAGATTTTGGGCATTGTTTTTCAGATCTGTGTATTCGGGGGTTTGTGCAGTTGCTTTTTTTCATTTCTGGGGGTAGCTAATTTTTTGGTACATTTTGGTGCCAAAAGAACCTCATAGGTGGATTTAGAAGGCCGATTCCATGAATTTTGATATATAATTTGCCTATTTTCGATGACAGGGGAATTTGGGGCATGATTTTTATTGACACATTTTTCGAGGCATGAAAATCCGTACGACTGTACCTACAAATGCGCCAGAATTTTTTTTTTTCCCTCTTTATGCCCTAAAAGAGGGTTTTTTTTCTTTTGGCCGTAACTTGGTCATACGGAGGCGTTTATCAACAAATTTTATATCATCGGAAAGCTCTTTCTGAGCTCTATCCATATCTAGAGGTTTGAACTTTTGATTTTATTTTTTGATAGTGTTTTTTGCTGTCAAAGCCAGAGGTTCATATTTGCACTCCGGGAGACATTACTTGAGCATCCGAACTCCGTTTTTCAAAAACTTTATATTGTTGGAACGCTTGTTCTGTGTTCTTTCCCTTCATATGAGTTTTATTTCTAGATTCTGCTCTAGGTATATTTTATTTAGTTTTTTTCTTTTTAGCACTCTGGTGAATATCTTGGATGTTTCAGGTCCTGGGATCTCTTTCTTTGAGTAGGATATCTCATCTTTGGCTGTTCTTTTTGTTTCCATTCTTTTGTCTCTTCTGATCATTGTAGCATTTTATTTATGCAAACACACTGAGATAAAGTGCCCATATACATCTTGTGCCTTATTGTACATGCACTACTTATAAAGTGCCATGGGGGGGTTTATGTTTGCTTTTGTTTGACATCTACCTTTGTCACGTGAGTGTTCCTTCCGTGACATTAGCCTCATGATGTGTGTCAAGTGAGTGTTCCTTCCATGACACTATGTACTTTCTTTGCACCTTCGATGTTCTTGGTTCTTCATCCTATAGTTTTTGTTGGCTGTCCTTTTTAGTGTACTTGTCCCTCTCCCTTTTCAACATTATGGGGAGGTTTGTCCTGTTGTTCTAATGCTTCCTTGGTTCGCTTGACTAGCTCTTCAGACTTTGGTGTTCCATGCCATCTGTATCTTTGAGTTCAGTTGTTTGCCTTTATTTGCCATCTGATTCGAGTAGTGTCATTTGAGGGCACTCATGCAGATTACAGTCTTCTTTACCTGGTCATGTTCTATTTCAGTGGAGATTCTTCAGATCAACAATTACTCTTCGATAGTGTTTGCAGTTATTTCATGCTTTAGTGGTGTTCTTCAATCTCTTCTCAGAGAGGAGTTTTGTTCCCACAAGGTTTTCTCTTTTTTCTCCACTTTACAGAGATTTTATTGTACTTGGGTACCTCATCAGGCCTAGTTGTCGGGACCAATTGTTGCTTTCCTGCATTTTTTACATGCTTTTTTAGTCCTTAGTTGTTTTTTAGCTACTCCCCAAGTTCATCTTAAGGGGGGGGGGGTATTAGAGTAATATTTTATTAGCTAATAATTATTTATTTAATTATTAGTCTATTATACTCTATGCTTAAGCTAAACTTAGGAATCTTCTAATTCTTTAGGGTTTTCTCCTTTAGGGTTTCGAGTATCCTCTTATAAAGATTCTCTCTTTGTATTTTTATAACAACTGTAATTATTGAATTGCATTCTTGTTGCACGATCAATATGACTACTATTTTCTGCATCTTTGAATTCAGGCCTCCATAGCTATTTTGCTTCTCTCTTTTTTGTGACAGGTTTGCATGTAGGTGATCTTTGGGAGCTGTAGAGTTGATTTTTCCTCAACTCCAATAATTTTGTTGTTCAATTTTTTTTGTATGTGTGACAAGTATCCTTGTAGAAGATAACTGGGTTTGTGGGGGTTTGCACTTCATGAATTCTAACATTGTGTACTTTGTTCCATTCATATTAATTTGTTTTTCTCTAGCTCAAAAAAAAATGTTTTCTACATTTTTCTCTTCATTCATTCATAATGATTTTAATCTCATTTTTAACATTATTCTTTGCTCTTTTAACATCACTACAAAACCCCCATCATTGTGCCAGTCCATACCAAATATTATCTGTAGTGCATAATTCTCATTACTGCACGAGCCTCTAATAAAGATTATCCCCACCAAGGTAAAAAAAAAATCACAATTTTTGCTATATCATCCTCCATATGACACTCATCATTAGTTGATCCTCTTCTCTTATTTATACATAATATGTTGCTCCTTTTCTTTTCTATATTTTGTTCTCCATTTATTCATAAAAATTCTTTTCACCTTTTAAAGATAATTTCTACGACTCTAACAATTACTTTTTGTGCTTTCTAGATTCGATGGACACATCCCCAAAAAGGTGACAATCCCCAACCCTTCAACTTCTAATGTTCCTCTCATATTGGACTGATTCTCCAACATACAAGTGTAACTTCCTTCTTTATTATCTACAAATACATAAAGAAACAACGTGCCAATCACCAACCCTTCAACTTCTAATCTTACTCTTAAATTGGACTAGTTCTACAAAATACAAGTGCGCTCCCCTTCTTTATTATGTACAAATCTAGTCCTTCACAATGAACTTGTTGCCATCTCAGCATCAAACTAATAAAATTAGAGATAATCTTTGAAAAATCTTTTCCTCCCTTTTTGTTTCTACATTTTGTTTTTGATCTAGAACTCCACCAATCATTCTTCCTAATATTTTTAGATTCCATAGACATATCTCAAGAAGGTGACAATCACAAACCCTTCATCTCCTAATGTTGTTCTTACATTGGACTGGTTGTACAACATATACCTGTGTGCTATTCATTACTTCTTGTGAAAACTTTGAAAAATACCTTGTACATCTCCCTGTATTTATGTTACATGCAAAACTAAGCTCTTCCTTTATGCTCCTATGATTCACAATTCAAACTTTTGATTTAATTTCCATTAAAAATCAATTCAATGCAAGGGCAATCATTGCTCATAACAATCAAATAACACAATTGAGGAACTATAATGATAGATATAGTCTAGTTTCATCCTTTCAATAAATTTGTTTTGCCCTAACTCAAAATAATTTGTTCCCTACATTTTGCTCTTTTGTTAGTCATAATAATTTTAATCTCTTTATTAACATTACTCTTTACACTTTTTACATCATTATGGGGCTCCCATCATCACACGGGTCCATAACAAAGATTATTCGTAGCCTGCAACTACATCATTGCACCAACCTATGACAAAGATTATCTCAACAAGGTAAACACTTTTCATGCTTTTTAGTATATCATGATTTGTAAAATACTTGTTATTAGTTGATCCTTTTGTCTTATCTATACATTTTTTATGTACCAAATTCATGGTAGCTAGATAACACAAGTGAGGTGCTAAAATAGATTTCTATGATCATCATCATTAGCTGATCCTCTTATTTTAGCAATACATGCTCCCTCTTGAATTGGACTATCCTACAAAATATTGGTGTGATTACCTTCCTTTTTATGAATCTTCTTCTTTTGGTTAAATGAAAAACCTTCAATTCTTTTAACTTATTTGCATCTATATAGTTATGTTATTCTTTACTTCAATTCCTCACTACTTCAAGTTGTTCAAGTTCTACAACAATGCTCAATATGAAGTGCACCATGCTGCAATTTTTTGTTCCAATACCGATTACCATATTAATAACATAATAGGTAAAGAAAATTCAGTCTTGTTCTTCATTTTCTTTTCTATATTTTACTCTTCGCTCATTCATAATGATTTTAATCTTTTTGTTAACAATACCCCCCCCCCCTCTCTCTCTCTCTCTCTCTCTCTCTCTCTCTCTCTCTCTCTCTCTCTCTCTCTATATATATATATATATATATATATATATATATATATATCATATGACACTCATCATTATATAATCCCCTAGTCTTGTCTATACATTCTTTTATGTGCCATAATGCAAATGTCAAAATCATTTTGCATTAATATCAGTTCAACCCATTTTGTTGCTAATTCCTTTTCTTTTGGATTCCTTCACTATTCATTAGCAATCAAATTTAAATATTGAAAAAGACATGTATATTGAACCAATTGGATTGAAACTATAATTATAAGAAAATTACAAATTCTTAATTGCAATTTCTTCTTCCCAAATCACAAATTTAAAAAATAGCTCTGTATCGACACTCTGTTGTGCAGAAAAACTGTGCGACTGCTAGTTATGTCTAGGTAAAGGCACCGGTTACTGTTCATGTTCCACTAACCGTTCACTCTTTGCACACTCAACCCCCCAATTACTAACTTAAAAAAAAAACAAAAAAACAAATAACTCAAGCCTATTAATAAATTTCACATGTACCAATAGCAATAGCTACTCATTTTTTAGCATTTTTGGACCATAATTAGCCCATTTGGTGCACCCTTATTGGTACCCATAACACGCGACTACTGGGGCATCTATACGTAAGTATTGACAATTTTGTATGCATGGTTACTAGGGCATCTTTAAGTAGCTATCATGTGACAATTTGAAATGTGTACTTTTTTACCCTTGTGCGCATAATGTATCTCCAACATGCATTGTTACTACTTAGAAGCCAAAACAATAGCTATAAATAGTTAGGTTGTATGTGAGACAACAAAAATAAATTGTCAAAATCCAATGTACTATTTACTAGCACTTGTACCTAGAAGAGGTTCAAGAGGTACACCATAGAGAATCCACTATAGAAATGAAGTTAAATGGAACACAAGTTTTTGTTGTCTATTATAAACAAGTAGTGATGCTTTATATAACCAGTAGATTATTTGACAAGTAGCTTTCATTGTGTGATGTAGATGCACTTTTTATCAGGAGCATAAGGATCAAGAAATCTAATAGACACTGTAGAGGAGGGGATTTTTCACCTCCAAGATGATGAATCTTATAGGACAAATCAAGCCACTGCTATCTCACTCGAACTGGTGCTAAGGTGAGCCAAGGGATTAAAATAACAGAGTTAAGCAGTTAACCGCAATTCGGCTCTCAAATGACTCTGTCAAGCCTCTGTCCAAAGGATGAGCACATAGGTCTGGGACACTAGCGCGACATGTTGTCATCCTATATAGATGAGGTACATAGTTTGTACAAAAATTTCCAAGTACGATTATAATGCAATAAAAACATGGAAAACAATGAAGTTAAACTAGTAAATGTGATATATGAAATAACCAAGATAAAATGGAAGGAGAAAAGGGAAGGAAATAGACAAATAATAGGTCCATGTTATGAAGCCTCCAACCAGATGAATCTTCTCTAATGCAACCTGCACACAAGCAAGAAGGAAAATGTTGGGGGTTGTGTTTTGGAGTCTGCCGCAGTCAAACCCCCGTTTTGGTGTTTCCACCTCCACGGACAACCTAGATAGATTGATAGAATAAAAGATAAATGCAAGATAAAATAAATGATAGATGATAAATGATAGAAGATGGATGTGATAAATCCCAAGATGCTCAAAGATGAGATATATAGAATGATAGAAAGATATTACCAAGGAGGCTTGAGAAAGCCAAAAGAGTTGCAAGGGATATTATGAGAGTTTGAGAGTGTTGTAGCAAACTAGAGACTGTTGTAGCAAGTGAGTGAGAGAGAAAGAGAAAGTTGTGAGAGCCCAAACAATAAGAGAGATTGTATTGAGGAACTAGAGAGGTTGAATAACCAAGAGAGCCAAAAACCAAGAGAAATTGCTTAGAGAAGCTAGAGAGTTTGAATGGAGAGAAAAGATAGATTTAAAATAAGAGAAGAGGAGGGAAAGAGAGGGTCGCAAACCGTTTAGAAGATTTTGAGTCATTTCCATCGACATGAGCAAGTGACAAGTGGAAAGGCTTGCTTAGAAATGACATTCAAACGTTGAGATGTCGCGAGGCTAATGCGTGACGCACAAACGTTCGCGCGATGCACTAGTGTCCAAATGAATCACACTCGAAAATGATAGGAGACAAGGGAGACATGCGGCTAACATGAAATATAAGCCAAAGGATAGCTGCTGAAAGGTGTCTTGAGCATCTTGAGAGGAAAAAGGCTAATGCAAGGGTTGAAATGAGCCTACTCAGGTGCTAGGGTAATGGACACCAAAGTAGTTACAAAAGATGTAGTTTGAATTACAAAGGGGTATGCAATTTTTGACACTACAGATACATATAAAATAATCTATGATATAACTTGAAATATACTAAAAAGACAATAACTTGAACATGATATTTAATAAAAATTATTATTCACAAAAAATTGAAGTAGAATAACAATTACTAATAATAGAACACATAAAATACAATAAAAAAGATTCACAAGACTGCTCTAAGCGTACCAATAGCACATTATACTCAAACAAACACCACAAACAATCCACATCAAAGCTATTATTCAAACCATCAAAACAAAAAAGGAATATGTTTTATAATACAAATGGCAGAGATAACCCAAAATTTGAGTGAAGCAAAACATTCAAATAGTATGACATATATTAAAGTCAAAGAAACCAAATATATTTTTGATCTGAATTATGTGGAAGAAAACAAAAGTAAAAAGGTATCATGAAAAAAGTAGACAATATTACATTCACACAACCTATATGGAAAATGAGTAATTCCAACTCAAAAAACCAACTCTGCTTGTGTATAGAAATGGTAATTTCTACTTAATTTTGATCACATGAATAGAAACTTGTCAAATGCCAAAGGAATGGGGTAATCCAAAAATATATTGGCAAATGCATATCCCATTTTTGCACAACAAGCTTATGAGAATCCTCGAGAAGCAACTGGGCGTATTGTATGTGCCAATTGTCATTTGGCTAAAAAACCTGTGGAGATTAGAGAATTGGCAAGCTGTGTATTATTTTTTTCCTAAAAAGAGTAATATTGAGGATTATGTTTATTGGAATAGTATAATCAAGCAATATAAAGAAATCAAATGAGAACAACATATAGAAATCAAATGAAAATACATAGGACTTTTATTACAGGCGAAATGGCCAAAAATTTATAGTCTAATTATCAAAACATTGATAAAGATTTGGTAAAGAACTATACATTACAATTTATTTAAAAGAGCAATATTGAGGATTAGATTTAATGGAATAATTTAATCAAATAGCACAAAGAAATCAAATGTGAATACAAAGGACACCTATTAAAAAATAATAGCCTAAATATAAAAAATGGTAGAGATTTGGTAAAGAACTATGCATTACAGTTTTTTTGAAAGATCAAAATTAAGGATTAAGTTTAGTGGAATAGTATAATCAAACAACACAAAGAAATCAAAAGAAAATTTAGAGGAATCCTATTATAAGCAAAATGGGGAAAATTATTAATCTATTATCAAAACATCCATAAAGATTTGACAAAAAAATTTACATTACAATTTTTTGAAAACAACAATTTTAAGGATTAGATTTAGATTTAGCAGAATAGTATAACCAAACAACACAAAAATCCTTGACTCTTCTTTAAAAAAAAATAATTGTGTTACCCTCCTCATTTTCCTAAGGCATTTTTGTTCTCACGATATTTAAAAATAAGGAGTGTTTATTTAGTCTGGGCTTGTGTAATTCTTGGTTTTTGTCTTGTTAAATTTTTTCTTGAATTGAACCTCTTAGTTGAACCTCATCTAAGTTCAAGGTTCAAGTTCAAATGGAGTATGTTGTGTCGTGCCTTTGTTTTTAAAAAAAAGTTAACAGTCTTAGTAACAATTGTTATTGAACTTGAACTATTGAACCTCTTTTTTTAAAGTTCAAGGTTGAGAAAGTCGAGTCTTATCTGAGTCCTGTATCACGTAAGCCGCGACATTTTGGTGTCTTTGTCTTGGTTTGTCCTTGTTTTGTTCATTTGAACTTGAACTTTTGACCTACTTCTCGGAGGGTTCAAAGTTCAAAGTTCAAGGATTGTTAGCTTTAGACATAAAAGTGGCGAAGCGTCAACATGGAGGGAATATTCCAGATTTAAAAGGTGAACCTCGAGGGGATGAGTCGCGATGAAGAGTCGTACTTGAGAATAATTATTTTAGGGAAGGATATGGAGTGAAAAGACTTGTAATTAATGAATTGTCAAAATTAAGTCTTTCTGGAGTAATTTGGTACGGATAAGCATGCAGTTACAATCATATCAAATCGTGTGACCGATTTTAAAGCTTGTTTTCAAGATTTTCTTTTAAAAAAAAAAAAATACTTGCCTTCTTCATTTGCCTAATTTGGTAAGTAAGGGATTTGCATAAGCGATCTTTTATGTTCTTGTCTCATTGGATTCCGAACTCTACATGAAAGGTGAGTTCAAAATCTTCTTCTCATCCCTGTGATTTCTTAAATTGGAAGCTTTGTTTGGTAGTTCAGTTGGTTCAGTTTGTCTCCCTTGCTGTGCTTTTTCTGTCGGTAAATTCAAAATGAGACCTAAATTGCCCAAGATAGATCAAAGGTCTTGGTTAGTTTGTACCTTGCCTGAGTTAGGGGATATTTTTCTGCCATCAGTAGACCTAGACGAATTTCATGAAAGGGCACATAATCCCACTGGTTCTCCCTTAATGCAAAGGATTTTGGATAGTGAGTTAGTGGAAGCGGCAACTTTCCCTCCAATGGTGTCATGTCCTGAGCTGGTTCTTGAATGCATGAATAGATATGACCCTATTGAGATATGTGTAAGAGGCGCAGATGGTGAGGTTTTGCTTAGGGTTAGTCGGGAGGTTGTTGCTACCGTTATGAAAATACCTGAAAATGAGAAATATGAGGATTGGATGGTGTGTAAGTCACAGGGACTTTTCTCAGAAAAGAAATCATTCTATAGGAATGTCATTGCTAGAAAATGGATGTTAAAGATTTAAAGAGGAGGTTCCTGATTGCCGATTCCATTGACCCGAGAACATCTAATCAAAGAAGTCAAGGATACAGTCATTTTGTTACATAGAGTGAGGGGAAACCAAATTGCCTTTTATTGGGAAGATTGGATGTACTTTTTCATACAGGTCATTTTTGGTGAGAAAAGATATATTGATTGGGCAGAATTGATTGCAGATAGGTGGCATGAAGGTTTGAGTTGCTTCGGTAACAAAAACTTCTATATGTCATCATATCTTTTGTATTGCTTGGCATGTATTAGGCCGTGCATGGTTTGTATCATGAAGCGTGGGTGGATAATATGAAAATATTTGAATATCACCCACATCTACAACAACAAGGGTCCTGTAAAAATTATCATAAATTGCATGACATATTCCTAGGCAGAATGGTGTACGAACTGAAGGGAAACACTCATTAAAGGTTGTCGGATGAAGCTATGCAATTGATTGGTACTTATGGCAGCTTCTTCATATAGTTTCCCAAGTTTACTTACCTAAGGGTAGGGGGTTTTGAAGGAGAAGTGTACAAGCTGCCTACATATGCATTTGACAGGCAAAATTAAATGGAGATATGCAGGCAGCTGGCCTATATTGATACAAAGTACAAATCTAGACATCAGTCAGGTGTCTCATTTCCAATTGAATTAACTTATTTCATTTGTAATAGTGTCTTTGATGCCTTGAATTTGGAACTAGAATTTAAGTAATTGAAAATTATATGGTCCACGAGCAAAACTTGATGCCAAAGGATTCATCATCGCCCATCTGACATTGAGAAAGGATTTTTTCCATGTGCCAAATATAGAGGATTTTTGGGTTGATTGTTGTGATGAGTTTGAAGTTAGGAAGATGACACATCAAAGGTTCACTCTACAGCAGGTCATGGCCTTTGAGTTGAAAATGAATATTGCTAATGTCAAAGATGATGAGAGTGAATTGATGGATCCTCAATTTGTGGATGATAGGCAGAAATGAGTCATTCCAAAAGTGGACTAGGAAAAATATGAGGAAGACTAGATTCAAACAAGGACATTCCCTGTTATCAGAAAAACAAAAAGATGCCTAAGAGAGCAAAGAATGGGAAAGGGCTCTAAGAAAGATTCAACCTCATCCTCTAAAGTCCCATTGGCTAACTTCCGTGTTACATCTTGTGTTGTAGGATCATCCAGAACACAGACTAAAGTTAATCAGAGTGCTAGGCTGGTAGAAATAAAAAAGGAACCAGCTCCTACTAGGATCACCAGGGGCAGAACCAGAAGCGGAGCTAAGAAATCTCCTGTGTATTTAGTGGTAGTTGATTTGGAAGCTTCTCCTGACATGGATGATCCTTCAACTCATCCAAACTTGGAGGTGATAAATGTTGATGATGCAAACGACATTCAACAAGTGGACAATTTGGCAAACTAGTACTACTACCACATTGATAGTAAGGAGTGAAAAAAAAACTGCAGCTGGCTCTAATGAAACTTCTGTGTGCACTGGGCCTCTATGGTTAGAAAATACCCTGAATAAGAAGAAAAGGAATGTAGTTCCAGCTTCGGTCCCGCTAGAAGACATGGTGAGCAAGTGTTTGGGGAAAAATTTCAAAGTGAAGAAGCTGAAAACTATTTCAAAGATTGATTTTAATGCCGACAGTGGGAATTGGATTGTAGAGATAGCATGCTCGTTGACAAATGAGAAAATAGAGGACCCTACAACCCGGTATTTTGTTGTTGAAAAGGTGAATATTGGTATTGCTTCTCGGACCATGGATGTTCTTCATCTTGAAGCTTCAACGAAAAAGATCATAACTAGGACCTAAAAGGATGAAAAAGACAAAAAGGAACCAAAAGAAGCCTTGAGGCAAATGGCGGAATACATTGACACAATCCATGGACTAGACCCCCAACCACTGTATGCACAACTAGCACTCTTTGATCCTAAATCCCCTAGCAATTAGAAGTTGCTTACAAAAGTACAAAGGAATACAATGGTGCACGGGGTCTTCCTTGAATGGCTGGATACGATAAGGAAAGAGGGAAAATAATACATTGGGCATTTGAGCAAGGTGTATGATGATGATGCTAAAGTTATCCGAGAGTTGGGAAAGGAAAACATAGCCTGAAAGAACAAAGAAGCCAAATGGGCCTGAATAGTAGCTCACATGGAAGAAGTTCAAAGGCATGGCGTAATGAAGCTCCTTGCAGAAAAGCCTTTATAGGGATTTGATGACAATGTTATATACAACTGCAAAAAGAACATTGAATGGAGAAATTTGGTAATAAAACAGGGCTATGAAGAATATGTTAAACTTGGGCAAGAATTATCTGAATCGGTGCAAAACATGCTTAATGATCTAAAATGCATAGGGGTGAAATATATGAAGGAGGATGGACAAACTTTTGATTCTCCTGACGCCATAAGAAAATCTTTTGAAGTGCATATTGATATGGTTAGAAGTGCAACGATGGTCACCAAGAAAGATTTCTCCACCATTGCTAAAATTGAATCCTTACTGTTTTTATGCATAGATCATTTGAACAATCATGTGGATAAAGTAAAATGAGTGCCTCATGATAAGGAGGTTTGGCAACAATGGATTTTACACGTAGGCATTCCGAATGAGCCTGTCATCCAGCAATTCACGGAGGCATTCACGAAGTGGAAGAAAGATCAAACTGGTCGCCCATTGCCATGAATTGGATAACGGTTCCCGTGTTTTCTTTACTTTATGTTGTGTTTAGTCAAGAAACAGTTTTACAAGTTAGTTTTTAAAACAGACTGTTTAACTTACCCTTGGGCAGAGTGGTGTAACTCTGTGGTTAGGGTGAGAAGTTTAGCTATATATTTTGGACAAAAACTTAAAAAAGGTCTGAAAAATTCTGGAGAAAAATTAGCAGACTTTGTTTTAGATATTGTGGATTTTCAATGAAGGCATTTTATCAGTGAATAAAATTAGACATTTTCAGCAACTTTCAAATCTGTGTATTTGAATGCAAAAAGAAGAACCTCTATTGGGATATATCTATTTGTGTAGAATCTGTTTCTTTTTTTATCATTCCACTTTTCATATGTCTGTGAATGAATTTGATAAGTAATCATTTCGTCAACTTTATGTGGATGTTCTGATTCCCCTTGTCCCGTGAGACATGAGAGAGACTCAATCAGAATCCATGATTTTATTGTTTCTTTAATTAAAAATTCTGAGAAGTGATGTTATTTTGATTGTAAATCCGTGGGTTTTACATATAGAATATTTATCTTCCTAGCATTCATGTGGTGTTGGCTGTTGAATGTGAAATGCCTTGTGAAGTTAATAATGGTGTATGTTTAAAAATTCATTGAACATCATACGGGAAGCTGCACCCTTATGCAGAGGGTAAACTATTCATTAGATTACCCAACTGTTGGTTCTATTTGTCTTTTGCAAAACTAAGGGCATACACAAGTCATTTATCATAAAATTAAGAAAGGCTAAATCTGCTAACCAACAAACTATCCTTTTTAGGGGATAAATAGATAACAATGGTTTCATTGAAATAATAGATTGACCTAAAAAATTTAAATGAATATTTTAGACAATATATGAAAGTGTACCAAACTAGATATCGTAGTATACATCGCAGATAATAGATTTTATAAATAACCAAAGTAACAAAAAAGAAATATGTATGATGATAACATTATAGCCACTTGATTGTTGACACAAGGAAGTGAAAAGGTCTTTTTTGTTTGGGAACTTTACACTAACCTTCACTCTTAAAACCTCCTTGTGAGAACTTTCAATCATTACGACACAAGATTAAAAGCACAAATGACTTCATAAATCAGAAATGATCCAAAAGGAACTTCACATATTGATATGGATTGTTGAGCTAAATTTTCCCTCATGCAATTTTTTTATTATATTTTTACAAAAAAATAAAAATAAGAGTTATCCAGAGAATGGGCACACTGGTAAGGCCGCGGCTATTCTGGCTCCAAAATGGACCTTTTGTATAGTGTGATAGCGGCATGTTAGTCAATCGCAACCGTTTATTGCAAAATCAATGGTGTAAAACGCGTGACTAACACGCGTGTTAGTCAATCCGTATTGCCATTTTGAACCCTGAAGAGACGTGTCCCTTGGTAAGAGTTATGCAGAGAATGGGCCACGACATGAAAGGCATGAAGCTTTTGACAATGAAAATTTATTTGCAGCTCAACATAAATTCTAGCCTATTTCTCTTTATATTATTAAATATATAAAACCTGCAACTTGCATGGGTATATACTTGGTAGAGCATAAACACACTTTTAGAATCCAACACTCATTCGCCTCTCAGGTCTGGTTATATATTCATGCCAGAATTCAGATTAGTTTTAGATACTCGTCTACAAAGTTTTCAATTTTAAAAAATAACATTTTCTTAGGGCTTTTTTAATTTTTACGCTTTTTGTGAAGTATCTTCAAATGATCATCTGCACTTCTCATATGGTCTATGATGGAGATGGATACAATGACGACCCAGAATGCAAAGGTATATAAATGCTTCTTCGTATAAATTTCTTGCACATTCTTTTATTTTTCTTCTGATTTAAGATTCTACTCTAATGTTTATATCCCCTACTTCAGAAATTTAAAAATGCAAAGGTTTCAGTTGCTTCGAAACTTTATCAGTAATCACAAATATCTCTTTCTCCACCTTCATTAATAGGTGTATGTTTTTTAACTCTATCTAGTTTACATCTCCTACAGTAACAGTTTTTTTGAAGAAACAACTTGGACATGAGATTCTGAAATTGCATACCTGTTCTTTAAATCCATTTGCAAAATCAACATGACACCACCATTTGATAGAAAACGAGATTCCCTTCATCCAGCTAAGACTTTGCAGGGACAAATCAACAATTATGATAGAGAAACTTCATAAAATTTGGGTGGTGATTAAGGGTAGCAAAAACTAACAGCAAGGTATGGCTTTAAGGCAAACATCTTGTCCAAGGACAAAACAAATCTGAAAATAACAATGAAGGATACTAATCCGAATTATGGATTCAAACGACAACACCTAAGTGAGAACCTGCGGTGTTGTGGATGGACAAGATAATACAGAATTGAAGCAAGCCAAAAAGTATTGTATTCAATTCAAAAATCCAATATATAGTAGTCCAAGGGATTCCAAGGGTCACCAACAACTCCTTGAGAATTGAAAAACCAATAGTCATATCAGGTTTATTTACATAATAAAATCTAAAACTATGTAATTTTTCAAAAAAACTATATAAAATTTGTCCTAACTTTAACTAGGCATAATTTTCTGCACAGGACTCAAAATTACGAGTCGTTTAACTCGTTGGAAAGGTCTCCAAGAGTTGTAGGCGAAACGCCATTTTCAAGGGCTAAAAATGTCCTGAAGGCCTTCAAAAATCCCATTTAATAACATATAGAAAAACTAAGAAAATATATAATAATATTTTCAAAATTTCTTTTGATCATTAGTCCCCCCTTGAAGAGCAATGGGCTCCATTGCATCAATACTCTGAATGAAATGAGGGAAACGAAGCTAAAGCTGCTCCTTGGTAAACTACTTTCCTTGTTGAGTGATCTACCCTGCTCGAACCACTTTGTATAGATAAATCTGCTGTTGTTTGAGTGTTTTCACCATGGTGTCCACAATCTGATCACATTGGAATGGAGAAGCTACACCTGGATTCAATTCTGTGTGGAAATTGTTTCTGCAACATCTAATAGTGGAGAAAAATATGGCTTCAAGAGTTCCTTCTGAATATGCAGCCACACCTTGTCCCCGACTTGAAAATTATGAGGAGTGCGATACTCATCATGTCTCTCCTTATATTTCTTATTGGTATGCTCCAAGATTTCATCCTTTTTCTTTGCCAGAACCATGGGACTACCACAGGGTGATGTACTTGGACAAATATGTCCTTTCTCAATCAATTCTTGTATTTGCCTCTTAGTTTCATCATTTCCTAATACTGATCTACGGTAGACTGGTTCATTAGGCATTGGAGTTCCTGGTATCAAACCAATAGTGTGTCTTACTTGGCAGTGTGTAGGTACCCCAGTTGGCAACTTAAATAAATTCTCATATTTTATCAAAATTTGGTCCATTGATCTTTTTGCTGTGTTGTGGTGTTTGTGATGTCATTGGAATTACAAACTTCCTTTCTTCTTCAGAACGAATCATTAATAATATGAATGTTCATGTTTTGACAACCAACCTCCTACCTTGCTTAGCACTAATCAAAGAGGTAGTGTATGCAGGGCTTACCTCTGGTATTTGGTATTTCTGCTCACCTAATCTGGTTGTCACGTTGCGAGGTCTGGATTCATAGACACCATGGCATTGGTATATATGTGGTTGTCCCAACAAAACATCACAAACATCTAAAGGAGCCACATCACATATCACTTCATCATTGAAAGGCTTTATAGAGTAGGAAATGCGACATTGTTGGTGCACTTGGATATCTCTTCCTTGACTTACCCATCCCATAGAATAGGGTTGCGGATGTGTTGTTGTTTTCAGATTCAATCTTTTCACGGTCTCTGCTGATACTAGGTTCTTTTGTCTTCCACTATCAACAATAAAGTGTAGGGCTTTTCCTCCGACCCACATCTGTGAGTGAAACAATCTCTCCTCATACTCCCGGGGCAATATCTTTGTAGTAGCTACCTTTGCATATGGATTAGCCTCAATGACCTGTTCATGACTTTCTTTTGGACAAGATTCTGCCACCTAAGGTTCTTCCTTGTCCTCATGTGTTTCCATCATTAAACTTTTTATGGTTCTGCAATCTTTTGTGTTGTGAGAAGGACTCTTATGGAATTCACACCACATATTGTTCTCTTGTGTCTTCTTCATACCCCATGCCTTTTTAGTTGGTGAATTGGGAGGAGATTCCTTGGAGCTCTTACATCTGTTATTTGCGAAGTTATCCCTCCTTCCTTTCTATTTGAATTTCTCTTCAATTTTTGTAGCAAATTTATATGCACTAGGCAAACTCTCTATGTTCAGGAATTCCATTTCGGTTTGAATATACCTATGGAGTCCACTCTGATATTTAAAAACTCGGTGCTTCTCACAATCTTTGATGCCAAGTTTTGTTGTTAAAGTATGAAACAAATTAGTATATTCTTGAACAGTTTGGTCTTTTTTCTATCGAAGCAATTACCACTGCATATATTTTTGTTCATATGTATCTACAGGAAAAATATTCTTCCTTTATGTGCTCCATGAATTCTCCCCATGTGGGTTTTTGATCAAACATGAACGTAGTGCCCGTTTCTGCTACCTTGGTTGCTAACTTCGCTTCCCAAGAATCTTTCACATGATTTTCAGCTTTGAGAAGAGCGAAAGTTATTTTCTCTTCATCTGAGAACTGGTTGACAGAGAAATATCTTTCCGGTTTTGAAACCCAGTCATCAACAACATCTGCATCAATCGTTCCTTGAAAGGTGGGTATATCAAAATTCACGTGCATTTTGAATGGTGTATACCCTGTGAATGGTGGGTTTGTAGGTGAACCACGACTTTCTAGCATTTGCTTGAACTTCTCCATCATTTCTTCTCGTTGTTTTGTTAATGCATCTGCAACCAATGCTTTAATGTCTTCATCGGTCTGCAACTTAGCCATCTGCGATCGTGTGCATCTCAAAGGAAGGTAGTCTGAAGGATTCCTTGTTTCCAACCCCAATCTTTGATATGTTGATCGTGTGTGATATGACATACATGAGCGAACTTGCTCTGATACCATTGATCCGAATTATGGATTCGGCCGACAACACCTAAGTGAGAACCTGCAGTGTTGTGGATGAACAAGATAATACATAATTGAAGCAAGCCAAAAAGTATTATATTCAATTCGAAAATAAAACATATAGTAGTCTAAGGGATTCCAAGGGTCACCAACAACTCCTTGAGAATCAAAAAACCAACAATCATATCAGGTTTATTTACATAATAAAATCTAAAACTATGTAATTTTTCAAAAAAAACTATATAAAATTTGTCCTAAATTTAACTAGGCATAACTTTTTGCATAGGACTTGAAATTATGAGCCGTTTAACTCGTTGGAAAGGTCTCCAAGAGTTGTAGGCGAAACGCTACTTTCAAGGGCTCAAAATGCCCCGAAGGCCTTCAAAAATGCCATTTACTAACATATAGAAAAACTAAGAAACTATATAATAATATTTTCAAATTTTCTTCTGATCAGATACACATTCATTGTTGACATGACATGATTGGTACCTGAAAATGGATTATTGACTTGACAATGGTATTGTTTCACGATTACCTGTTTCACTGGTGTACTGACTGGTTTTCAGGTGTGAGACAAATTTATCAATCTTCCGTACGCAAGCTTTTTTTTTTTTGCAATAGAAGCCTATCGGCTAAAAATTTCTAGGTGTACGAAATTAGCTATAATGACTAATGGTAAGCTTCCCCTGAGAATTGAATCAACAAAAACATCAACCACCAAATTCACAACCCTTACTTTAATTTATCTCTTATTTCTTTGTTTTGTTTTTTCGTATTGATAAAATGCAAAAGAATTACATAATAAAGATAGTCATAGGACTCTCAAAGAAAGCTGCCACAAAAAAAAAAGGGTTGTTATAAATAACAATCAATAGTACATAGCAAGTTGAAATAATCTACAATGAGCAACATCAAGTCTGCAAATACGTATTTCCAACAAAGACTTAAAATAAGACTTAGAAAAAAAACCATTAATTGCCAAAGAAGGCCTTAGACCTTGTGACGTGAACATTTCTCTTTTTGAGCAACATTTCGACCTGTAATTTGATTTGCTAAATCTGAAAGTCGATCTTTAAATTTTTCTTAGCCTTTGCCTATAATTGAGAGAAAAGGGACATCATACAATAAAAAAATGTCAGAGTAAAGCACTAGAAATGCAGCTTCCTAGTGAGCATTGAGATTATTCAAAATAACTTTACCCCTGTATCTCCATATATGAGACAAAATAACATGCATGATTCCATCAACAATAGGATTAACATGAAGTCATACACCAAAAAGGGCTTCTTTCCAAGACAATTTGTGTTAAAAAATAGCTGGCAAAAATGCAGCGTCCTAGTGAGCATTGAGATTATTCAAAATAACTTTACACCTGTATCTCCATATATGAGACAAATAACATGCATGATTCCATCAACAATAGGATTAACATGAAATCATACACCAAGAAGGGCTTCTTTCCAAGACAATTTGTCTTAAAAAATAGCTAGCAAATCATGAAAAACAAGACTCCGCTTTTTTTTAACAAAGAAGGCATCCCCCAAAAATATGCTTTATGTTTTTTTGCCTATGGCAAAATGGGAAATCAACTGGTTGGATCATTATACATTTCAGCCCGTCCACAATGGGCAGTTTGCAATGTAAAATCCTCCAAGCAGTTAATTGTGCATCTGCATTGGATTTAGTTTTTCCAAATTTAGGCAGATAAATTTGACCAAAAATTTTCCTTAAACTTGCATTTCCACTTGGAGTTCAAACGGTGTCTTAAAGGTAAACTTGGAAGAAGCTGTAAATAAACGTTTTTAAAGGTAAAGAACATAAAAGGATATGTTGAAATCCATAACCAGTCTTTGAAGAAATTGCAATGGATAGGAGTACACAATTTCATAGACAATTTCAGAGGAACCAACGATTGCACAAAAATCAGAAAAACCTTGTATTTATTATTTAGATCAAATTAGCCTTTAACAGGATGCCATGGCAACCAACTCATGTTGTGAAAGTCCTTGTACCCCTTTTTTTAAGGCATCAAGAGGAATAGTATACATGAGTTGCAAGAAAAATCTTATTAACAACTTGAATCTTGTCAGCTAGGGATAAAAATTTATTTTCTCAAGATGCCACAACTATTCTAACTCCATGATGGTCAAATCGTACACCGTGTTATTGACATGTTAATCAATTGTAACCATTGTGCAAAATCTACAGTGTAAAACGTGCCACTAACTTGTATGTTATGCACACCGTCATTTTAGAACCAGAATAGCTGCATAGACACTCCAAAACCAAAAGAAATTGCAAGGTATATGAATGACAAACAATTTTTAACACACAATCCCACTCAGTGCTATTCATTATAAAGAAAACAGGCTTTCCTCCACGACCGATACAGCAGAGCAGCTGTATGAAACTACAAACCAACTGCCATTTCATATAAAGAGTGCTTCACTGTTGGAGACCAAATCCCACAAAAGAACACAATACCCATCCTGAACGGAAATCACAATACGATTCACGAGAGAGCTCCAGTCGACTATCAGTGCAGCGAATAATCTCCACCAAGTGTGATATCATACGCTAAAGATCGGTCAATGCACCTGTGCAATGCCATTAACATAGCTGTAATGCCATAAGAACTAATTCTGTGTGGATGACTGCTCTTCATAGCCGCCTTTCAATTCGCAGAGAAGTCAAAGACACGCGGCACTTCGTGATCTAGGAGAAAAGCGTAGGATAGAATGGAAAGGAGCGCAAAATAAGGTGAAGAATGCCCACATAGCTTCCGGGCCCACCATACATTTGATAAGGGATTCAGCATTTTTAAGGTTGAGAAGACAGTCAATTTTTTAGGGCTTCATTAGCTGCTCTTTCTCATTTAACGGCGGTTGCCTATCCACCGTTAAATCAAGTCAGCCACTAAAATTATAGCTGGTTATGTGTGACCAACAAACCCTGTTGTTTGTAGACCACCCATCTTGGGAATCCAGTTAAGTGAATTCATCTTCTAATTAATTGAGAGGGAGCGAAAAGAGAAAATTACTGGTGCCAATGGCCATGGCAGGAATGTCAAGATGTCAATCGGCTTTGATCGAGGATGCCCTTCGCCGGGGGCTGAGAAATTCGTGGCATGGGTTTTGTTGGGTTAGATCTGTCAGAAAATATACGTCCTCCTCAGCTGAGGAGAATGACGTGGTGGTTGTGGGAGGTGGTCCTGGAGGCTACGTTGCTGCAATCAAGGCGGCCCAGCTTGGCTTCAAGACTACTTGCATTGAGAAGCGCGGCGCTCTCGGAGGTACCTGCCTCAATGTTGGTTGCATACCCTCCAAGGTTCTTTTATCCGCCTTTTCCCATTCTCTGCTCAACTGCAGATCTTTGCTTTTAATAGTTTGTTTTTGCACATGTCACGGGTCAAATTCACCAGTTTTCTTTGCTTCGTTTGCATTTATATGTTCTAGTACTGATGACGCTTGGGTGGTGCTTTGAGCTAAATGCCCTGCTCGGCTAGAATTTTGCCCAATTGTTTCAGTTTTCCTGGTCTATAATCTAGAAATTAAACCAATAATCAACAGTGAATAAGCTAGATTTTTTTATATATTGCTCATATGTTTCTGGATTTGATTTTGTATCATTTTTTTTTGTCATCAATGGTTCCGATGAACTCCATGATCCATCACCAGGATGAGAAAAATTGTCTAGATCCAAACTCCTGAACGAGAGAGGAGAAATGATGGGAGGGGAGAGGAAGGAGGGAGCAAGAGACACAAGGAGAAGGAAAAAGAAAAGAAAAAAGAAAAGAAAAATAAAGAAATGTGCTATCATTAATTTTTTTATATGTTAATCAACCCTGATTCCTTACATTTGAATTTTCCTGAAACTGCATGGGGGGTAACTGGTTGAAATTCAGCAGTTCCTAACCATTTTGGAAATCTGGGCACTTTTACACTAATTCGTCATCTTTAGGATTCTGACTGATTCCAGTCTTTTTGTGCAATTGCTTGTAGAAATATTGGAAGTATTTCAACCTTGTAATCTATGACAGTATTTTCTTTATGTGCAAATTAACAGTCAAGTCAAGCTTAACAACTTTTTTCTTTAAAATTAGAGTTGTGTCCTTTTGAATTCGATCAATTCTGCTGAGAGTGTTTTATATCTTGTTGCAGGCATTGCTTCAATCCTCACATATGTTTCACGAAGCCAAGCATTCATTTGCTGGCCATGGTGTGAAGGTGGGACAGTTAGAAATTGATGTCACTGCAATGATGGCACAGAAAACGAAGGCTGTGACTGGTCTGACAAAAGGAATTGAAGGACTTTTTAAGAAGAACAAAGTCACTTACGTTAAAGGTGCTGGAAAGATTGTATCTGGAAGTGAGGTGTCAGTGGATCTTCCAGATGGTGGAAACAGTATGGTGAAAGGGAAACATATAATCATAGCAACTGGTTCAGAAGTGAAACCCCTTCCTGGAATTACTATTGATGAAAATAAAATTGTTTCATCCACTGGAGCACTATCACTGAAGGAGGTCCCAAAGAAACTTGTGGTTATTGGCGCAGGATACATTGGCTTAGAAATGGGTTCAGTATGGGGAAGGCTGGGCTCTGAAGTTACCGTTGTGGAATTTGCTTCTGATATAGTTCCATCCATGGATGGAGAAATTCGAAAATCTTTCCAGAAGACATTAGAGAAACAGAAAATGAAATTTATGCTGAAAACTAAGGTGACTGGTGTTGATGCATCAGGATCAGGTGTAAAGCTAACAATAGAGCCAGCTTCAGGAGGTGAGCAGACAACTCTTGAGGCAGATGTAGTTCTTGTTTCTGCTGGTAGATCACCTTATACAAAAGGTCTTGGACTAGAAGAGCTTGGGGTGAAGCTTGATAAAATGGGAAGAGTGGATGTTGACGACCATTTCAGGACAAATGTTCCTGGAATTTATGCTATCGGTGATGTGATTCCTGGCCCCATGCTTGCACACAAGGCTGAAGAAGATGGTGTAGCGTGTGTGGAGCTAATTGCAGGAAAACCTGGACATGTGGACTATAATACTGTACCTGGAATTGTTTACACACATCCAGAGGTAGCATCAATAGGAAAGACAGAAGAACAAGTGAAGGCACTCAACATTTCCTACGCAGTTGGGAAATTTCCCTTTATGGCAAATAGCAGGGCCAGAACTATTGATGATGCTGATGGAATGGTGAAAATAATTGCAGAGAAAGAAACTGACAAAATCTTAGGTGTCCATATCATGGGCGCAAATGCAGGGGAGTTGATTCATGAAGCTGCAATTGCCCTGCAATATGGAGCATCTAGTGAAGACATTGCTAGAACATGTCATGGTCACCCAACACTCAGTGAAGCTATCAAAGAAGCTGCCCTGGCAACATTTGACAAGCCTATCCACATTTAGATTTATAATCACATTTGTGCTAGTTATCATAGATGTATGTAGTTTTGAATGCTGGGCTACTGGATGCCGATTATTCAAATGATGGTTTCCGTTTGACAATGCTGTTGAAAACTGTTAATTTGTCTCAGTTTTGAAATAGAGTTTCACAATTTCGAGGAAGTTGTGCAATTTATTTTTAATAAAAGTTATACTCAAATGCAATAGAAGTTTGAAATTTTTTGAGATCTGGCTAGGTGACATTGTTTTGTAGTATTTGATTTAAATTTTGGGTACAGAAACCATGATAAGGTAATCATGCTCGAGGATTGAAAAACTGTATTTTGTAATTTAGTTCATATTTTTGACACATGCTTTTTATATGTTAATTTATTGTAGGTTTAAATTTTCAACAATATACTAATCACAGGGTCTTTACAAAAACTCAATTATTATTAGAATAATATCTTCCAGGCCTATTATTTGTTTATACCTCATACTATAAATTTCAATAATGCAAAATGATTTGCAGGCACCATTGCCTTCTTGTGTCTCCAGGTGATGGGCATCATCTGTTTTAGCTGATGTGGGCTTCAGCTTTGTACACATATGGTTGTTTGAAGGGGATGAAATCCCAGAGAAATACCTCGTTTGGTTTAGCTACAGGTAATAGTGGAGAGTGGTGAGAGAGCTCAGAGAAATCATGCCTAGAAGGCAATGGGTGAATGGAGGAGGGGGAGCTTGTTTGTTTTAAAGGGTAAGTCTTCCAGCTCCTGCAACTCCTTTTCAATCCACCAAAGCTGGCATTAAATGCCTTGTCGAAGCAAATCATTTCCTTGCTGAGCTGCCCAACAGGAATCTCCATCAAAACGATGTATGCCATAATTTCTTTCATGTAGAATTTTTTTAATGCCAAAAAAATTCACATTATACTAGTGTAAGAGGTTTGTAGGTGTGTTTCTTCAACTGTGTATTATGCAGAGGTGATATCAAGAGGTGTGATCAGAGCCATAATGGGGTAGCTGGTGAAGCTCTATAGAGATACAGAGTTGGGGATACTGCTCTCTGTCTACGATATTGAAAGAGTCTTTACACCATATTTGCCGGCTGCCACCCTTCAAGTGTAAAGAATTTACTGTAACTCTTTCAAAAGAGAATGATGGAATGTGTTATTGTGGGTAAATTTTCTTTCTTTCTTTAAACTCCCAGATCAGAGGGCATATGGCATTTACTGAAAATAGACTTCCAAAATATCCAGTACCTTTGAAATATCAATTTCTTTTTGTCTAACACTAAACATTTTGAATTCAACCAACCAACTGTCAAGCTTCAATGGGGCTTTAGTCATTAGAGTGCAGAAGATTCTAGCAGTCTAGTGAATTTAGTATTACGTGATTACCAAGTTTGATCTCATAGAAACATAGCTGCTAATAAGTTTCCTTCCAAACACACCCCTACTTTGTTGATATTTAAACAGCTTGGGAAACAGTGCTGCTGTGTTTATTAAGTCACAATTTGCTGGAAAGCTGCATTTCTGCAGTAATGCTTTTTCTACGAAAGCTAGGATTTCAGATCCCGTGATCTGTATAGTCCTAGAAAATGGACTAATAGCACTGGGACACAATTGTTATGGCCTTCAAAGGAATATGTCTGGATAATAAATATGTTTTAAGTTCGATCTTATAGGGTTGTTTCCTCAAGCGAGGTTACTTGAGAACAAAGAATGTAATAAACAATTGTTTTTACATTTTGTGCAGTAACAAAGAAAGAGCGTTTAAGGAAAAACAATTCAAGGTGGTTATAAAGTTTGCAGCAAGAGCAGATTTGTACCATTTAGGGCAGTTTCTAGCCGGGAGGCAAACGGACACTGCTCAGGAAGTTCTTCAGGTGCTCAATATTGTTTTCGAGGGATTTGTCAACTCATAGGTAGGTGTAACTTTTAGATTTCAAAGACATTCATTTGACATTTTTGCTTATTATGCAACCATTCTTTCACTTTAGTAGTTTATATTATACACAAATATAATCACATTTTTTGTGTGCCATATGTATATGCTATACGGTCAATGGGGGTGTACATCTATATGTTTTCATGTGGTTGCAGGCCCATGTGTATTTATTGATGAGTATATGCAATAGCCTGAATGTTAATGTGTGGGTCCAGAGTTTTAGGCCTTGTCCTGTTGAAGGCCACATACTTCTCTGATTATGGGAGAAGGCAACCACTAGGTGAGGGTTCAGAAACTTAGTGTGGGTTTCATCGAAGTATCAGGCCAAGTCAGACAGGCTTGTCCCTTAAACTACGTATTGCTTTTCTAATTCAGTCACAGCCAGAGGGTCCCAATAGGGATTGTCCAACTGTGCAGTCCACATAAATATATCCACATAAAACAGAAATACACCACAAAAAAGAACAAAATCCACATCAAATATGACACAAGGTATACCTTGGGAGAACCCGCCAAGGGGAAAAAAACCTCAGCCTCCAAAAGATTCCTTCACATTATTAAATCCTCAAAACACATTACAACCTGCCACAAAGGGCCCTCTCACATGCCAGGCCGCAGCCACTTGATTACAACAAGATTACATTAATGGGATAATTGATACTCAGGGCTTTTACACACAGATAACTAACCTTGGAAACACCACTTCCAGACCTGCTGTAATGGCTATATTCTAATACAAGCCATCATAGAATCCTGATGTAAGAGGGTTGAATCCTCCCACAGACCTGCCATGATCAGCTTGCAAACATACATACAATTCTGAAAGGTATAATAGCAAAATGGATGAAATGAACAGCTAACCGTTTTACAAATTCCCAAAACTCTTATTGAAAAACAAATTTGCATTACAAAACAGTGAGCCTATTGGCTTCACTTTACAATATTTCCGTCTGATTTGGTCTCTCACAGACCTGCAACAAAGGTATCTTTTACTAAGATGAAATGGCTTCTCCAAAAGCCTTCTTGCAAACTCTCAACCTCAAACTACACCTGCTGTAACAAACTAAACCTTTTCACCATAAACACCATTCCCAACCCTCTATCTTTCTCCCTAAAATCTCACCTCACCCCCCAAAACCAATACAACCAATGCCTCCAAAAAAAAGAACCCCTTCCAACTCAAAACCTGCTCTCTAAAATGCTATTGCAGCCCCGTGCAGAAGCACCCACCAAAAAACTTCCAAATAAAGCCAAAAATAATTCAGCCCCATACGTTACCTGCAGACTCATTACTCATAGCTAAGATTAGGTCCTCACGGGAGGACTCCACTATGTTAAAAATAGCCTTTCAGATTAATATAAGAACCCAGAAATCAGAATTAGCTCCTAATTAGTTGTTTGCAGATAAATAGAGATAAGCAAAAATGAACACAAAGACACAAGTACCCTGGGAAAACCTCCCTCTAGGAGGAAAAACCCAGCAACAACAGATCCTTAGATCTGATTAAGCAATAATCAGATAGTACAATTCGGCTTCAACACTTGAAGCATTTAGAACGAGCAGGCTATGCACAGTGGTATTGTGTCTTCAAACTAGGGCATACACAATCATGAAAGAACTTATCTATAATACACTTGTTTGCTGCCACAAGGAAGTTCGCTGTCTCTGTAAGGTGATTCGCTGCACCTTGATTCAGGTTCGCTGACCCTAGAACAAGGTTCGCTAACCTTGGAATGAGTTCGCTATGCATAGAAGTGCATTTGCTGTCCTTAGGATATATTCGCTGACTGTAGATGGCATTCGCTGATCACTGCAGAGGGAGAATGTATTCGCTGTGTATTTTGTATCTTTTAACCTTGCAAGTAGTTGAAATATATAAGAGGTTCATCTTCTTACTTATCTTTAGGTCGGCCCATTTATCCTTGGGCGCTAAAATCATTTTGCATATAACAACGATGTGGATAGGCCCACACGTTTGGAGTGAGGCTTTAACTTAGTACATTTCAATATAGGGTCGGCCCTATAATGAAACATGAGTTTCATGTTTGGCGTGGAGGATATATAAGGGGGCCAGCCCTATTTGATTTACACATTAGATACAATAGATAGGGCCCTGCCCTATAAGGATTCGGATGATGCCTTAGGGCAATCCAAATCCTATTTATTTTCTCACCTAGTTACAAAATCAACACACTACCCTGCCCAGCATAGGAGAATTTAAGATGTGGAAGAGATTCTCTCCCACGTGGAGGATGCTTTGCATCAGACAGCCATGGGAGAAAGAAAAGTGACCCCATCACTTCTCAAGAGGAAAACCATTGCCTTTAACTTCAGCTTCTGATAGCCAAGATGAGTCTTCAATAGGTCTTCCAAGCCATTTGACCAAATATTCAAAGTATTGCTTGTTTCTTGTGCTCTTACTCACCCTGCTGTCCAAAATTGCCTCAATTTCATACCTTTGTTGAAGTGGATTCTGGAATGCTCAACAATGCCTCTGTGATGTCTCCCTGAAATTCACCTTCATAATACTTTGTTAAATCTGAAATTTTAGAAATAGGAGATATATTGAATCCTTTAGGCAACTTTACTTCATATGTATTACCTGAATCATGTTTACTTACAATCTTACATGGACCAAATTTCTTCGCTTTGAGCTTATTGTAAGTATCCACTAGAAATATTTCTTTCCTCAAATGAACCATAACATCATCTTTGACTTGAAATTCCTTATGTCTCCTCTTCAAATCAGCTTTAGGCTTATGTTGAAAATTCATTTTATCAATATGCTTTCTTACCTCATCATGTAGGCTCTTCATATGTTCAGCAAAGTCCTCCGCTTCTGCATTGCTTCTGTCACTTCTCTCCAACTTTTTCAGATCTGAAACAACATTTGGATTGCTGACATAAACAATCTAAAATGGTAATCTTCCTGTACTCCTATTGATGGAGTTGTATGCAAATTCAGCTTATGGTAGGATCAAATCACACCCCTTTGGTTTATCACCAACTAGACTTCTTAGTATATTACCCAAACTTCCGTTTACAACTTCAGTTTGTGCATCTGTTTGTGGATGGTACGTTGAAGTAAACTTCAGATCAGTCTTCGTCTTTTTCCACAATGTTCTCCAAAAGTAGCCAACAAATTTTGTGTCTCTGTCTGAAACTATGCTCTTTGGTAGGCCATGAAGCCTCACAATTTCCCTGAAAAACAATTCTGCAATATGAACAACATCATTAGTCTTTTTGCATGAAATAAAATGAGCCATTTTGGAAAACCTATCAACCACCACAAACATAGAATCATAACACAACCCTTTGTGTTCTTGGCAAACCAAGAACAAAATCCATACTGATTTCTTCCCATGGCCTCTCAAGTACAGGTAATGACTGATATAAACTAGTGTTTTGGATAACTTTTTTCGCCATTTGACATATCTTGCATCCTTGAACATACTTTTTCACATCTTTTTGCATTTGAAGCCAATAATACTTCACCCACACGTGTTATGGTTTTGTTAAAACCAAATGTCCTGCAAGACCTCCACTATGTTTTTCTTTGATTAAATTCAATCTCATAGAACTTTTTGGAATACATAGCTGGTTAAATTTAAACAACATACCATACTGGATTAAATAATCCAAGCTCCTTCTCCTATTTGCTGCAATAGGATCGTTACAAGCCTTCCATGCTTCTTTGAAATCTGGATCTTCATTGTATAGCTCCTTGAGCTCATCAAAACCAACAACTTCTACCTTCATTTCAATCAACAAATTCTGCCTCCTACTCAACCCATCTGCAACTTTGTTAGATTTCCCACTTCTATGCTTTAAAACAAATGTATAGCTCTGTAAAAACTCTACCCATTTCACGAGCCTTTGATTCAATTTAACTTGACTACTTGAATATTGTAGTGCTTGATGATCAGTGTACAAAACAAACTCCTTGGGTGAAAGATAATGCCTCCATTTCTTAAGTGCTTGAACTATGCCATAAAATTTCTAATCATAAACAAAATACTTTTTCTTTGCATCATTCAATTTTTCACTGAAATAGGCAATAGGTTTACCTTTTTGGCTTAAAACAGTCCCAATAGCATTTCCGCTTGCATCACAATCTACCTAGAACACCTTGTTGAAATTTGGGAGTGCTAACACTGGTTGCTCTATCACCTTTGCCTTCAACAACTCAAAACTCTTTGCTAGCCTTGTTGTCCACCTAAACTCCTTTTTATCTCCCCTCATTGCTTCAGTTAGTGGTGAACATATACTACTAAAACCTCTAATAAACTTTCTATAAAAACTAGGTAGACCATGGAATGATCTCACCTCCATTGCTCTTTTCGGTGTTGGCCATTCTAGGATAGCCTTTACCTTCTCAGGATCCATTCTGATACCATCACCTAATACAACAAAACCCAAGTACACCAACTCTGTCTTTGCAAAGCTACATTTCTTCAGGTTAATCAACAACCTTTCTTCTCTAAGCCTTTCAAATACTAATCGAACATGCATCAAATGTTCATCCATAGTCTTATTAAATATCAAAATGTCATCAAGGTAAACTATAACAAACTTGCCCAAGAATTCCTTCAATACCTCATTCATTAACTTCATAAACAAACTGGGTGCATTGGTTAGTCCAAAAGGCATGACCAACCATTCAAACAAACCTTCTTTTGTCTTGAATGCAGTCTTTTACTCGTATCCTTATTTGATCCGAACCTAATGGTACCTACTTTTCATGTCAATCTTAGTGAAGTATTGAGCTCCACTCAAGCAATCCATGATATCATCCATCCTTAGGATTGGAAATCTGTGCTTGATTGTAATCTTATTGATGGCTCTAGATTCAGTGCACATCCTCCATTCTCCGTTCTTCTTCAGTGATAACACCATAGGCACTGCATCAAGCTCTCATGGATCAAGCCTTGCATTTTCTTCAATAAATCCAACTCATAATTAATTAGAATGAACTATCTCTTTAGCTTTTCTAACATCCGTTCCCATTTTGTGATCTTTTCTTTGGCCTTTCTCCCTCTTTTTAGTTGCACTTCTTTCTGTTGTTTGTAATTAGGGATGGCAGATTCCAATTGCCTTAGGCAACATTGGAATCCGCCTAAGGATTTGGTCCCTCCTTTAGCGTGTAGGGCTGAGCCCTCTCTCATGGCACACTCTAAACCACACGCCTCATTCTAAAAGTGCACCCACAAATAGGACCTACCCTATTTTGTTAAGGCATTTCGATAAAAGGGGAAATTAATAAATAAAAGGTTAAATATAAAAGTGAGGCCGACCTGACTAATCAACCTTGCTCCTCATATAAATGAATATCAAATTCATTTCATTATATACTACAACTTGCCATGCCAAATATATATACATCTGCTCAATGAAGGTTGAAGTAGCGATTACCTATATACATCAGCAATCATCTCTGAATTCAACGAAGTATATTTAGAAGGTAGCAGATCACCATTAGAAGTCAACGAACCATTGTAGGTGCACAGCGAATTCCCTTGAAGGCTTAGCAAACCCTATTGAAGGACTGCGAACTAGTTCAAGGTGCAACAAATATCATTCAAGTGGCAACAATCATCATCTCTGTGTCAGTGAGGTAATCTTGTGGACTGCAACCTGTTGTGACGTATTCACACATCGCCCCATTGCAAATGGGAACCCCTGCTTTTTGCCTTTTGGGGTGTGTTTTCTAGGTCTTTTAGAGGTTTGTCTGTTAGCCTTTGCTTTTTGAGTGCTGCCAGGGGGATCACTGGATAGCAGGCTTAGCTTGAGCCAGGGTTAGTCCACGGGGCCCCAGAATTAGGGTTTCTTTGAGAGTCTTCCTTAGGGCCTGGTTTTGCTCTTGTTGCTAATTGTGTCTTGCTTGGTGAGTGATTATCATTCTTCAAGGTCCAAGACTAGGTCAAGTTGATGAGTGATGAAGTCTGGAATGTCGTGATCCTGAAATTTGGCTAAGTCTAGAATGTCTTGATCCTGAAATTTGACTAAGTCTGGAAAACTGAAGAATCCTCCAAAAACTAGATTTTGCAATATAACTCTTGGAGGTCCGAAACCACTCTCAAACATCCTGACAGTATATATGGAATATAACTTAAAGTATAGGAAATTTCACTTATACTTAAATGTTATATTCCATAAAATGATCCTGACGGAGAGACCAAAATGTCAAATTTCGCTCCCGACCCTTCCAAAGGGTCCAAAGCGAATTTCGCTCCCGACCCTTCCAAAGGGTCCAGAGCAAAATTCTCCATAAGACATTCTACTTTGACCAAAACCTAGAACTAATGCATTCCCAGGCTTGAATGAAGGTAAAAACGCTTGTTTGAATGAAGAAATGTGAAAATGAAGTCAAGATCTTGGCCAAGAATAGGGATTGAGCTCCTGACCCTTCCAAAGGGTCCAGAGCGAAAATCCTTGAAGACCTCAAATTCTCACTTATCAAGGCCAAATTTCTAGTTCCTAAGGCATGTTTGAAGGTATTTTTGAATGTTCTAGCCTTGTCAAGATTGAAAGATGAAGGATTTTAATCAAGAAGATGAATTTCGCTCCTGACCCTTCTAGAGGGTCTAGAGCGAAATTCTTGAAAACACTCATTTTTCCTTTAGCAAGAGTCAAGACCAAGGTGGAGATGCATGAGGAAGGATCTATGTTTGCCTCCCAAAGAGGATGAAAATAGGAAAAGTCAAGGATCCAACCCAAATCATGATTTTCCCTCCTGACCCTTCCAAAGGGTCCAGAGCGAAAATCTTTGTAGCTCTCATTTCCTTTCAAATTTTGACTAAGTGTTGGTTTCTAGGGCATGTTGGGGAATGAATTGGTATGTTCTTGCCTTGAGATGGAGTTGGATGATTTTGAAGAGCAAGATTTTAGCCTAAAAGAGAATTTCGCTCCTGACCCTTCCAAAGGGTCCAGAGCGAAATTCATCATAAACTTCATTTGCTACCTTGTTTGACCTTGAAACCTTCTTCCCCAGGTGGAAAATGATCTAAGTTTGCTTCTTGAAGTGGTTTGAAGTTTGAAAAGTGATTAATCTAGCCTAGAATGGGATTTTCGCTCCTGACCCTTCCAAAGGGTCTAGAGCGAAAATCCTCTTAAAGCTCATTTCCTCCTAAGTTTGACCAAATTTTGATTTGCAGAGCATCTTGAAAGGAAGGATGGATGTGTTTGGACTTTGGAAATGTGTGAGAGCTTTGAAAAAATAAAGGATTCTAGCCAAGAAGGTGAATTTCGCTCCTGATCCTTCCAAAGGGTCTAGAGCGAAATTCCTTGCAAGCCTATTCTTTTGACCTTGTTTTGGCTTAAGACCTTATCCCTTGGGTGAAGAATGATGTCTAGTTGTCTTCTAGAGTGGATTGGAGTTGAAGAAATGGAGAATCAAGCCAAGAATGAGATTTTCGCTCCTGACCCTTCCAAAGGGTCCAGAGTGAAAATCCTCTTAGACCTCATTTCCTTCCTTATTTGGCCAAATTTTGATGTCCAAGGCATGTTGAAAGAGAGAATGGGCATATTGAAATCCTTAAGGACGTTTGAAAAAGTTGAGGAATGAGTGTTTTAGCCAAGGAAGGAAATTTCGCTCCTGACCCTTCCAAAGGGTCCAGAGTGAAATTCCTTACAAGCCTATATTTTTTACCTTGCTTGAGCTTAAAACCTTGTTCCTAGGGCGAAGAGAGATGAGATTTTACCTTGCAATGAAGTTTCAAGTTGAAAGAATGATGATTTTTCGTCAAGAATGAGATTTTTGCTCCTGACCCTTCCAAAGGGTCCAGAGTGAATTTTCTCAAAACCTATCTTTTCCCTCAAATTTATGCCAAGTCTAGTGTGGGTCAAGATTAGAGGTGTCTTTAGGCATGTCCTTGAATGGTCAATAATTATCAAGTTTGAAGGAATTGAGCTAAATGATGAAAATCGCTCCTGACCCTTCCAAAGGGTCCAGGGCAAAAATTCTTCAACCACCTATTTCCCCTTGCAAAATCATGTCAAACTTGGGTTGGATGTGTGAGGAGAAGTGTTTTCTAGCCTTTTGAGGTGAATTCAACTTGAAATGATGGAGGAATAAGCCTAAATTAAGAAATTCGCTCTTGACCCTTCCAAAGGGTCCAGAGCGAATTTTCTCTAAATCACTTTTTTTTCCCAATTTTGTGCCAAGCCAAGTGCTGACTAGGGCGAGTTTTGTTGGGAGAGGTCCTCAGGAATGACTTTGACTTAGCAATGATTATCAAACTTGAAGGAATTGAGCCCAAAAGTGATTTTCGCTCCTGACCCTTCCAAAGGGTCCAGAGCGAAAATTTTAAAACCACCTATTTTCCTTGCAAGTCTAGTCAAACGTTAGGTTTTCATGGCTTGGATGGGTGCGAGGAGACATGTTCTTGCCTTTTGAAGTTAATTGGTGTTGAAAAATGATGGAAATTAGCCCAAACCAAGGATTTCGCTCCTGACCCTTCCAAAGGGTCCAGAGCGAAAATCTTAGGATCACCTACTTTCTTTGCAAGACAAGTCAAAATTTTGATTTTTATGGCCTAGTTAGGAGTGAGGCAATGTGTCCTTAGTCTTGGAGGTGAATTCAAGTTGAAATGATGGAGGAATGAGCCTAAAACAATATTTTCGCTCCTGACCCTTCCAAAGGGTCCAGAGCGAAAATCCTAAAACCCATCGTTTTCTCCAAAATTTGTGCCAAGCTAAGCCTAGACCTAGGTAAGATAAGCCTTAAGATTGCCCTTGAATAGATTTTGGTCACCAAAAATGTAGATTTTCAGCTAAAATGAGAATTTAGCTCCTGACCCTTCCAAAGGGTCCAGAGCGAAATCCTAAAGAGGTCCTGTCCCTAGCCATGATTTTGAGTGAATTTTCCCTTTTAGGGCTTCCGAGGATCAAGCAAATGTTGTCAAGTTGAGAGATAGATCCAATTGAGGGATTCAAGGGGAGACAAAGTGAGAAGAAAGGAATTGAGTGAGGGAAGACAAGATAGGAATGAATTTCGCTCCTGACCTTTCCAAAGGGTCTAGAGCGAAATTCTTCAAATCAACTATTTTTTCCCTTGTATGAGGCCAAGACTTTGATTCTTAGGGCGTGGTTGAGGATGGAAGGATGTTATTTAGCCTTGCAAGATAGATTGGAGTGAAGAAGATGAAGGATCAAGCTTAAAACTTGAATTTCACTCCTGACCCTTCAAAAGGGTCCAGAGCGAAAAACACTAAAACCATCATTTTCTTCAAATTTTGTGCTAAGTCAGGCCTGGACTAGGGTGAGAAAAACTATTTGGAATGCCTTGGAAAGATGTTTGACCTTCAAAAATGTGAATTTTGAGCTAAAATGAGAATTTCACTCCTGAGGCGAAATTATGGATAGGTCTTGTCCCTGGGGAGAACCTTGAGCAAACTTCATTTTGATATCTTCTTGTTGATGATTTAAGGTGTAAAATACTATGTTGAAATGAATTTATTATATGTCCTTAATCATCTTATGGTTTGTCTTGCAAATGAAAGAAGACCAGGCCAGATCAAGGATGACCTGCATAGGACCAGGCCAAGACAAGGACGACCTTCTCGAGTCCAGTATCATCAGGGATGACATTTTCCAGTACAGCATTTGAAGGAAAGGTACACCATCTATCCTGCACATCAAAGACAAAGGAGGTTAAAGCAAGGGTTTGTTGAAGAAGCAGACAGTTTCAGAAGAGTTAATTAAAGTTAGCTTCTCAGCATCATCAAATTGAGCATCTACCAAGTTACACGTGTCAGACAAGGTGGCATCCCAGTCATCACTCCTCCAGTCGGATTGGTCCACCTCAGCGTGTCCAGATTCAATGTACCTGACTCATCAAAGATGGCACAAACTTCGATGTACCTACCCCAGTTATCTATTGGTCGAATATTTCAAAGAAGACATGTGTCCAAATAATGCAATTATTTCATTGGTCAAAATTGAGTTGGTTGTAACAAACCCTAATTAGGGTTTTCATTGTAAAATCTCGGCCATTGATCTAAAATTGATCTGAGCCATCGAATTGTATTAAGGGTGCTATATAAGCCCTGGCTCCTCACTTTGTAAAAGCTAATAGACAATAGTTAGTCAGGAGTTAGAAGGTGAATAGTTAGAAATAGTGAATAGTCAGTTGATAGAATAGCAATTAGAGTAGAATAGAAAGAGAAGGCAAAGATTGTTGCCAAGATGTTGTTGTAAAAGACTTGTAAAACTTCATTGAAGAAATGGTCAAGACAAGACTTAGTTAGAATTTCATCAAAGGTCATTCATTGCTCCTACATTCTTAGTGTCAGAATTAGATCCTTCCCTCACCTTCATCCTTTTTTCCTTTTTTCCAAAAATCTAGGCTAGTGAAATCTTGTGATTCTAGCAAATCAGACGTTCAAGTCATCAAGTGTAAATCCCCTTGTGATTCCCGCAAACTCACATCATACCACGAAGACCTTATCCACACATAGAGATCCTATATAACAGAACCTTGGAGTTACTCCGACTAATCCTTCAGTGAGATCTTCAACAGTCGGGAACTTTGTTCAAGAGAAGATAAGATACTTCGGTATTTTATTCTGTGTTCGCATGTGCATAAAAAACACGTCAACACAACCTCAAATCTGCCATCCTTCTTGTGACAGCAACATCTGTACTCCAGATAAGTGTGTAATCATCATATGAATCTAATCCATAATCAGATCTAAGGATCTTTTCTAGCTGGATTTTTCCTCATAGGAGGTTTTCCCAGGGTAATTGTGCATTGTACTTATTGTGTTCTTTTCTTGGTTATGCTTAAATCTGGAAAACTATAAAACTATAAACTATTCATTTAATCAATTTAGTTAGTCATTAAATTCTGATTCTCTGAGTTTACATTAATCTAGAAGTGTTAAAAACAACATGGTATCAGAGCTATAGGCTAGATCAACTTTGAGTTTTCAGAATTTAGTACTCCTTTATTTCCAGATTGCTATCTCATTTACAGGTCAGGTTAATGGGGCTGAAAGTTGAAGATAGGCTTGATGGAAATATCAATTTTTTTACATGGAAGGTTTGAATCATGTTGGCTCTAGAAGAAGAAGATCTTCTCCAATTGAATCTACAGATGCTGGTGAGCTAAAACAATTCAAAAAGGATGTTGTCAAGGCCAGAAAGCTCCTCATTGATTCAGTTAAAGACCACCTTGTCACCTCCATTGCCTCATTTACTACTGCAAGGAAAATGTTCAGCCATCTACAAGGTACATATGAAATTAACAATCTTAGTAGGGCAATTACTTTAAGACAACAACTACTTAATATCAAAATGTCAAAAGAAGATTCTGGTGTTTCCTATTTATGAGAATTTCAGAACTAAAGAATCAACTAGGTACAATTGGTCGTAACATGGAAGATAAAGACCTTGTCATGATTGCCCTAAATGGTTTACCACACTCATGGGAGTCATTTATTCAAACCATAAGTGGTAGAACTGAGTTACCTACCCTTGATCCCCTTAAGAATGATTGCATCCAAGAAGAGTCTCGCCTTATCACAAGAGGGCAAACCAAAAGTCCTCATGTAGATGATCAACACATGCTTGCAGCCCAATGCAAGAAAGGTGGAAATTAGAAGAAGCCTTATCCAAAGAGAAATAGGGAATTCAGACCATCTAGTTCTCAGTACTCTTGGAAGAAACCAAAAGATTTCTCTCGTGTTTGATGTTTCAGATGCGACAAGTTTGGTCACTATGCTAAAAAATGTCGAAATGACCCTACACAAAGAGAAGCCAACCTAAATGAAGTCTCCGAACAAAATGATGACTTCTTATTCATTTTTGCTATGTCTAACAACATACCTACAGACAGTAATACATGGCTGATTGACAGTGGTGCTTCCAGACACATCACAGGCTACCGTGATCATCTTTCAGACTTAGTAGAAAAGGATACCAACCTTCACGTGGTAATTGATGATGATGCTCGTTGTTCAGTAAGAGGTTCTAGCACTACTTTAAATTTAGACTCTAGTATTTCACTGCACCTTAGTGACATCTTGTTTGTTGCTGGAATTAAAAGAAACTTAATTTCCATTTCTGCTCTAGAAGATAAAGTTTATCAAATTGCATTTTTTGAGGAAAAGTGCTTGCTTGGCCTAAGAAATCTAGTTTTAAATATGCTCCTATAATTGGTAATAGATATGATAATCTTTATAAGCTCTCTACTAACCCTGTTCAAGCCCTCATTAATGAGGCTCCTGAATATTGTGAGCTATGGCATAGAAGACTTGGACACTTACACTATCAAGCACTTCCCTCTCTTGAAAAGTTAGTCAAAGGTATGCCTAAACTCAATCAAATTCATGATAAAACTTGCAAAGGTTGTGCTATAGGTAAAAATGTTAAAAGTCCTTTTCATAAAAGTGAAAGTAGAGCTAAAGATAAACTAGAACTTGTTCACTCTGATTTATGTGGTCCTATATATATAGCATCTCCTAGTGGATTTCTTTATTACGTAATCTTCATAGATGATTTCTCTAGGAAAACTTGGATCTACTTCTTGAAATCTAAAGAATCTGATGAAGTCTTAAGTAAATTTAAAGAGTTTAAAACATTAACTGAACACACCTCTGGTAAAAGAATTAAATGTTTAAGATTTGACAATGGAGGTGAGTACACCTCTGGTAGCTTTTATGATTTTTGTGTTGAGTCAAGAATTAAGAGGGAGTTTTGTGTTCCATACAATCTTCAACAAAACGGAGTTGTTGAAAGGAAGAATAGAACTATTGTTGAGGTTGCAAAGGCTATGATTCATGATCAAGATTTGCAAACCTTCCTATGGGCTGAGGCTTCTAGAACAGTAGTATATATCAAGAATAGATGTCATCACCGTGTTCTAAAGAACATGAACCCTGAAGAAGCCTTAACAAGATCCAAACCAGACATCAGTCACCTCAGAATCTTTGGAAGTCCCGTTTATGTTCATGTGCCCAAGGAAAAGCGAACCAAGTTGGAACCCTCCAGGAAGAAAGGCATGCTAGTCGGATACAGTGAATCCTCCAAGGCATTCAGGTGATATATCCTTGGTCAAAGGTATGTTAAGGTGAGTAGGGATGTTACCTTTGAAGAAGATATTGCTTTTAAGAAATCAAAAGGTTCTTATGTTATTGATGAAGCTAATGACAATCGAGACATGAATGTTGATACTAACCCTGAGATTCAGAGGGAGTCTGTTGAACCTCCACCTCAAGAAGAACATAATGATCCACTAGAGCCTATGAATCCCACTGACATTCCTAGTGACAATGTTGTTACCAAAAGGAGGCCACTTTGGGTAAGAAACACCATTCAAGAAGCCGAAAGATTTGTTGCTCCTAGTGGCACCTTCCGTGAAACCAAGAGACCTCAAGTTTTCTTCAACTACATTGCATTGATGAACAATCTCATTGAATCTGAAGCTTGCAATGTTGAAGAAGCCTTAAACCATCATGCCTGGAAGCTTGCTACGGATGAAGAGTATCAGTTAATCATCAAGAATGATGTTTGGGATATTGTGCCCAGACCCAAAGGTAAATCTGTTGTTTCCTCTAAATAGTTATTTAAAATTAAACATAATGCTGATGGTAGTATTGAAAAGTATAAGGCTAGATTTGTAGCTTGTGGTTTTTCTCAAAAGGAAGGCATAGACTATGAAGAAACATTTGCTCCTGTTGCTAGATATACTTCTATTAGAACTATAATAGCTATTGCTGCTACTAGAGGTTGGAAGCTACATCAGATGGATGTTAAGACTGCCTTCCTTAATGGTGTCATTGAGGAAGAGGTCTATATTGAACAATCTGAGGGTTATGAGATTCAAGATAGAATAACTCATGTGTGCAGGTTGAAGAAAGCTCTGTATGGCCTCAAACAGGCTCCTCGTGCTTGGTATGAAAGAATTGATAAATACTTGTTAAGTTTAGGTTTTTATAAAAATGATGTTGACTCTAACATCTACTTTAAGTTATCCAATAATGAAATGTTAATTCTAGTTCTGTATGTGGATGATTTATTTCTTACTGGTAAAGATGAACTTATCATTAGATGTAAGAAAGAACTAGCTTCAGAATTTACAATGAAAGACTTAGGTCTAATGCATTATTTTCTAGGTCTAAAAGTATGGCAAAGATCTAACGAAATTTTTCTAAGTCAAGGAAAGTATACTATTGATATTTTGAGAAGATTTAGAATGATGGATTGTAAACCTATGTCTACTCCTATGGAATCTAACTTAAAAAAGTTAAGTGTTTCTACAACTAACTTTGATTTTGCAAATCCATCAGAGTACAGGTAGTTAATTGAATCACTGATGTATCTAGTTAAGACATATGTTTTGCAGTGAATTCTATCAGTCAGTTTATGAGCATGCCCAAACATGTTCATCTTGTGGCAACCAAGCACATCCTAAGATACTTGCGAGGCACAGTTGGTTATGGGTTGAAGTATCCACTTAACACTTTAATAACCTTGGAAGGTTATTCAGATGCAGATTGGGTTGGAAGCATCAAAGATAGGAAAAACACTTCTGGTATTTGTTTCAGCTTATGATCCACAGTGATCTCTTGGGCTTGCAAAAAACAATCCTCAGTAGCATTGAGTACTGCTGAAGCTGAGTATATTGCAGCAAGTGTAGCTTCTAGAGAAGTAGTGTGGCTTCGTAAGCTTCTTGCTGGGCTGTTTGGTCAGCGTTGGGATCCTACAGTTATTCATTGTGATAATTAGAGTTGTATCAAAATGTCTATCAATCTAGTGTTTCATGATAGGTCAAAACATGTGGAAACTCATTATCACTTCATTCGAGATATGGTGCAAAGAGGCACCATTCAGCTGAAGTATGTCAGCACTAATGAACAGGTTGCAGATATTCTTACCAAGCCTCTGTCCAAAGTGAAGTTTGGGTACTTCAGGGACAAACTCGGTGTTGTGGAAAATGAAACCCTGATTGAGAGGGTGTCTCAACCTCAGTGATACATTGTGTTGTATCAAACCACCCTCTGCGGGCAATGTAAGGTGGTATGGTAATCTTCTCGGGGAGAAGAGTAATTGGTAACCATCCTCTGCGGGCAATGTAAGATGGTATTGTAATCTTCTCAAGGAGAAAAGTAATTGTTAACAATCCTCTGCAGACGATGTAAGATGGTATTGTAATCTTTTCAGGGAGAAGAGTAATTGTTAACCATCCTCTGCAGGCAATGTAAGATGGTAGAAAAGATCCTCTCCACCCTCTGCGGGCAATGTAAGATGGTAGAAAAGATCCTCTCCACCCTCTATGGGCAATGTAAGGTGGATCCAGTCTATGCTTGTGTGCAAGCTAGAAGATTATATTATGTAGCTCCATTATATGCTTTTGTGCAAGATGGAAGAGTACAATGTTCTGATTATGTAATCTATTCTTTGCTTGTGTGCAAGATGGAAGATTATGATTATGATTCTCCTCCCTAATTAAGAGGGAGTGCTGTTTGTAATTAGGGATAGCGGATTCCAATTGCCTTAGGCAACATTGGAATCCGCCTAAGGGTCTGGTCCCTCCTTTAGCGTGTAGGGCTGAGCCCTCTCTCACGACACACTCTAAACCACATGCCTCATTCTAAAGTGCACCCACAAATAGGACCTACCCTATTTTGTTAAGACATTTCGATAAAAGGGAAATTAATAAATAAAAGGTTAAATATAAAAGTGAGGCCGACCTGACTAATCAACCTTGCTCCTCATGTAAATGAATATCAAAGTCATTTCATTATATACTACAACTTGCCATGCAAAATATATATACATCTACTCAATGAAGGTTGAAGTAGCAATTACCTATATACATCAGCAAGCATCTCTGAATTCAACGAATTATATTTAGAAGGCAGCAGATCACCATTAGAAGTCAGCAAACCATTGTAGGTACACAACGAATTCCCTTGAAGGCTCAACAAACCCTATTGAAGGACTGCGAACTAGTTCAAGGTGCAGCAAATATCATTCAAGTGGCAACAATCATCATCTCTGTGTCAGTGAGATAATCTTGTGGACTGCAACCTCAAATTTGCCATCCTTCTTGTGACAGCAACATCTGTACTCCAGATAAGTGTTTAATCATCATATGAATCTAATCCATAATCAGATCTGAGGATCTTTTCTGGCTGGGTTTTTCCTCCTAGGAGGTTTTCCCAGGGTAATTGTGTCTTGTACTTATTGTGTTCTTTTCTTGGTTATGCTTAAATCTAGAAAACTATAAACTATTCATTTAATCAATTTAGTTAGTAATTAAATTTTGATTTTCTGAGTTTACATTAATCTGAAAGTGTTAAAAACAACACTTTCCACCATATTGAAGCATGGCCTTTCAATCTGGTTTTAGCTAATCTTACTCTTTCAGGATCATCTACCTCCTCATACTCAAAATACTCTTCCATTTTATTAATCCAATCTATTTGCTCCTCTGAATTCAAGTTCCCACTAAAATTAGGAACATCAACCTTGGGTCTTTTCCCTATTTTTGTAATTGCTCTAACCAAGGGATCATTGGCAGCTGCTCTTTCTGCTTCATTTTTAGCATGTTGTTCACCTTCTTCTGTATCTGTTATAGTTTCATCCTCTTCACTTTCGGGTTCTCTTCTACGAGCAAACCCTCTTCTTATTTCTTCTCTTATGGCTTCAACTTTTGCCTACTCAGGGCTCTAAAGTCATTCATACAGACAAAATTTGGAGAGTTTCTTCCTCCATTTCTAACTCTGCGTTTACTCCAACCACGAGGGCTCCTCTTGCATACATCTTTCATAATAGTTAGAAACTCGACCCTGGTGCAAGCTACCTCCTCTGACAAATCTGCCTACACACTCATAATCTTTCAGCTCTGATACCATTGATGTAAGAGGGTTGAATCCTACCATAGACCTACCACAATCAGCTTTCAAACATACATACAAATCTGAAATGTATAACAACAAAATGGATGAAATGAATAGCTAACTGTTTTACAAACTCCCCAAACTCTCATTGAAAAACAAATTTGCTTTACAAAATAGTGAGCCTATTAGCTTCACTTTACAATATTTCCATCTGATTTGGTCTCTTGTAGACCTGCAACAAAGGTATCTTTTACTAACATGAAATGGCTTCTCCAAAAGCCTTCTTTCAAACTCTCAACCTCAAACTACACCTACTACAACAAACTAAACCTTTTCACCACAAAACTGTTCCCAACCCTCTATCTTTCTCCCTAAAATCTCACCTCACCCCCCAAAACCAATACAACCAACAACCCCCCCAAAAAAGAACCCCTTCCAACTCAAAACCTGCTCTCTAAAATTCTATCGCAACCCCCTGCAGAAGCACCCACCCAAAAACTTCCAAATTAAGCCAAAAATAACTCAGCCCCATACATTAGCTGCAGACTCATTACTCATGGCTAAGATTAGGTCCTCACGGGAGGACTCCACTACCTTGCCCAACATAGGAGAATTTAAGATGTGGAAGAGATTCTCTCCCACGTGGAGGATGCTCTGCATCAAATCCCCACACTTTTGTTCACATGATAGGACTCCACACCATGCTCTACCCTTGCTTCCTTGTTGTTGCACTTATCCTTTGCTCCATCCTTGACATCTTCCTCGATGCACTCTTTGGATGATGATCTATTCTCTATCATCTTTTCTAATCCTCACACAATCATAGACGATCTATGCATAGAAATCTCCACTCTCAAAGATGATCTATGCCCACTACAAGGTGGTGCAAATCTCTAGGCCACATGAAATGTGTTGCTGATGAAGTGTAAACAACCTCCAATTCAAATGCAATAATAATAGGAGGGAATATCCTCATGCAGTGCTCCCCATAGTTTCCCTTGGACCCAATGTGCCTCCATAAGAACTCCTTGGTTGATGCAACTCCCAAAATGTTGGCGCAAGACAAAACCATGTAGGCTTGTTGGCTCAGTTGAGACTTAGAAACCATGCTACAATATTGGAGTGACCCAAATCTCATGAATGTGAACTTGATGTCACCACCCACTCCCACAACATTCTCTCCAAACCACAAGATTCGGTAAGCATTTGTGGCAAAATGCAGCTGCTTCTTTGGTAACTCTCCCAATGACCTAGACATAAACACAGTGAAAAACCAAAATCCAATTGACACAAGTTAGTCTCCATATCTATTGGATGCTCTTGCATCAATCTTATTTGAAAAGTGAGCACCTTGTTAATGTAGCCATCTTCATTCCTTTGGCAATCTCTTTGAAGTTACTTGATCACACTTGCTTGTACACAACATATCAAGTTGCCTCACTTTGGCGCTCTTTCTATAAGACATTTTTTTCTTGATGCCACTTACTCTCTTGCATAAACTACCTCATAGTTGGTAGTTATTTTCCACCCTGCCTTTCTACTTTCCAACAATCTGTTGTTGATTGCCTTAGGTTTCACGATACCTACAGATCCTGCACTTGATGATCTATCCACAAAGCCCCTTTGTAAGCTGCCTCTATTTGATGATTTGTCAACAAGTGAAAATTTCCTCTGACTACCTCAAATTTGGCAATTTTCTCTCAAATCCTTACAACTACCTCACATTCGATGATCTATATAGAAGTCTTTATAAGTGCAAACACAATCTTTTGTTTCTCTAGAATTCAATATTCACTCTTTTTCACTTCTAGGATTCTAATCTTAGATTTCCAAGGCTCCAACATGGTGTTGTATCCACCAAACCCCTTTAAAATTGTCTCATGTTCAACACTCTGTTTACAAGCCTCCCATAATCCAACCACCTTTGATACTATCTGACGTAGGCACAACCAAAGGGATCCAAGTAGGATTGTCTAATTGTGTTGATAGTTTTGATACTTAATGTTAAGTACATATGCCAAGCTAATAAGATGAGAGGGGGGGTGAATCATACAAACTTAATCTTCCATAAAAACAATAGATTCAACCTCGGTAACATATACTTCAGTAATATAACCAAAACTGCTAAACATGCAAACTCAAAAGCATATAAACATCATAACACTCATAACACCAGATTTAACATGGAAACCCAAATAGGGAAAAACCACTATGGGATTTCAGACCCACTAAGAAATATACTCTTCTAGAGTATGCTCGGTTAAAAGCAAATCATGTTAAAGATTACAAACACATTGCTAGATGTGACCCGGTTAAGGGATTTCCCTCAGATCTGTTAGGATCTTCACCTTGTTAGAAGTGACCTTGTTAAAGGATTTCAAACACTCAATCAGAATGTCACCTTGCTAGAGGGTTTTACAAATAAGACTGTTAAGTCCACTCGATTAAGAGATTTTCTGTCACTTCACAAAATAACAATAATAAAAATCTATCTACAACTTCACATCTAAAATGCTAAAGCAGATTCTTATTTGCTCAATACAATAGGACTAATCTTGTCCATCTGCTGGGCTCTATACTCTATTATTCAAATAGGTCTTCAAGCTTCTGTGCTCGGTAATCACTATGTAGCATCCCTGTGCATACACTTGCCTGCATACATTGTTTATCAACAGTTCCTTATTTATAAACAATTTGCCAACTGCTTAATCTCCTTGATCACATTTCCCATGATCAATCATAGCCATCAGATCTTCAAACTTTGACCAGGTTCAATGTATCCTTCGATCTGAAAATGTTTTACCTCGCCTTGGAACTTGTGCTAGGGTATTGCGGTTCAATCTAAGTTGTAGATCTTCCTGCCGATTTTCCTTTGCCATAGATTCTTTAACAAACTTCATGCACGGACCAATCATTTAATCATAGCTAGCTCATCAACTTCCTTCATTAAATAATGTTTTTATTCATTCAATGCATTCTGTTACTACTCAGTTGCAACTCGGTAAATACTAAACTTTACTCGGTAGACATTCTGCCTTCATTAACCGATAGCGATAACCTTAGGGTTTACCAACTAGGTTCCTTGCTTGGTAACATAGTATAGTATTAACCTTACAATCAGTAACATATGTATGATATCAAAACAATCTAAACATCATGATCTCATCAATGTCTAACTCGGTAATAGTTGCCCATTGAATAACTTATTCCTCCCCTTATTTATCACATTCTTTATGTGTTTTTTACCGACATCTTTATACTCATCAAATCATACTTCTTAAGATATGGCAACATCATATTGAATTAGAAAATCAATTTCTTGACATCAATGACAAAATAATAATATTAATATAGTAAACATCCTTAATCAGTTATATCCATAATCATCAACAACCTCCTCAATATCCTTATTGAAATGCCAACAATCTCTCCTTGTCTGTTATAATGCCAACAATCTCCCCCTTTGGCATTGATGGCAAAACCAATTGATTTGACCTAATTGATTCGGATTGCTGTGAGATTCTGAAATACTTAAATGCTCTCCCCCTGTCGTCAGTCTTCTCCCCCATACTTTAGTATCCACTCATTTTCTCCAGTCTTATCCCCCTTTGACAACAATGCCAAAAAGTAAAGAACTAAAACATAATTTCTTCCTATATGAAGTGATTTCCTATTGTAATGTGTCAATTTAGTCTCGGTCAGAGCATTTTGTCTCCAATTCCTGTTCCCTGTATTGTTTCCTGCACACCTTTAGAAAACATCCTAAAGTGTGTAAATCAGCATCAACTCCTAAAATATATTCTGTAGAGTCATCGAATTGATGCTTTCACCGAACTCGGTCAGTGAGTAGAAGATAGGGGTAGGATCCCTAACTTACTTCTAAGATACTCAAAAGTGTCTCTTGGCAGTGGCTTGGTGAAGATATCAGCTATTTGTTCCTTTGTGCTAACATACTCCAACACCACTTTCTTCTCTTGAGTTTCTTCTCTAAGATAATGATATTTGATAGAGATGTGCTTTGTCTTAGAGTGCATAACAGGATTCTTTGAAATGTTAATGGCACTAGTATTGTCACAGAATATAGTTACTGGCTCGGTAACTTTCTCATTTATACCTTCCAACAGTTGTTTGATCCATGCTATGTTGGTACAATTCAATGCTGCAGCAACGTATTCAGCTTCTGTTGTTGACTGTGAAACACATCCTTATTTCTTGCTAAGCCAACTCACTAGTCTTTCTCCTAAAAAGAAAGCTCCTCCACTTGTGCTTTTCCTGTCATCAATGTTGCCTGCCCAATCAGCATCAGTATAAACTTTTAAATCAAAATCATTTCTTTTCTGATATACTAAGCCATAATCTTCAGTGCCTTTCAAGTATATGAAAATTCTCTTGATTGCTGTCATGTGTGTTTCCTTAGGATCTGCAGAGAATCTTGCAACTATACCTGCTGCATGTGCTATGTCTGGCCTGCTGTGAACAACATATTGCAACTTTCCAATCATGGATTGGTAAAGTGTCTCATCAACAGACACAGATTCATCATTCTTTGATAGTTTACAGTTGGTAGTCATAGGAGTACTTACTAGTTTTGAATCCTCCATTCCAAATTTCTTCAAGATTTCCTTTATGCACTTGGATTGAGTAATGAAAATCTCACTTTTTATCTACAGTATTTGTAAACCTATAAAATACTTTATCTCACCGATTAATGACATTTCAAATTCTTTGCTCATTTCATTTCCAAAGTTATTGCATAGAGAGTCATTTCCACAAAAGATAATATCATCAACAAATATGGCTGAGATCAGTATTCAATTTTCATCATTCTTCATATACATATTGTTGTTTTCACTTGTTCTTATAAAACCAATCTTGATTAAATAAGAGTGCAATCTTTCATACCATGCTCTAGGTGCTTGTTTCAAACCATATAAAGCTTTGTTCAATTTACATACCTGATCTTTATTCTTGTCTTCAACAAATCTTTCAGGTTGTTCAATAAAAACTTCTTCTAATATACCATTCAGAAATGCAGATTTGACATCCATTTGATATACCTTGAAATTCTTGTAAGCAACATATGCCAACAATGTTCTTACTCCTTCAAGTCTTGCCACAAGTGCAAAAGTCTCACCATAATCAATTCCTTCTTCTTGGGCATAACCTTTGCAAACTAGTCTTGCTTTATTTTGAATGACCTCACCTTTTTCATTCAGCTTGTTTATGAAAATCCACTTTGTACCGATTACATTATTGTTCTTCGGTCTTGGGACCAGTGTCCATGTGTCATTCTTCTTGATTTGATCAATCTCTTCTGTCATAGCATTTATCCAATCTTCACTGTTAAATGCTTCTTTCACTATCCTCGGTTCAAATTTAGATATCAGACATGTGTTTTGTCTCAGTTTGTTCCTTGTCATCACTGAATCATCCTTATCTCCTATAATCTAACTTGATGCATGATGTCTTCTGACATACTTGGCTAATACAGGCTCGGTAGGCTCTATATGATCTTCTTCATCACTCGGTAACTGGACATTCTCTTCATTTCCTTCTGCAGTTTTCTCCGTAGGACTTGTCGGTTGAACATAGACAAATTCATCATAATCTTCTGGTTCTTTGGAGTTTCCTTTATCATTTCTTTCTGCAAATTCATCAATTTTCACATTTGCACTTTCTACTATTTTGTTAAATGATTTGATCAGACATTTAAATGCTTTACTTCTAGAAGAATAACCAAGAAATGTTCCTTCTTCACTTTTCTTATCAAACTTTCCATTTCTATCATCCTTGTGTACATAGCATCTACTTCCAAACATTTTAAAATAACTTACATTAGGTTTCTTGTCATACCAGATTTCATATGGTGTCTTCAAAGTTCCTTTCTTCAGTTGTACTTGATTCGAGGTGTAAACTGTTGTGCTTATTGCTTCGCTCCAAAATGTTTGTGGCACTTTCTTTTCAATCATCAGGGTTCTGGCACAATCCACAATAGATCTGTTTCTTCTCTCAATAATTCCATTTTGTTGTGGAGTTCTCAGTGCAGAGACTTGTCTTTTTATACCATGATCATTACAGAATAAGTTGAACTCATCAAATGTGAACTCTCCTCCTCTATCCGATCTAAGACATTTCAGTTGTCTTCCCCTTTCATTTTAAACTCTTGCCTTGTACCATTTAAACATTTGAAAAGCTTTTGATTTTTCTTTTAAAAACATAACTGACATCATCTTTGAGTAATCATCCACAAATAATATGAAATATTTATCACCATAATAACTTTAAACTTTCATAGGACCACAAAGATCAGTGTGCACAAGATCTAAAATTCCCTTAGAAGTTTAGGACTTACTTGTAAAGATTGATCTTGTCATTTTACCCATCTAGCATCCTCGACACATAGCATTCTTAGGTTTTCGAAGACTCAGTAGACCTCTTACTCGGTGCTTCTTACTTATTTTGATCAGATTATCTAAATTTACATGACAAAACCTTTTATGCCATAACCAGGTATCATCTATCTTTGCATACAAACATTTATTCCGAGTTGAGTCAAGGTGAAATGTGTTACCTTTTGTTTGTGTCCCGGTAGCAGCTAACTTTCCATGCTTGTCATGAACTTTGACAATTCCTTTCTGAAATTCTATTCGGTATCCTGTATTGTTTAGTTGTGCTACACTCAACAAATTGTATTTCAAACCTTCGACCCAATAAACATCATTGCATCTTGCATTTTCAAGAAGTGTTATAGATCATTTATCTTTTACTGGACATGGTGCATCATTACCAAATCTTACATAGCCTCCATCATAGTCTTCTAACATAACAAACTTGTGTTTATCACCTGTCATGTGATGTGAGCATCCACTATCTATGATCCAAGAATCATTAGTATTTATGTGAGATATTAGGGCTTTTTCTTCATACCTTTCTTCATCTGATCCATCTTTGATAGCCACATAAACTACTTCCTCTGTATCAGTTTCATTTAATTTATCATCATTGGATTCCTCATCGGCTATTAAGCATGACTTTCTATCTCTTCTTCTGAAGTCTCGATATCCTCTGTAATGATTATCTTTCTATCTATCATCTCAGTAATCTCTCTTTTCAGTAGATTCTTTGTCAGGACAATTAGAAGCCATATGTCCTATCTTATCACAATTGAAACATTTCAAAGGTAGTTTTCCTTTATACTTACCTTTGCCTCTCGGTAACCTTCTGGCTAATAGTGCTTCAAACTCTTCTTTCTTTATGATTTCTGCATACAGTTTGTGTACTTCCTCCATGTTCTTGTGAAATATTTCACTTGCTCCACTGTGATCCCCTTTAGTGTACTTACTCATTCTATCATTGTAATCATCAGATTCACCAATATGAAAAGAACTAAATGCAGATTCAACTTTATTTACCGATGACCCACTGTTATCAAAGTTACTTAACTCAAATGCATGTAGCTTACCAATAGTAGCATCTAAAGAAACTGGCATATTAGGTACAAACCTCAATTCATTGATTGCAGAGACTCGGATTGCATAAGCTGGTAGAAGGGTTCTTAACAACTTGTTATATCCTTTTCTTCAATAGTTCCACCTGCTCCTTTGATTTGATTGACAATCTCCTTTAGTCTTGTAATGTACTGCGTTATGTTCTCCCCTTCATTCATCCTCATAGATTCAAGTTGTCCTCTTAGACTATCCACTTTTTCTCTTTGAACATGTTCATCTCCACCATAAATAGATATGAACTTGTCCCACATTGCCTTTGCATCATTGCAGCCTTTTAGATCATTAAACTCTGAGTCGGTCAATGCAGATGTTATTTCAATCATTGCTTGAATATGTTTCTGCTTTGCCTTTATCTCTTCCATTGTCAATGGATAAGTGCTTGTTGTAATGAAATCATTCTCCAGATAATATACAACATATTCTCCAACTCCTGATAGATGCAACTTCATCCTTTTCTGCCATGTAGAGAAACTTGACTTGTTCAGCTTCGGTGCATCCCTCTTATACATCTTTGGATCTTTGACTCAAGTACCTTTAAACTTTTTCTTCCGGAGTCCAAAGCTCTGATACCAATTGATAGTTCTGATACTTAATGTTAAGTACAGATGCCAAGCTAATAAGATGAGAGGGGGGGGGTGAATCATACAAACTTAATCTTCCATAAAAACAACAGATTCAACCTCGGTAACATATACTTCAGTAATATAACCAAAACTGCTAAACATGCAAACTCAAAAGCATATAAACATCATAACACTCATAACACCAGATTTAACGTGGAAACCCAGATAGGGAAAAACCACTGTGGGATTTCGGACCCACTAAGAAATATACTCTTCTAGAGTATGCTCGGTTAAAAGCAAATCCTATTAAAGATTACAAACACATTGCTAGATGTGACCCGGTTAAGGGATTTCCCTCAGATCTGTTAGGATCTTCACCTTGTTAGAAGTGACCTTGTTAAAGGATTTCAAACACTCAATCAAAATGTCACCTTGCTAGAGGGTTTTACAAATAAGACTGTTAAGTCCACTCGGTTAAGAAATTTTCTGTCACTTCACAAAATAACAGTAATAAAAATCTATCTGCAACTTCACATCTAAAATGCTAAAGCAGATTGTTATTTGCTCAATACAATAGGACTAATCTTGTCCATCTACTGGGCTCTATACTCTATTATTCAAATAGGTCTTCAAGCTTCTGTGCTCGGTAATCACTATGTAGCATCCCTGTGCATACACTTGCCCGCATACATTGTTTATCAACAGTTCCTTATTTATAAACAATTCGCCAACCGCTTAATCTCCTTGATCACATTTCCCATGATCAATCATAGCCATCAGATCTTCAAACTTTGACCAGGTTCAATGTATCCTTTGATCTGAAAACGTTTTACCCCACCTTGGAACTTGCATACATTTCTTGGAACTTGTGCTAGGGTATTGCAGTTCAATCTAAGCTGTAGATCTTCCTGCTGATTTTCCTTTGCCATAGATTCTTTAACAAACTTCATGCACGACATACCAATCATTTAATCATAGCCAGCTCATCAGCTTCCTTCATTAAATAATGCTTTTATTCATTCAATTCATTCTGTTACTACTCGGTTGCAACTCGGTAAATACTAAACTTTACTCGGTAGACATTCTGCCTTCATTAACCGATAGCGATAACCTTAGGGTTTACCGACTAGGTTCTTTGCTCAGTAACATAGTATAGTATTAACCTTACAATCAATAACATATGTATGATATCAAAACAATCTAAACATCATGATCTCATCATTGTCTAACTCGGTAATAGTTGCCCATTGAATAACTTATTCCTCCCCTTATTTATCACATTCTTTCTGTGTCTTTTACCGACATCTTTATACTCATCAAATCATACTTCTTAAGATATGGCAACATCATACTAAATTAGAAAATCAATTTCTTGACATCAATGACAAAAAAATAATATTAAGACAATAAACATCCTTAATCAGTTGTATCCATAATCATCAACAACCTTCTCAATATCCTTATTGAAATGCCAACAATCTCTCCTTGTCTGCTATAATGCCAACATGTGCATCCCACACAAATAAACATTCGAAAACAAAAATATCACACCACAAATGACACACCAAATTTGCCTTGGGAAAACCCTTAATGAGGGGAAAAATGCTAGCCTTAAAAAGTTTCCTCCACATATTGTTAAATCCTCAAAACATACCAAGCCAAAATCACTTGATTACAACAAGATTATCGAAATGGGATAATTGCCACTCAAGGCTTCCCTACACATAGATCACTAATTCTGGAAACACCACTTCCAGCCCTGCCACAACGACTACATTCCAATACAAAACATCATAGAAACCTCACATTTTTGCTCACACGATTGCACTCCATGTTATACTTGTTGTTACCTCACTTTCATCCTCTACCTTTGCTTCCTTTTTGTTGCTCTTATCCTTTGCTCCATCCTTGACATCTTCCTTGAAGCATTCCATTGATGATGATTTGTTATCTATCTCCTTTGTTGATCCTCACACAATCATGACAATGTATATATAGAAATCTCCAACCTCAAAGATGATCTATGTTGGCTACAAGGTGGTGCAAAGCTCTAGGCCACATGAAATGTGTAGTCGACCAAGTGTAAACAAACCTCCAAATCAATTGTGGTGATAACAGAAGGGAATATCCTCATGTGGTGCTCCTCACATTTCATAGCTTCTCTTGGACCCAATGTACCTCCATAAGAACTCCTTGGCTGGCACAACTACCAAAATGTTGGTGCAAGAGAAAACCATGAAATAAAGCCCACACTATGCTCTTCTAGTGACCCGAATCTCATGAAATGTGAACATGACATCACCCCACACTTGCACAATATTCTCCAAACTGCAAGATTGGTAAGCATTTGTAGTAAATGCAACTGCTTCTTTGGTACCCCCCTAGTGACCTGCACGTAAAACACAATAAAAAACCAAAAATCCGATTGACACAAGTTAGTCCCCATCCCTCTTGGATGCTCTTTGCATTATTTTCTATATCCAACTTGAACAAGTTTAAAGCTACATAAATAAAAATGCATAAACCATAGCTCTCTTTTTTAATTACATTTAATTTACTTTACTACACTTTGTACTAGTATAGAAATTTTTGCTAATGTTTTTTGACAGCAATTTATTTTTCATAGGCAGGCATTTCTTGTCGTTTTGCATATATGTCTTAAACTAATTTTATTTGAGCCACTCCTTATGATTGATTTAATTGCAAAAAATTTAAACAAGGACATGATAAAAAGTCCCTTCTTTGATGTTTATTGGCTATTACTATATTTTCTTTCTTTGTAATTGATGAAACTGTTTGAACAAAATAATATATATTTTTTCTTTATAAATATTATTAATTATTTCATTTGCATCCAACTTGGCAATAGATTAATTAATAATCATTTCATTTGCATCCAACAGGATGATTGATTTAAAATTGTAGGGATGAACAATAAATAGGAAATAGACTATTAACTATTTCTTTGTATTGTTTTTCATTTAGCCAACAAAGGGATGAACAATAAATAGGAAATAGACTATTAACTATTTCTTTGTATTGTTTTTCATTTAGCAAACAACCAACTTGGGGTAGATTAAAATTAGTATATATACTGCTAAACATTGTTTGAATATGTTAAATGGTGTTCAAAGTGAAAATTATGCAATAAAATTCAATTAGTGAAATGTTTAAGGAAAATAGACATCTCATTAACCTTCTTGCTTTTCCATTTATCCGCCTCCCCATGCAACTAATTTGAAAGTTGTCTAAGAAAATCATATGACATGTTACGTTCCAACAAGATGTTTTCCGAGTTTTTATATATAACCATCAATCTATTATCCATGTTTGTGACTAGTACTGTGTAACATTTGAACAAAGAGATCACCAACAATATTTGATCTTGCTAGCTAGTGTAAGTCGTGCATTTTTTCAAACTCTTTGTGATGACTTGTGTTTCTATGTATGTATTTTGTTTTTGTATACAAAATTATGTGCCTTCACATTTGAGGTGGTTGAGTGTTTAGTGAAATGAATCATGATAGTCTTGCATTTTACAAACTCCTTGTGTGGTTTGTAAATGTCTATATCTATGTATTATGTTTTTGCATACAAAATTATGTGCCTTCGCATTTGAGGTGGTTGAGTGTTTAGTGAAATGAATCATGATAGTCTTGCATTTTACAAACTCCTTGTGTGGTTTGTAAATGCCTATATCTATGTATTTTGTTTTTGCATACAAAATTATGTGCCTTCACATTTGAGGTGGTTGAGTGTTTAGTGAAATGGTAGTATTTCATGTTTAATGGATCGTTGAGACATAAATTTGTTGGATATTGTTATGTAGGTGCAGTAAGGAAGCATCCTAAGAGGAATCACAAGTATAAGGATTCTAATTTTTGCTTGATTTATCAATAATACATGTATTCCATGGTCACAAGTACAAGGATTCTAATTTTTGCTTGATTTATCAATAATACATGTATTCCATGGTTTGAACTGATTTCTATTGCTTTGATTGTATTGTTGTGATTCAATTATGACTTGACAAAAGAAAACGTATACAAACAACTTTTTTTTTTATATTCAGGAGATTTGAACTCAGCACCATCTAGGTGCCTACAACATGATCATACCATTACACCAAGTGCCCTTTTAAAAAGCTCTTAAACATGGAAGTTAAATACAGTCATCAAATGCAAATTCTTCCACTATGTTGAGTTTGGAGGTGATGTCCTAAATAGATTCTCTTTGATTATAAATATTTTGTTAGGACTAAGGTGCCATTTACCTTGTAATTATATGGGTTATTCATGTGTCTCCAACACTTTTGGAAAGTGACCTTGGATGCCTAGGGTATAATTGGAAATTAATTTTGTAATTTAGATTCCTCAAGAATCTTGGCAGTAGTTATATGCATTCATGAAGGAGGTGGAGCTGGTAGTGATATTTACGAATATATTTTTAGCAAATCTCTCAACTTGGGTGTGAGAATTGAGTAGCTAAGAATCTTGAATGTTGTTGGTGGATCCCATTTGAGTTGGGTGGTGAATTTGGATGCTTAAATTGGGATATAGTCCATTATGGGGGAGTGACAAGTCAAAGATGATATCTATTATTGTTGTGTAGGTTATTTTTGCTATTCATGGCTTACTGGGAGTTACATTAACTAGTTTGAGAAGAGCCTTTTCATATTGGAGGTCAGAGTTTTTGCATTTACCATGGTTCGATGATACATTGTTTTGAGAAGCCATTTGTGGTGCTTCTCTATAAATTGGAGACATTAGATAGTAGTTTTATGAAATTATTTTACAAGTATGTTGGTGTTGTTAGAGTGAAGATAGTGCTCATGTGGATCTCTTGTATTTGGAGATTAATACATAATTGTCTTGTTTCTCATGTGGATTTTTGTTTTTTGAAAAGGTTTATCCACACAAATGTTTTTTGATTTATTTCTCATTGCTAATCAATGTGACCACTTTAACAATCTTATGGTAATTGTTGTTTAAAGAAACAAATTTCAGATTTTTTATACTTAAAAAATATTCTTATAGTAGTTCCACCTTGTTTCTCAACATATTGTATACTATTGGTTTTCTTATAAATATATCTTGTGTTAAATTTGGTTTTGCACATCAAAAAATTTGAGGAATTAATTTTTATATTTAGGCCGATAAGATTTTTCTATGTTTGATGTTCAATCTAGTAGGAGGCAAGATGGGGGACCAAAAAAATTGCAATGTTGTGTGTGTCAACTATTGACATTAAAACCAAGACAAGTATGCTTAGAAGAAATAAATGTCTTAAGAAACAATGAAAAAGACAATGGTATGAAAAGAAATGCTTCCAATGGAAAGAAGCTTTTGACTTAATGTGTGCCTGTATCCACCCTAGCTAAGCATTATAGATTTGTCCCTAGCCCTGCTTAACGTCAAACCCATTAGAATTTTTGGAGAAAAGTGCATTATAGTTTGTTCACACTCAAATGGCTATTATCCTTAATACATAAGTAACCCATGTTATAAAAATTAAATTAGCACACAATTCAAATAAATATTACAATTAGTGACTAATGAACTAGTAAAAGCACTTGAAGGCGCTATTGGATGGTTGATAAACACATCTAAATAGTCTTGACAACCATATTCACAAACTTGGGTTGGGTAGACCAAATTTTTTTGACTGGCTAAACACCCAATGAAAACTTGGCAACCTTAAAAATACTTTAATATCTTTTGAGAAACCATAAATTTATGGAAATTACAACTATAAAATGTGTCAAATGAGTTTGGTAGGGGTTTGTGCCTTTGTCCCCAATGGGGTACACTCCTGTTAAGAGTTTGGGGGCAAGTGCACCTAGGGGAATTGAGAAGTAGCACCCCTAGCAAGGTTTAGGGGCAGCGACAATGGCATGTTCCTTGTTGCAGTATAGGGTGAGGTTAAGGGGCAAAATCCCTACCACCAAGCCCAAATGAAGACCTTTGAACATTTTTGTTGGTGTAAATAATTATTCATCATGGATATTATTACACCTTACTTAAGTTTACTTAGGAAATGCATTTCATTTTAGTTTGGGTATGAGACACTTGGGTGTTTGTGCCACATTGGGATAGTGTGTGTAGGAGAATTTCACCTTTTATGTTGTTGATCTTGTTACTACTCTATCATATCCACTTATTGTGGAGTGATAATTCAACCTTCGGTGGGTAATCCACCTCATGTGGAATATTTATTGTTTCTCCTACCTACCACGCCTATTTCCTACCTACCTTTGTTTCTTATTGAGCCATATGTCATGTTTGTGTGCTCACATATCCATATAGCCTTGCCTATATATGCAGGCTCATATTCATTGTATGTGACAACATGTAATGATCTAGTTGATCAATATTTTCCTGATAGAACACCATTTATTTCTATCATCTATTTTGTTCTCCCTTATTTGTGCTTTCCATTGCCTCTAGATATTGGCAAAATCTCACATGGTATCAGAGCCATTAGAGTGTCATTGGTTTGCCAATTGAGAGAAATTTGATGCTATTTGGGGTTGTGTATTTTGGAGCTTTCTATTGCAGGTTATTATTGAAGCTTGATGGGTCAAATATGAGGTTACCATTGGATTGAAGAGGTCCAAGAAAGTTAGTTTTGTCTTTTGTTTCATCCAAATTGGACTTCGAAGGCCAAATCTAGAGGCATTTGAAGTTTGAAGCTATGACAAAAAATTTCCAGAAATTATAATTTTGTAGGCAATTCTCAAATAGCGATATCTCACTCATCCGGACTCTTTTTTTTTAGCAATGTTTTTTTGTTTTGGGGTAGAATTTCGTGATTTGTACAGTTGTGCGTGAGTTTTCTTATTTTCGGATACAGTTTTTTCAAAATCTTGAAATCCTAATTTTTACAACTTTGGAGGCTTCGTTCGAGCTCATATGAACTCATTTTCAGGAGTCGTTTTTTTTGAAAGTGCATAATTTTTTGTCTACTTTCATAATCTTCTATTTGTTTGCAGTGATTTTGAGTAGAAATTGTACTTTCAGTATTTGGCCATTTTTTTGCCTATTTGGTACTTGTATTTTGCTTGGATCTCAGTTTAGATCACTAGCAGTATTTGTTGAAGTCTCTTATTTGAGAAATTGTAAAATTGAAATTAGAAGTCCACTTTACCTTGTTTTGCAAGTGGCCTATTGTACACGAACTAAGTATAAAGTGTTGAATCATCATTTTTGGGGGGTTTCTTGATTGAGTAATTTTTTTTATTTTTATTTTTTCGGGGGGGGGGGGTTGTCTTGTGTAATTGTGTCTCTCTCTATCTTTTTTTTTTTCATTTTGGTGCTATGGGTTCTCCTAAATTTCCACTTTTAACTCCTCATAATTATGCTTCATGAAAAATTGATGCATGCAGTAAACTTATGGAAAAAGGACTAACACATTATATTGATGGAACTATTGTTGCTCCTACTGATCCTAAGGCTAATCATGTTGGTCACTTGGATTGGCTCACTAAAAATATCATGGCAATTGGTACCTTAAGAAATTATGTATCAAAGGATCTCATTTTTCATATTGAGAAATGTACTCTAATCAAGGATGCTTGGCAAAAGTTTCAAGACTTGTATGGTCAAGTTGATGAGATTAGGGGATATCAAATTGATAGTGATCTCACCATGTTAGATCTCAAGAAATTTGATACTATACAAGATTATGTCACTAAGGCAAAAGAGTTGAGAGTACAACTCAAGGATTGTGGCATTGATAAGAAGGATACTCAATTGATCTTCAATTTTATGGGCAAACTTCCACAAGAATATGCATCATTTGTTTCTAGTTTCCAAACCCATAGGATGACAATGGGTTCAAGCTACACAATGCCTACATTTGATGCTTTCACCGAAATGTTGATGATGGAACAAACTAAGTTGATAAGAATGGGCATTCCTAAGGCATATAAGTCTCAAGCATTAGTGGCAAATGTTGATGATGGAACAAACTAAGTTGATAAGAAATGGAAATCAAAGCCTAAAGACAAAGCATCACCTTCTCCACAACAAGGAGATTCATCCTCTTCCAAGAGGGACAATTCACCAAAGAGGGAGAGACCTACTTGTTCCTATTGTAAAAAGTTTGGTCATGAGGAGTATCGTTGTCATTCTAAGAAGATTGATGATCTCACACACATCCTCAAAAATCATAATATTGATTTGCCTAATGTCTACAAGAAGGATGATTCATCAACTTCCAATTCCACACATTCAAAAGGGAAAGGGAAAGAATTCATGGCTACTACAAGTGGGAAGAGTCACTCTTTTGGGACAAGCAAAGTAAAAGCTCTTTGTGCTACTACAAGTCATGATTCAGGGGGATGGCTTCTAGATTCAGGGGCTTCTCATCATATGGCATCTTCGTAGTCTATGTTCTCTACATTTGAGCCTTGCACCATGCTGCAAATTTTGATGGGCAATCTTACATACATGGATGTGATTGTAAAAGGATATATTGCCATTGGGGATAACTCCTTCAATGATGTGTTGTGTGTACCCCATTTGACAAAAAATCTTCTTTCCATCTATCAAATCACACTTGGCACAACTAGGAGAATTGTGGAGTCCACACCTGAGTCAGTTTTCATTAGAGACTTGGAGACTAGAGCTATCATTGTGACTGGGGTGGTTGATCATGCATCTCGGTTATACTCCTTTTCAGATTTTGTTGATGATAATGATTTCACATACGATGATTCTTCACAGGATGATCAAACTTCTTGTGATGGTTCAGATTTGAGGAGAACTTTGGGTACTTGAACTTGGGGATTCTCACATGTGACCCCGTTCTTGAGCCTTGTGTTTCATCTCCTCCTTTTGATATCACATCACCTATTGCACTCGACGATGTGGATAGTGCGACAATTTTGCCTTCTTGTGATTCAGTGCAGCAGGATATTCCATGTCTTCCAACTTCAGTTTCATGGGATGAGTACTTGAGAGACATTGCAGGTTTGTTTGTGGAGTCCTACATTGCAGATTTGGGAGACATCATTGATTATATTCATCTTCTCTTTGATGAAGATGATCCTTCTTTGATTGTTGTGAGGGATCACTCTTACCCTCTTGTTCATTCTCTAAATGATCATTCTTTCAAGGTTGACATGATTGTGGATACTTATGTACAACAGTTGGAGGAGGTCTCTTTATACTTTGAGGAGACATGTGAGTCTTTGGGACATGTTCTACATCCATCTCCACTAGATCTTGGAGTACCTTTTTCAGCAGTGTGGAGCGGTTTACCACCTTTGGAGGGGGTATCTTTCATCATCAACATGGGGACACTTGAGCAGTTTTTAGAGATTCCTTTCATCATGAGTTTTTTTCCTACGTCTTCCCTTCATGATTGGGGAGACTTCAAGGATACACCTTTGGTTTGTTTCTTCCTAAGGGGAGGAATGTTGTTCAACGTTCGTGGAGCAGTTTCTTCATATATCATCAAGCTTTTATCATTGGTGCAGATTCTACATTGAGGGGGGGCTTCCAAGCTTCTCTTCTTCTCTCATATGGGGGGGACTTTTTCCTCACATGGGGTTTTGTTTGTCACATACTTCTATGAGAGTTCTCTTGTATATCTTTCATCTCTCTTTTGGGGGAGGGTTTTTTCCCATTGGGTTTTTCTCTCTTTCCCCACTTTGTGAGAGATTTCATTGAATTGGTTTGCATGCATTTGCATTTGTACATGGGTACCTAACATGGCCTAGTAGCCGGGACCCATCTTTCATCGCTTAGTTGCATTGTAGACTTAAGTGCATTCCCCTAAGTTGCACTTAAGGGGGGGTGTTGGTGTAAATAATTATTCATCATGGATATTATTACACCTTACTTAAGTTTACTTAGGAAATGCATTTCATAGTAGTTTGGGTATGAGACACTTCGGTGTTTGTGCCACATTGGGATAGTGTGTGTAGGAGAATTTCCACCTTTAATGGTGTTGATCTTGTTACTACTCTATCATATCCACTTATTGGGAGTGATAGTTCCACCTTCGGTGGGTGATCCACCTCATGTGGAATATTTTATTGTTTCTCCTACCTACCACACCTATTTCCTACCTACCCTTATTTCTTATTGAACCACATGTCATGTTTGTGTGCTCACATATCCATATAGCCTTGCATATATATGCAGGCTCATATTCATTGTATGAACAACAACAACTATTGATCTATTGATCATTTATCTATTGATGAGAATACAGTTTATTCTTGTCCTATATTTTGTCTCTCTATTTTGTGGTTTCCATTACCTCTAGATCTTGGCAAAATCTCAAAAGGCAAATAAATGTTTTTTAAGTGTTTATGTTTGACACATTATTTGTCATGTTGGGTTACCTATTTGTGTTCGGTGAGTTACATGCACAAACTTGCACAGTTTTGTTGCTTTGATTAGCTAAAGACTTGGTTGACACAACATTGTGAGTTTTCCTTGTGGGAATTGGCTGCCCCAAAAACTTGCAAGTACTTGGCAACTCATTGAGAACTTAGTGAGTTTCAGCCATGTTGTTAGCCAAATATTGCACAAAATGAATTTGAGGCCAACATAATTATTTATTTGTGTGGCTATTGGTCATCCAATAACACTTTTAGGTGATTTTACCTAATTAAAGCTGGTTTAAAATTTTGACCAATATGCTAACCATAGGGCCTTTACAAAAGCTCAATTGATATTACAAAAATATCTTCCAAACCTATTATTTGTGTATACCTTTTTTTATAGTATAAATTTCATTGATGCAAAACAATTTGCATAAGACTAAAGGATATATGGTAGAACCGAAGATGGTGGTAATCATTCTATAATCACATGTGGGGGATCAACAACCATATATTTTAATTGCAAACACGGTATATATTTTTAGGTCAAATATCTTGAATTGCAAAAATTGTATATATTTTAATCCATTGAATTGCACATTACACCAATGAATAAGATATGTTTTGATTCATTACTTTGCTTAGTACATGAATTGTATACATATAATTCATTACATGTTGATCCATAGTTTACCCATACTCTATCTTATGACTTTGACTCCTAAACTTCCAAATTCAAACTTAATCTTGGGCCCAAGTTTACTCCCTTTTTACTAGCTTTTATTTGTCAACGTCCTTGTGGAAACATTCAATTTGTATGCTAGGTTATTGTATTAAAGTTCATATTTTATTTTTATCTTTTACCTAAATCAATTAAATGATAGAATCCAAGCATGCATTTGTTCTACATTAAGTGCATTTGTTGTAACTACAAATTATGCATACACAATTGAATCAATTCAAAGGGTTTGACTAATGCAAAATACCTTGTAAAATGGACTCTAGTGAACTTTATAGATACCATCAATTGTAATAACAACAAAGTGAGCAAGAAGCAATTCAAGGGGTTTGAGTAATGCAAAATACCTTGCAAAACAGACTCCGGTGGACTCTATAGATACCATCAATTGTAATAACCCAAAGTGAGCAAGTTTTAGGACATCAAGAGCACATAGGTTGGATCCATCTACCATAGATTGAATTTATAGCTGCTAAGGTCATTTTAGAACACCTAATTGAACCTATTTAGAATGTGAGCTATCTAGCAATCTATAGGAGTGTTAGTAACACATTTGATTACATAGCATTGAATTGGATCGTTGAACCAATCCATGAAAAAACATCACAAAGGTAAGTTCCTATACCCTCTTTTTTAATTTATTTTTTATATTTTATACCTCATAATAGTCAATTGGGTTGTGCTTAAATGACAATGCAACAAGTCTCATGATGGAGATATCCCTAGAGTGACATCTTAAGTTGGAATTCTAATTGGTGGATCTTAGACCACACATTTTTACTACCTAAAAACATAAACCAATTTTTTTTTACAGATTTATAGTAAAAAAGGATGTTGAATAGATTCATCAGTATTTCATATTTAATAAGCTTACTACTAATTTCAACATTTTTTAGAAGATAACCTGCTACATTTGTTTTTGAAAATTAGAAGCCACATAAAACAAGTATTTTAGGCTCAAACTGACACTCTATGACTAATGCTTAGTAGTCGGTATCATTTTTATGTTGGATCTTTGTGTTGGTGTAATTTATGTCTCATGTAATTACACTTTACTTAAATTAACTTAGGATAATGCATATCATAGTGATTTGCATAGAGACACTTAAGGAATTGCATATCTAGGGAATATGGTTGTAGGAGAAATTTCACCTTTGGTGGTGCTATCTTGTTATCACATTTTCATGCCCACTTATAGTGGAATGATAACTCCACCTTCGATGGGTGATCAACCTTTAGTGGAATTATCTATTATTTTATCCTACCTACTCCTACTTACCTTTGCATCTCATTGAGACACGTCATTATTGTGTGCTCTCTTTCCTTATTGCTCTGCCTTTATAAGCAAGCTCATGTACATTATCTGTTGATCGATTTTTGCATCTTGATGAGAATACAATTTGTGCTTGTCTATTTTGTTCTCTCTTGCTTTTGTGCTATTCGACTGGCCTCTAGATCTTGGGTTACTAGTCAATTCTTACTTGGTATCGGAGCCAATAGGGTGCCATTGTGTAGTCTTATTAGAGAGATCTAGTCTTTTGTAGATTAACATATTATCAAATCTAAGGAGAAGCATTTTTTTGGAGCATCCTACACCAAATTTGAGCTCACCATTGCATTCAAAGGCCATTTCCATTAATTGACTATAAATTTGCATATATTGGGCAAAAGTTGATTTCGAGGCAAAAAATAATAATTAGCAAGCCGAGTCATACAACTCAACCTACCATCAATGATATGATTAATGTTTTATCGCAGAATTTCTTTTGTAAAAAAAAAGTTTATTTAAAAAATTAATAATAAATAAATAACCCTTGTACTTTGCTCGTACCCTGCACCTATCAGTTCATGTAGGTTTTGGAGGTGTCGATGATCTCACATCCCCTCCTGGGCCTTCCTCTAGCAAGCTTCATCCACTGTCTCTAACTAACTCTCTTGCCAACAACTTCAACAACGACAACCTCCCATCACCCTGACGACCTCCTCCCTTTAGCCATCGCCTTCGACAATTGCCTCACGCCACCACCACTGCTCTAGCCACCGATTCTCCTCTATGTTGCCATTGGTAGTCACTTACGCCTGCCACATGGCAGGTGGCCACTGGCTTGTGGGTTCAACCAATTGGGACATGATTCATGTTTTGATTAGCAAATCGATAGCCCATCACTGTCACGTGGAACTTTGCTATTCACTAGACATTGCACAGTTAGCAACCCAGTTGGCTGACACGCAAGCGGCCAAGTTGACATCCAAGCAGTGACATGTCATCGTATGACCAACACAATCAGTGCCACATGGCTTCCTATTTAGTAGACACATCATCTACCACACCACCTTTTGTACAGTGCCACATCAACTCGCCTGTATAGTAGTCCATGTAGGCAAGTGTTTTTTGGCGTGACGTTCATACAACTGACAAATTTAAGCTTGTGCATTTTTTACATCAGCACTACATCAACACTTTGAAATTTTTTACGCCCCTCTCTATTAAGCTTCTTGATTTTGCAGTCCAACTTTGAAAGCTCATAACTCGGTCATTTTGAGGCCTTTTTTAGTGCAATTTCTTTTTATTTGGGTTGATTTTTCATGCTATCCATAGTGATGTGATTTGTTTTTATTTTTGATAGATAGATTTTTCAAAAATCTCAATTTTTCTGAATTGTACCTGTCCAATCCTCAATTTCGCAACTTCTTGGGCTCCATTTAGGCTCATACGACCTCCTTTTCACTTGCCATTTTTTAAAAAAGTGCATAATTTTTTGTCTACTTTTTTGTGGTGCTATTAATTTTTCAACATTGTGAGTAAAAATATCATTTTTCAAAACTTGGTCCTTTTTGGCCTAATTTGGCTCATGTAATGCTTGGATCTCAGTTAAGGTCTTTTGCATCATTGATTTGAATATGTTATAGCCTGTTTGATACAATCCACGTAAGCAAGTGTTTTTTGGTGCGACGCTTATACAACTGATAAATTTAAGCTCGTGCATTTTTTTACATCAGCATTACATCAATACATTTTGAAAAAAATTACACCCCTCTCTGTTAAGCTTTTTGATTTTGCAGTCCAACTTTGAAAGCTCATAACTTGGTCATTTTGAGGCCCTTTTCAGTGCAATTTCTTTTTATTTGGGTTGATTTTTCATGCTATCCATAGTCGTGTGGTTAGTTAGTTTTTTTGGTAGATAGATTTTCTAAAAATCCCAAATTTTCTCAACTATACTTGTCTAATCCTCAATTTTGTAACTTCTTGGGCTCCATTCGGGCTCATACGACTGCCTTTTCACCTGCCATTTTTTTTAAAGTGCATTATTTTTCGTCTACTTTCTTGTGGCGATATTAATTCTTCATCATTATGAGTAAAAATATCACTTTCAAAACTTGGTCCTTTTTGGCGTAATTTGGCACATGTAATGTTTGGGTCTCAGTTAAGGTCTTTTGCATCATTGATTTAATTATGGTATAGCCTCTTTGATATAGGTGTAATAATTTAAATTAGAAGTCCACTTTTCCCTTGTTTGCAAGTGGACCATTGTATACACACTAAATATAAAGTGTCAAATCATGTTTGTTTTTTGTTTTGTTTTGTTTTGTTTTGTTTTGTTTTTTTTTTTGTTTTTTTTGGGGGGGGGTTCTTTGATTGAGTGAATTTGAGGGGGTGTCTTGTGTGATTGTGCCTTTTTCTATCTTGTGATCTTTCATTTTGTTGTTATGGGTTCTCCTAAGTTTCCTCTTTTAACTCCACATAACTATGCTTCTTGAAAAATTGATGCTTGGAGTAAGTTAATGAAAAAATGATTCTCATTATAGTGATGGAACTATTGTGGCACCACCTAATCCTAAATATGGTCCTAATGTTCAAATGGATTAGCTCACTAAAAATACTATGGCTCTTGGAACTTTGAGGAAATATGTATCAAAGGATTTCATCTTTCACATTGAAAAATGCAAAACAATTAAAGATGCTTGGGACAAATTTGGGCAATTGTATGGACAAGTTAATTAGATTATGAGCTATTAGCTTGAAAATGATCTCATAATGTTGGATCTTAAAATTTTGATACAATCCAAGACTGTCACTAAAGCAAATGAGCTAAGAGAACAACTCAATGATTGTGGCACTAATAAGAAGGATGCACAATTGGTCTACAATTTTTTAGGAAAGCTTCCATCAAAATATGAAACATTTATGTCTATCTTCCAAAACCATCACTTGAAAATGGATAGTTCTTTCATTATACCATCATTTGATTCATTCATATAAATATTGATGTTAGAGCAATCAAAGTTGATGAGCATGGGGATTTTCAATTCTTCAAAGTCCAAAGCTTTGGTGGCTAATCAAGGTAATTAGGAGAATCGGGAAAGGGTTCCAACAAGAAGTAGAAGTAGCCCAAGCTAAAGACACAATAGGATAAAGAACAATCATCCTCTCCAAAACAAGGCAATTCTCATCTTCTTCTAAGAAAACTCAACCATGAAGGAGAATCCAACTTGTTCATATTGCAAGAAAGTTGCTCACGATGAGCATCGTTTCCACGCTAAGAAAATTGATGAGTTGCATCAATTTTCCATCCGCCTACAAGAAGAAGGATTCATCTGCTTCCACTTCCTCACAGTCAAAAAGAAAAGGGCAAGCATGTGTGGAAATAATAGGTTCTTCACAACAGTGTATACTTGACTCAGGTGCCTCTCATCATATGGGTTCTACAAAGGAATAATAATATTCATTGGACCCATCCAAGGTACATCACATTTTCATTGGTGATGATACACAAGTGGAAGTTGAAGGGAAAGGTTCAGTTGATGTGGACAATAAGACATTTGAGAATGTTCTCCATTTTCCTAACTTGAGCACCAACCTTCTTTCAATCTACCAAATCACTCATTATGGAAATGGAAAGAAAGTTGAGTTTACACTTCATTCAGGTGTGATCAAATGACTTGAGAATGATGTGTTGGTAGTAGTGGATCAAGTCAATCACAACACACACCTTTATTCATTCTCCCACTTTGTGCCTTGATCTCCTTCTACCACCTTGTTCACTCATTCAAATTGAGAAAGTAAGCTATGGCATGAGCGGTTTGGACATCTTAATTACCTCTATCTTCAATAGCTGAGCTCCAAGGACACGGTCACATGTCTCCCTCAAATCAACTTTTCAAATGGTGTATGTTCAAGGTGTTCCATGAGAAAGAATCCCGAAGAGAAGTTTGACAAAGGGAAATCTTGGAGAGAATTGGAAGTTCTTCATTTGGTTCATAGTGATATAGAAAATCCCATTTCCATTGCCATCATTTAGCAAGGCCCACTATGTCCTCATCTTAATTGATGACTACTCTCGCTTCACTTGGGTCTACTTTCTTGTTCACAAGAGTGAAGTGTTTGATAGATTTATAGCCTTCAAGGCTCATGTTGAGAAGTAATCAAGGAAGTTAGTCAAGATTCTCCGCACAAACAATGGAAGGGAATATGTAAACAATAGACTTGGGGAATTTTGCACTCTTGAGGGGATTGATCTTTAGCACTCAGTTGCCTACACTCCACAATAGAATGGTGTTGAAAAAAACAATAACATAACCCTTAAGGAGATGGCTACCTGCATGATTCATGCTTGTTCTCTTAGTCCATCTTTTTGGGAAAAAGCTATCAGTTGTGCCACACACATTCAAAATCGGGTTCCCCACAAAGTTTTGAAGGTTATGATTCCTTTTGAGGCTTGGTGTGGTAGAAAACCAATTGTGAGATATTTCAGGGTCTTTGATTGTCCAACATGGGCTCACATTCCTCCATAGAAGCACAAGGCATTGGAACCTCAGAGTAGGCCTTGCATATTTGTTGGATATCCCGAGGGTGTTTAGGCATATAGACTTTTGGATCTAGAGACACATGAGCTATTTGTTGAGAGGAGTGTTCACTTTGAGGAAAGCTCTCCTAGCTTGGCCTTTCATCCTCCTCATCCTTCCTCCATAGTGGAAAGTGATGATAGTGGCTCAAATGATAATTACACCTCAACTCTAACTCACAAGCTCACACCTTCGAGGGTCCACTTGTAGTTGAGGAAGCTCATCCTTCATCTCCTACAAGACATTGTTGGGCTCGACAAACTCTTGCGTCAATGGGTTCTCTTATTGGGGATCCTTAGAAACTCGAAGGACTTGGTCACAAATTTAGCATCTTAGACATTCTTACATTGCTTCATCTTATAATCCACAATCCTTTAAGGAAGCATCAGGGGTTCCCGAGTGGGACTTAGCAATGGAGGAAGAGTATAGCTCCTTGATGAGGAACAACACATGGGCATTAGTCCCTCCCCTAAGGGGAGAAAGATGTTTAGATGTAAGTGGACCTATCAAACTAAGTTTGTAGTGAATGGTAGTGTAGATAAGTACAAAGCTCAACTTGTTGCAAAAGGTTTCTCATAGGTTCCTGGTGTTGATTATATAGAGACCTTTGCACCCATAGCTAAGATGAACTCCATTTGCTTAATAATTTCTATTGTCACAAATCATGGTTGGGCTATACATCAGATGGATTTGAAGAGTGTATTTCTTTATAGGTATCTTGAAGAGGTGATTTACATGGAGTATCTGCAAGGACTGATTGATGATTCTTCTTTGGTTTGCAAATTGAGGAAGTCTATGGCCTCAAGCAGGCCCCTAGGCCTTGGGATGCCAAGATGGATTCCTTTTTTCTCTTCATAGGATTCACTAAATGTTATTAATGTTGACCTTTTGCAACAAGATGACTCTCATTTGCTACTTGTGCTCTATGTTGATGACTTGATCTTTATAGGGACTACCTCGTCCATCAGTGGCAATGTCAAATCTACGTTGCATGAGATATTTTCTATGACCGACTTGGGCCTTTTGTACTACTTTCTTGAGATTGAGATCACATAGTCTTCTTTCAGGATTACTCTTGCTTAGCCCAAGTATGCTCTTGATCTTCTAGCACACTTCCACATGGCTAATTGTAAGTCTACACCTACTCCCTTTCTTTCAAGAGTCAAGCTCGAGGCTAGGTATTCCACTCCACTTGTTGATGCCACATTATATCGTCATCTTGTTGGGAGTCTCATCTAATTCACTCATACATGCCCTAGTATTTCCTTTTTGGTTGACATGGTTTCACACGTTATGCAAGAACCACATGAGCTTCATTATAAAGCTACCAAACACATCTTGCACTACATACAAGGTACACATCACTTTGGGACTCACAATGCAATAAGTACAAGACTTACCTTGGTTGGCTACACAAACTCTGATTGGGTTGATGATTATAAGTCCACTTCAGACTATAAATTTCATCTTGGTTTCGACCCCATTTATTGGCAAAGCAAGAAGCGACATGCTATTTCTTTTTCTTCGACCGAGGCTAAGTATCGAGGGGCTATTAATGTAGCTATCGAGAATATTTTGTTTCAAAAATTATATCTGAGTTTGGCTTCACCACATGACAACCTACATTCCTTAATTGTGACAATCAGGGTGCCATTCCAATCTCGAAGAACCATCAGAGGACAAAACATATTGAAATCCATAAGCAATACATTATGGAGCTAATACATGGCCAGGTCATTGATTTACAATATTGTCCTACAACAGAGTAGTTTGTAGACGTCTTCACCAAACCCTTCACTGAGAGTAAGTATCATCAGGTGTGAGATCTCTTGGGGGTGCAAGATATTTCATTTGGGGAGTCAGTTGACTTCTCCATTTTCTCTTATGGGGGGAATTTTTCCTCGCATAAGGTTTTGTTGAGTCTACATTCCCCTAAGTTGCACTTAAGGGGGGGTGTTGATGTAATTTATGTCTCATGTAATTACACTTTACTTAAGTTTACTTAGGATAATTCATATCATAGTAATTTGCATAGGAGACATTTAGGGAATTGTGTATCTAGGGAATATGGTTGTAGGAGAATATCACCTTTGGTGGTGTTATCTTGTTATCACATTTTCATATCCACTTATAGTGGAATGCTAATTCCAGCTTCGGTGGGTGATCCACCTTTACTGGAATTATCAATAATTTTCTCCTACCTACCCTTGCATCTCATTGAGTCACATGTCATTATTGTGTGCTCTCTTTCCCTATTACCTTGCCTTTATAAGCAGGCTCATGTACATTGTATGTTGTTTGATTTTTGCATCGTGATAAGAATACAATTTGTTCTTGTCAATTTTGTTCTCTCTTGCTTTTGTACTATTCAATTCTTACACTTTGGTACCTAATATGTATTTGATATTTCTTTCTTGAGTGTGATGTTATGTCATCTCACCACTTTAATTTTGGTGGTTGTTACCACATCTTCTTGTGTATTTTAGGATGAAGGCTACAACCCGTATTTTCATTGTGTACTTGATTTGTAATGTGCATGGGCTTGGTATGTGTGATGTGGTGACTCAAATTTTTGCATACTATAAAACAAATATAAGAACCTAAGGGTCAAGTGCATTTTTTTGGACTTGCGTTGAGGTTTGTAATGTGACTTGCATTTCAAACCCCAAGGTCTGAAATACATGTTATTGTTTTAACCATGAAGTTTGACTTGTTAAGATTGTTAGGGCTTGGACTTCTAGTGGAATTTTTCTTTATGAAGATCGAATTTTAGACTCTCTAATTTAAATGGTCAAACCTTCAAAGATAAAACTTGTTGATGTATTTGTTAGTTGTGATGTGGTGACTAGACCCTAAAGTCTAAAGTGTCTAATGCACATTAGACCCTAAAATTTGAGAATCGTATAGTTTTTTTTTAGTGTTGGGATACTTTAAAGCGAATAACTTTGAGATTTCAATGGAGGTCCAAGAAGGCGGTGCATGATGTAAGTTGTAACCTAAGGTTGAACCTAAGCTAACAATACAAGATGAAACTATAAAAATAATATTAAAGCTTGTGCTGTTAGAACAAAGTGTAATATGTAGCTTGAGAGCCAAAGGTTGAGTTGCCATGAGTCAAGTGGCTAGTCCAAATTGTGAGTTAAAATTTTAACTCTAAGTTGCAAGGTCGAGTGGGAAGTTTGAGCATGTGTAAATTTATTTTGTGTTAATCATAATGCTTTTTCTAATGGTGATTTTGTGTCTTCTAGTTGTGCTACCTTGCATTGATCATTAGTGTGCATTCCAAGTGTGTTATTAGATATTGTTATGACACCTTGGGAATAAAGGAGTGTAGCATGGCATGCTTAATGTCCTTCTCTGTCACAAAAAAAAGAAATATTCATCATGTTTTGTGCATGATGCTTGATGTTGTTATAAATATTAGGGTTTTATAAGTATTTTGATGTAATTAAGGCATTTTACCTTTGTTTATTCTTTCCTAGGATATAATTACACTTAAGCTTACTCAGGGAATTGCATAGTAGCTGGAGCATTTCCATTTTAGATGGACTTATCATTTTCTAAGATGCATAGTTATGTATCGAGTGGTTGAGTTCTAACTAACTCTTACCTACCCTTACATCTTATTGAGCCACATGTCATTATTGTGTGCTCTAATCTCTTTTTGCCTTGCCTATATAAGTAGGCTTATGCATATTGTTTACCCATCCAATCATATCTCATGGAATCCATTTGATTCTATCATATTGGATCATTAGATAGGAATGCAATTTATTCTTGTCACATATTATATCTCTTGTGTTCTTGTGTTTTTCATTGCCTGTAGATCTTGGGTGGCTACCTTCATAGCCTATTCTTACAAAATTAAATCATCCAAGATACTCTTTGTTTGGACATAGATAATAATTTGGGTTTGATGTACTAAGATACCAAGTTGTGATTTAAATGAAGCAAGTGACTCTCAAGTCTATATATATTACCTACTTATCATGTTTATTTCCATTTTCCAATTCCTATTATTTCCTGAGATACTAGGACCTTTTGTTTTGATATGAGAATGTTTGCCTTTCTTTTGATGTAGCATCCCTAATGGTAGATTTGTAAACACTTTGTGTTATAGATCCATACATATATTACTTGCAGTGTGAGAATTTTAGATATCTATAAAGCTCTCTACAAGCAACATAGAAATCTATACATCTAGTATAGATCTACCATGTTTAGATATCAAGAATTTCACCATACACATAGATCTATAATTCAAACATTTAATTCACCATACATAAAGTGCAAGATAATAAAATGTTGAAGCACTAATATATAATTGTGAAATATAGCACCACACTAAGAAAGGAAATAAAAATTTGTTCCAAATTCAAATTACTAAAATTTCAATTGATATTGTCTATTTTTAATATTTATCAAAGTAGTTCAATCTAAACATAATATTTATTTAAAATTTTCAAATCTTAAGCTATCTTCTTTACAAAGTACTCATATATTTTAAGTCAATGAAATTATTTGTAGATAGAAATATTGTTCTATGAATCTTACTACTAACTTGATATTCAAAGATACAAAGATTGATTGTAGATTTTAAATATTTTGTCTTATAGTTTCTAAGATTGCAACTATAACATATGTGTTTACTTTCATTGCATTCTCTTAAATCATTATGAATTAGCTTAAGTGTAGCCATTCAGAATGCTTTGTAAAAGTTTACAATCTAAAGTATACCATTTTTTAAATGATTGTTATATAGTTGTTTTGGCTAAAAAACAAAGTACAAACATATATCCAAAGAAGTTGTTGCATCTTAACACAAGAAGATTCTAGAATATGAGCTTTGGAGTATAAGATGTAGTAAATATAAGTATGTTGTAAGATCCATTTATCAAAAGTAAGTGATAAGGAAGGAATGATAAGGGATAGAATTGGTGAAATGAGATATAAAGGATATGTAGTGAATAGCAATTGAATTTAATGAATACGAATATTTCTGAATTTTGATCTATTGTGGGTATATGACGTTCTTGTAGACACCTAAAAATATCTCATTAATCATACACTAATTATTCGTCCTAATTAATTAAGTAATTCTTTAATTATTTAATTAAGTTAATCATTCTTCTAAACTGCCTCAATCATCATTTTCAACATTTCTAATTATCGAATTTCTATTCTTTAATTAATTAATTAGTTAACCCTATCTTAAATATTAATTAAATATTATTTATTTAATTAATCATGATTAATTCCTTAATTAAATAATCTTTATTATTTAATTAGCCTCATTTCTAAAAATAAAATAATTTCATTTAAATTAATTAATTCATTCCTCCAAATCCCCAAATTCGAATTTCAATTTAATTTCATCTAATTCCAATTTCCCAAATTTACATTTCACTAAATCTGAATTTCAATGAATCTCAATAAATTTCATGTGCATTTCATCATTTGAAAATCAAAATTCAAATTCAAATAAAATGAAATTGAATTTCAAATTCAAATTCCTACAACACATGTTGAAAATCGCGACTGATTAATCAAATCGGTTAACTAATCAATTAACTCAATTAACTCTTCAATCTCCCCTTTTCACTCCAAATCACCTTTTTTGACTATTAATCAAATCAACCATCTTCTCAATCTATCTATAGACACCTAAAACTTGCACAATTATTAAATTGAATTTTATTCATTTAATCATCATGTATTCATCTATTAATTAGACTAAGGTTTAATTAATATCCCTATCATCCTATTAATCAAATTAAACACTTGATTAAAATTCATTTCTTCTAGCCTAACCTATTAATTAAACTAAGGTTTGATTAAATCTCCTTTAGCCATTTAATTGAATAAATCTTCTTTATTTAATTAAAACCCCTTTTCCCTTTTAATTGAATTTACATTTGATTAAAAATCCCTTTGCATTTAAATAAATCATTATTTATTTGTGTATAGTCCCCCACTTGCAAAATCTTACAAATGCAAGTTGCATCCCTTTTTCGCTAAAATAAATCTTTTGTTTTATCTAAAAATGCCTATTTTCCTCCACTTGCATTCTCCTACATTTTCCATTAGCATGCTAATATTCTTCTAGAACCTCTCTAACCTCTCATTAATTAGCCTAATTCTTCTAATCATGTCACATCCCTAAATTTGGGGGAGTCACTTCTCCAAATTTGGAATAAAGTCTTCTAAATGTGTTGAAGACTCTACCTTCTTCATCAAGTTAACTTGTTGAGTCTTCCAAACTTGTAAGGTTATCTAACTTTCAACAAGTTAACCTCCAAAGTCTTGAAAGAGCATTTAATGCCTCTTACAAGACATCATCCTAGCCCATGATAGTTGTCCCTTTGGCCATCCCTCAACTTTGCACAAGAGTTTACCTTTTGGACAATAACATGTTCCCTAGGATAATGACATTACCCAATGATGTCATCTCTTGAGGTTACCCCTAATGATCATTTAGCGTCTAATGCTTGCTTAGCATCCTCTCAAGCCATCTCAAGGTGACATTTGTCAACTTGGGATTGGATTGAATTCCCCTCATGGATTGATAACTGTCAATCCTAGCCCTTGTTGAGATTGCTCAATCTCAACCATCCATTTCTCTATTTTCCCTATAAACAGAGCCCATTTTTTCAATCAATCAAACCATCATCTTGTGCATCAAACTTATAGTCATTTTGCAGGTTATCAAGGAGCTCAATTTGTCATCTTCAAGCACTTAAATCATCTTAGTTGTTGCATGCTAGTTAGCTTTCATTATGTTGATAGTGTCATGCTAATCCCAATTTCATGCTAGCTTAATTCATAGTCATTGTATATTAAATTCATAGTAATATCCATGTTATTCTAATTAGCACACCATAAACTTTCAATTTGGAATCAATCTTAGTTTCATATCTTGCATTTCATATTTTTATATCATTTGATCATCTAGCTAGGATCTTAGTTGCATCCATTTTGATCCTAGATCATATCCTTTAAATCTCTTTCTTTAGGTTGCCATCTTAAAGATCAACTGCTCTTCCAAGTGAGTGCCACCTTGAATCTTGAAGATTCTTGGAGATAGAGGAGCATGAGACGTGCTTGGGGTTCTTGATTTTGAAGCTAACTTAGTTTAGTTTCTATTTTGATTTCTAACTCTGACAAAATGTTTCATGTTTGTGTTTTATCTTTGTTTGATCCTCACTTTGGCAGGTTCCACGCTATCCTAGAAGACATTTTTGGCACCTATCGTGGGGCTAGACCCTTGAATTTATCAAATTTTTAACGTTTTTACGCAGGTCCAGGCCCAAAAACTTTCCAAAATCTTTTAACGCATTTGCAATACGATTCAGCGCATTCATCCTCTATTTTAGCGTGTTTATTCACTGTTATAGCATGTTTACAGTACGACATAGTGCATTTATCCTCTGTTTTAGCGCATTTACATCTTTTGTATTTTTTTGGCTTCTAACAGTTTAGCACATTCCCAGAGTCTTTTAGCGCATTTGCAACATAATTTAGCGCGTTTGTTCTCTATTTTAGCGCATTTGCAGCATAATTTAGCGTGTTTGTTCTCTGTTTTAGCGCATTTGCACTCTGTTTTAGCACATATGTGACAAAAAAATTGCATTGTTTTAGCACATATGTGACAAAAAAAATGGCACTGTTTTAGCACATATGTGACATAAAATAATAATAATAAAAAATAAAAAATAAAAAAATTCTAACAAAAAATTGTAGCACAATTTAGAATTCTAGGTCTGTCTAGCCCACCTTGGAGCTTTCATTTTCATTAACAGGTTTCTTGCAAGATTCTAACAAGTGGTTTGCAGGGTTAAAGGAGGAGTTAGTTAATTCTTTTTGCTTACTTTCTTAAGTTAGCTTAAAAAGAACTCATCTTTTTATTTTTGCAAGATAAAAATAACTTCATCTTATTTTAGTGCTTAAAAGGAACATCACACTTCAATTTTTGGGCTTAAAAAGAACCACACTTGCAAAGGATAAAAAGAACCACAAACTCAAACTTCTCATTTTTACAAGTTAAGATCTCACACTTTATTTGGGCTCTAAAAAGAACAAGACAATCTTTCATTTCTTGCAAGAATAAAAAGAACAATCAACATCTTTATTTGCAAGTTAAAAAGAACAATCAACTTGTCCCTTTTTGAAAAATCGATTTACTTTATAGCAACATGCTTTCATTTTGTTGACCAGGATTTCACTTTCCTAGTTAGAAAACAATTGCTATGTGGGACTAAAAAAACACCATGTTTGATTAGAGCAACATCTCCAAGTAGGACTTAAATAATCATTTCTTTGAAAGGTAAAAAGAACATTGTATGCTTTGTCTTGAGTGGTAGGTATATGCTCTCCCCTTAATTAGGTGACCAAAAAGCCAAACCCACTCTTTTCATGCTTAATTTACTTTAAGCATTTAAAACCTTTGGAGGGTCTTCCTTCTTGAAGCCTTGAGGGGTCTAGTGAGAAGGGTACGACCCAAGTGGGCAATGACTAAAGCCAAGTTTACCAACCCACTATAATCAAATGTGGAGGCTGATGAAAATCCCCTCCAACGGAAGTGTGTATTTGATAGCCTTCCCCTAGTATCCTTGAGATGCGAAAAGTTTTTGTTCTAAAGGTTGGGAAGCCTCTTAATTGAGTTTATCATTTGAAGCGTCAAACGAAACCTTTACTATGAACCATAAAAGTAAAAACTTTGAGCCTAGTTAGTTGCCATACATTGACAAATATCATAGTGCAAGGGTGGGGAATAATCCGCCCCCAAGATCACTCACCATACATCTCCCAAGATAACTACCCAATCGAGGAGCAATCCACTTTGGGTTAATTTCTGGAAAAAGCCAAAAAAATAGGCGCCCTCTAGGGGGTGACACAGTTGTTTGAGCTAAAGGAGTATCGAGTTGTGGGCTATGATATTGTTGATGACCCTTGAATAAAGAGTCTACTTGGTGTGTCTTATTTGTATCCAAACCAGTGAAAATGTCAGGGATTTGAACACATCTTCAAAGAACATACACTAAATGTTTAGCATTAGGATGACCATTGTCTTCATGTGTGCTATGTATTCTTGTCACAAATGGTGGAGAAGTTTACAAATCTAACAAAGCACCTTTTGAGGTGGTTATTAACTTTTTCAACTATCTTTAGGCAAGACTTTCATCCAACAAGATTAGGGGAGTATCAAACCAAGTGATCAAGAGTTTAGCATCCACCTATCTCAACGACAACAATACCTAGCTAGGTATTCAAGTTAGTCAAATCAAGTTTCCATATCATTTGACATGCTTTATCATAGGGGCCTATCGAACAAACCCTCTATTCCAATTAGTAAGCTTGAGTATCTGAAATGAAGTATCCATCAAGTCAACAACATCAATGTGAGGCCCTACCTCGACTCATCCTAACATTTCAGTATTTTTCATGTTGAGACTATTATGGATGCTTTATTTTTATGCATTATGGATTTGGAACTTATATGATTCTGTGATTTGGATAACATTGATATATATTGATGCTTCATTTCTATGCATTATAGATATAGAACTCTATATGATTCTAGAATAGGATTACTTTGTGATGATGTATGTCATTATTGGAATTGCAGGACTTTACTATGATGATAGAAATAGGATGCATGTTTTATGTATGGATCAACATTATGTGGATTGTGATAATTGCTTATGTGGATTTATTTGGATATAAGATATATCGATTTGTTTAAATGAAATTATATGCAGAGTGTTTGATGTGTATTCTTATTCATGTGTTTAATATTATATAAGGTTATTGGAATTACTAATGTGTAATTGAGATGTGCAGGAAAATTATCCATGTGACCATGGAAATATTATGGAGAATCAAACCTAGACCTATGTACGTTCGTAAAATCAGGGGTTGTCTATTTGGAGAGACAACACCCCGTATGTATCATATTTTATTTGTAATAGTGAATGATGCATGTGTGTTAAATTTTATTATTGATTTATTTAAATCCAAAAAGAGACAATTTCCATGTGTAATTTTGTAATGTATTTTATTGTGTCACTTGACACGTGTTGATTTATGTCTTGAATTTTGACTTGTCTCTTGAAGGGAGTTGTTCAACTATAGCTTTTTCAAACATTTGAATGTGGTTCTAAAATTTTCTTGGGTAGAGAGTCTTTGGAGTGGTCAACTCAGGTTTGACCCAAAAGTTAACTTCATATGGGTTTATAAGGGGTCAAATGGACTCCTAGGGGTAGTTTAAAGGTGTTTCCTAAAGCCCATAAGGTATACCTATGAGTTAGGAGTGTTTTTAGGCATGTGTCTACTCCCATGTGACTGTTTAGTCATCCCAAAAAGTGGATTTTCTAAGATGTGCGAAAATTCAAAATTAGAAGGCGCCATCTAGGTTAGATAACCTTCCTTTTTGATGAGAGATCCTTTTTTGATCTTTTTCTTACTTTTTCCTTTTTCAATTTTAGAAACCTGTGAGAACTCTCACTGAGGTCTTCTTAGGCAAGAATAAGAAATTTTGTGGGTAATCACCCACTCTCCATTTTTGGAGACTATGCATTTTGAAAAGTTGGTTTTTGGATTCGAAATTTGGCTAAGTGTAGAAGGGAGGATTGTGGATTTGGGCTGCTCATCCTCAAACTAGTTCTAGCATACCTTTGGGCAGATTGAAGGTTGGTTCATCTCCTTGCTTTTTACGTTGCATGTCTATGTTGGGAAGTTTGGTTGTATGCGAAAATAATTCTCTTGTATTTTCTTTTGTGAAAATTATTATTATGCAATCTATCTTTTATTTTCCTGTATGCATTTTCTGTGTTTTGGGAGTAACCAAGGCCTTCTACTCTTGGGAGAGTAGGATGGTCTTGCAGGTGGTAGAAGTTTGACAGCCCTCAAGTGAGAGACTCTCTTTATGAGAGCAAACTCAAGGGGTGTATTTGTGACCCTTGCTGCATGGCCTGGTTTGTGCATTTGGGGGTCATAAGGGGAGAAAGTATGGCATAGATGCCTTGGGGGGCATAAGGAATGTGGGGTTAACGATCTTATGAAATAACTTTGTTTGCCATGAGGTGGCATTGTGTTCTACCATTCTTGCAGTCTCCTCAGGGTATTTGGTCCACTACCACCCATATAAAAATCATCACATTTTGTGATGGAGTGTAGCCTTGGTTGGGAAAGTATTTGCTATATGTTTTTCCCTTGCTTGTTGTGTTTGCATGTTTGTAACCTGTCTAGGGCTTGGTTCTCCAAGCTTGGGGGTGGCTTCTAGTAAGCCTAGGCTCGGAGGTGAGCTCTCCATGGTCATAGCCTATGATTTATGTGTAGGTTGTTTGGAAGAAAAGAAAAGGACAAGTAGAAGTTGCTGGATTTATTTGTTTGCAGAAAAAGATTTGGGAATGAAATATTTTATATTTTAAGTTGCAGCAATGTAAAGGGAAACTATATGTTGTATCTATTTTGAAAGGAAATGTATCTATTTTATTTAAAGTCCCGATTTAAAGAAATGAGGGACTAGTTTGGGTATCTCACCCTCTTGTAATGATGACTATATTGTATTCTAAAAATGCCTTAAATAAATGCATTATTTCTGTTAAATTAGTATTGCATAAATGAAATATTGTTGTTGGGCTTTAGCTATGAAATGTTCTTAAAATATTAATGGTTGTATGCATCTTACTTTAGAAATCTAAAAGTTCATTTTACCCCTTTAAGCATATGAATTATTAGAAAAGAATGAAATAGGGAAGCTGGCATGTTAGTGAAAGAAAAATTAAGCATCTAGTCCTAACCATTTATTCTCCAATACAAATCATGGTTTAAAGAATTTACATGCATATCTCTAAGGTTAATTCAAATTATTCTAGATTAATATAGCTGTTGTTTAAGTTTATTTAATTTTGTCATTTACTTATTTGCAGAAATTAAAATCTAAATTTAAATAGTCTATCTAATTTAAATTAAAACATATTTATATAGTTGTTGTATAAATTTATTGAATTCTGTCAATTATTTATTTGCAGGAAATAAATATAAGGTTATATAGTTTATCTCAGATTTTAGCAACATGGAATTTAAAATAAAGAAAAAAAAAATACATTGATCTAAATCTGAATATTTTAATTAATCTATCAAAAAGTTCAATATATATATATATATATATATATATATACTGTATAGTAAAGTTAGCTCTAGTTTTCATATGCATTATATATATATATATATATATATATATATATATATATATATATATATATATATATATATACTGTATAGTAAAGTTAGCTCTAGTTTTCATATGCATTATATATATATACTGTATAGTAAAGTTAGCTCTAGTTTTCATATGCATAATATATATATATATATATATATATATATATATATATATATATTTTACAAATATATATATATATATATATATATATATATATATATTTTACAAATATATTTATATATATATATATATAATATTTTTTTTAAAATAAAAAAAAAAGGAAATTAATTTTTAAGAAAAAAAAAAGGGACTTTAGGTTTCGGGGATCTCGCCCCCCCCCCCCACACAGTGGGCGGCGATCCCCAGTGGCGGCCACAACCACCACTATGGACCGCAACCCACAGTTGGGGAGGCTTCGCCCCCCCCTATGGGCGGCGTCCCACAGCGGCGGCATTGTCGGGCTATGGGCCGTGACCCACAGGCTCAACAATGGTCGTCCCTGCGGGGAGCCCTCCCCCATGAATTTTCCCTTCAAGGCCGCCGCCTCAAGCCACCGCCACTCCCCCTGTGTGAAACCTCGGCCCTGCACAACAAGAGAAAAATTAAACCCTAACCCGGTTAGGGTTAGGGTAGCACAAAAAGAAAAGAGGAGAGATTATAAAATGTAAAGGGTATTTTAATATATATATTTTAGTTAGGGTTTTCATAGATATTTTATAATAATGTGAAAACTTATTTATTTATATACATATATATATATATATATATAAATACATATATCTATAGAGATGAAAATATGAATGAATAGGGTAAATTGTAGATTAAACATTTTATTAGGTGTTTATATTTTATATAGGTTTTACATAAACATATGGGTATATTTAAAAATGATGTTTAAATTTAAAATACTTATGAAGTTTAATCTTTTAGAAAATTTTATAACAAATTGGGTAAGTTATTTTGGCTATGGGGAAATATTTTTTAGTCCAACTAAATATAGGTTTTTGTTGAGATTAAACTTTATAGGACAATTTTTATTATGGATTTAATTGCCCCTTTAGTCGAATTAATTTAACTACATTTTAATTATTGTTAAAATAAAATATAGGCATTAATAAATCTAAGTGCTAGGACTAATTTAATTAGTTCCTAAAAATAATTAATGGTTATTGGAGATTAATATTATCCTTGTCAAACAATTTAGAGATTTGTGATTTAATTTTATCTATTGATTTAAATTGATGAGAGAATAATTAATTATTTTAGTATTTGGCGTTTAATTTAAATATTATTTTTCTTACTTGAGTTAGTGGTTTGAGTTAACCCAAACATAGTTAAGACAAACTTGCTAGTGTGTTTCGTATTAGCAAAATTAATGTTATTAGGTTGTTATTTAAAAAAAAAAAAATTATCTCGTTCGTGCCCAAAAGTTTGGGCATGACAATCAACCTATCCAAACTGAAACTTTGATCACTCATGTGACCATCCCTTTTCGCTTGAAAAAGAAGAAGATTATTCAAATGAAATGAGTCCTACCCTAAATCACGATCAAGATATCATGGCTCTCCAATCTAATCCCATTTTGGAACAAGATCCCACCTATCAAGAATCTTATGATGATCCCCTAAGATTTTGGTATTCCATCCATGATGATCCCCTTTTCTCTCAAGAGAAGAGTCTGATTCAACATCCACCTCCCAAGGAAGAGAATGATATCCCTTCCATCTCCTTCAATAATCTAATTCAAAATCAAGAGAAAAGCACAAACTCAAATGATCCTACTCCAAGTCAAGATCAAGATCAAGAAATCCTTTTATCCTCCAAATCCATTTTAGGTCCTTTCATTCCAAAGTCAAACTCTCCATCCCTTCCATCTAGCTTGGGTCCTTACCTCCCTCCATCCACCAATCCATCACCTCAAATGATCCATAAGAAAGATCAACAAAGGCACACATATTTGAACCTCTTTCAACCATCTATCTAAACATCTTTTCAAAACTATTCTTCCATCATTTTCTTTATCTATTTTGGGTCCTTATGTCCCAAAATTCAATTTTCTTCCATCTCTTCATCACTTCTCGAGTTGTGTACCAACACTCATCTTGAATACATTTCCATCTATCCTTGCACAAATCTTTAAATATTCTATCTATTATCCAACACCTCTTTTCTATCCTTCCTTCCCTTTCATTCAATCCTTTGTGAAATAGGCATTTGTGTCATTTTGTCACATGCTTTCCCATGTTCGAATCTCATGTTCAGTCCTTTTCCTAGATATGTATTCATGAAACACTTCAAAATCCGAGGTTGTTTCTCTTTAACATTTTATTTTGGTTGGGATACACACTCAATCCAGAAAAGAACCACTTATCGTATCTTGGTACCAACATCTTTTGATTACTATATCTCATACACTTAATCAATTTCTCTAAATCATTGTGATCTCTTAGTCGAAGACATAGCTAGTAAAAAATCTAAAATATTGCTTCAACGCCACTATAATAATCAGACCCATGTAAGTTTCATCACTTACAAGCCAATGCAAGAAAAATAAAAAAGCACAAAGAAATATCAAAAGGTCAAAAGCATGAGCAAGAAAAGAAATATCAAGAAAATGCAATGAAATACAATATCAAAATGTTTGGCTTTGGGAACATTCTAGTAACTCCATTGGGGCTAAGGATTTTTGGTTGGCCATGGAGCAATATTTGTGATATTACAACGATAACCTCGTTGGAGCTATGGATGCTTGTTGACAGTGAGGCTCTATCCAATGTGCTTTTGAAGTCAAGGTAACTCATGTAGCTAGACACATTAGATTCTGAAGATTACAATGATCATACGAGCCAGAATGAACCCAATTGCACACACATGGGTAATCAAAGACTAAGTACCCTTATCCAGTTTGGGATTCTTCTACCTTTTTGAGTCTACTTCCTAGTTGCTAGATATGTTTGGTTGAATTTTTCAGAGGTTCTAAGTGTGGGTTGGGTCTCTATCTTTGAAAAATTTCAGGAATACTTATTCAGGTGGTGCTAAATACTATGACAATCTTACATATCACCTCTTTGCAAATGGAGACCTCTATACTTGGGGTCAAAGTTTCATCCACTCTATTATTCATACCACAACTCCCATTATCCTTCCTCCACTATCCATTACCTTATCTCAATTCATCCAGTGCTATCTACGATCTTGATTCATGCTAATTCATACCATCTATCTTAACTATTAATTTCTTCCATCATCTATCACTATCTATGATCTTGTTTCTCCTATCCATATCCCCTTTTCCATCCTTGATCTTGATCAAAACTAAGGACAAAAACATGATTTCAAAAATCTCTTGACATGTCTCCTCATAAAATACCTTCATCTTTCTCTTATCCATTCCATCTCAACAATTAATTCATCCATTCATAATATTTCTTGTCTTTCTATACATTGGGGCAGCCAAATATATCTTTCTTCTAATCTAAAAAGCTCAAAAAATAAAAAATGTCTTAAAAACCTAAAAATCAAAATAATCAAAATAAAAAATTGAAAATCAAAGCATGAACGCATGGCCCATCCATCAAATCAACAACAAGAAAACTCTCGAAGTCTGCAATCAATGTGAGACATGGACCAGCTCTGCTACCATGTGAGATTTTGCCAAGATCAAGAGGCAATGGAAATCACAAATAAGAGAGACAAAATAGATGAATGTGTGGACTACACAAGCCCATATGTGTGTCACCTGAAGAAGTTTGGGCATCCCTGATAACAAAGTCCTTCGAGGAAGCTCCATTAAAGGTCCATGATGTATCACCAGAATGGAAAGGATGTGTGGAGCAAGTGGATGAGTTATGAAGGCTTATGATTGTGAAAGAAGTGAAAGTAGGATAACATGATGGAGACTTAGGATCAACAAGTATGTTTTTTGACTTAAAATTGTAGAACTTTTGCCCCCAATTATTTTGATATTAGAGGAGATCAACTCTTGTTCTTTTTGCTTCATAGGATTTTTATCCTTGACTTTGATTTTTGCAGAGTCCAATAGCTTTTGATTTTGATTTGGACTAAAGGAATTTTCTTTATTATTGACTTTTAGATTTTTCTTTTCAAAGCTTGATTTTTGGTCCCTAATTAGTAAGGGCTTTTGTGATTCTTGTTGATCCAAGTCTGGGAGCGGAGTGGAAATGGAATGAGCAGATGAAATGGTAGAGATATGTGAGTTTTCAAGAGGTCTGGTGATATGCTCAATAGATTCATTGTTGGAACCACTCTTAGGACTATTGATATCAAGATATGCTTGCACCACTAGAGGAGATTTGCATTTAGATTAGTAGCCACAACACTAGGTGGTTCATACCCAATTCCTTGGTATTGCAAATTATTTGTAGATTGTTCTTGTCGATTGAATACCTTAGGAGATAGTGGGAGTTGATCAACATGAAAGATATACTCACCACAACTCATGTCCTTAATCTTGAACTTTTCTTTGAGCTCTGTTTGTTTTGATTAGAATCTTTCAATGATTCTGGATCCACATATGCTGAAGATGGAACAACTTCTTGATTGACTGGTATTGTTATTTCTGATCTAGGTCACAAATTGTTGCAATATATAAATGGGTTTGGGTCAGCTTTGATGGTCACTTCAACTCCATTGTGTGGAAACTTGATACATCGATGATATGTTGAAGGAATAGCTCTCATTTCATGAATCCATGGACGTCCTAGCAATATGTTGTATGTGAGCTCTGGATCAAGGACTTGACAAACCACATCTTTTGTAACTAGCCCAACTCTGAGAGGTAAGGTGATTGTGCCCTTAGATGAGCGCTCTTCGTCATCATATGCCTTGATGGTAATTTTGTTTATAGAACTCACAACCTTTTCAGAATATCCCAATTGTTTAATAGTGCTCAATGTACAAATGTTGAGACCAACTCCTCCATCTATTAGGACTCGTTTTATTTGATGTTTGTGTAGGAATGCTTCAATGTGTAAAGGTGCATTATGTGGTTGGCACACGGAGGCGTCGTCAACTTGTGTGAATGTAAGGGAGTGTCGAACGGAAAGGTATCCCACCATGGCTTGAAACTGTTCCACGTTTAGATCAGTAGGGACAGAAGTGTCTCTCAAAGTTTTGTCAAGAATGGCTTTATGTGCAGGGGATATGCGTAAGAGCTCAAGGATGGAGATAAGCATGGGTGTCTTCCCTAACTGTTCTACAAGGTCATACTTAGGTTTGGTTGATGAGAAAGTGGTGTTTTTAGCTGGAGCACCTTGCAAGGTGAATTTACCTCAACGAGTTGTGACATTACATTCAGAGGTAGGTTCAAAAGAAGATCTAATTCCTTTTAGGACAATTTTGGGTCTTTGGGTAGAATTTTATGATGTTTTGTCCTTGATGATAATGGTAGAGTCAGAATTGTCCATCGAAATGTGATTGACAGTTGAATCATAGATATAGGATGCTCTGGTATAGTTGGTTTGCTTATCTATGGCTTTGGCTTTTCCCTTGTCATGTTTTGGGAATGGTTCCTTAAACATTTTGTGTTCTTGGTTAGATACCATGTGAGACATGGACCAGCTTTGATACCATGTGAGATTTTGCCAAGATCAAAAGGTAATGGAAAGCACAAATAAGAGAGACAAAATAGATGATAGGAATAAACTGTATTCTATCAAGATGCAAAATATGATCAACTGGATCATTACATGATATAGATTGATTGCCCGTACAAACAATGTAGATGAGCCTCCTTATATAGGCAAGGCTAGGGATATGTGAGCACACAAATATGACATGTGGCTCAATAAGAAATAAGGGTAGGTAGGAAATAGGTGTGGGTAGGTAAGAGAAATAATATAATAGTCCACATGAGGTGGATCACCCATTGAATGTGGAGTGTAAAAACAAGATCAACACCATAAAAGGTGGAAATTCTCCTACACACACTATCCCAATGTGGCACAAACACCCAAGTGTCTCATACCCAAACTACTATTAAATGCATGTACCTAAGTAAACTTAAGTAAGGTGTAATAATATCCAAGATGAATAATTATTTACACCAACAATCAAACTAATCACATGTCTTGTTAATCAATTCACCACTCGAAATTTATCAACATCAACATGTCTTATACAGGGATAGGTACACTCGAAACCAGACAAGTTGGTCTTATACGGGGTACTCACTCTTTGAAACCAAACATTCATATCAATCATCGACTCTTGTTAATCAATCCATCTATCAAAATCAACATCAACATGTCTTATACAGGGATAGGTACACTCGAAACTAGACAAATCGGTCTTATATGGGGTACCCACTCTTTGAAACTAGACATTCTTATCAGTCATCAAACAAATTAAAACAATGACATAGATCAGTATGACTGTTGGATTTTGTTCTAGTTAGTCTTATCTTTATCAATTGATGGCAGGACATGTTTCATCTCACAAACAAAATAAAAAACAAATCAAAATGTGCAATAAAAATAAGTGGCAAAAACCTAGCAATAAACTTTATTTGTGATAGAGTGACTCCTCCATCTATTTGTACATATCATATCCACCCATCTGAACCATCACCAAAAATTCACAATTTCACTAATGTTTATTAATCTTGGACATACATAGCGAAGTCATTGTCCTTGATTATCTGAACAATTATTCGTGTCATATCCCACCATGGCTTGGTGGTCAATATACATATTCCATATTCTAAGTAGTATCTACAGTGGGGACAAAATCCTAACCTCGCTGGGGGCAGATCACCTTTGGGTTTCAAATAGATAATCGATCACAACAAACACATCGATATGAAAACAAGATCATGACAATCAATGGTAAAACAAAGAAACATGAACTGATCAAAACTAAATAACGAGGCATTTGCAAGATGTTTTATCTAAGAAAAATACATAGGATGGCATGCATGTTTATCTATGGTTGTTTTTTATTTTTGCTTATGATATCTCCCAAACGACTCAAGGATGTCTTGAAATGAGAGAAGCAAGGAAGGAGTATGATATTTTCTTTGTTTGTTGGTTGTGAGTGAAGCCTTTTTACTATGCAAATTTGTTCTACGACGTGATCCAGTGGCATATCACTAAGGACATTTCCAATTTGTATAGGACAAAGGTTAACTCTTGTCTGTTTATGCAAGCCGCACTCAGGTCATCGTGGTTCAATTATACCTTGACACTTGTGTCGTCTTGCAATATCAAAATCCATGTAAGTTACACTCAGGTCTTTATGGTTCAATTATACCATGATGCTTGTATCAAATTTCAACAAATCAAGGCTCGATGATGAAAAAAAAGAGAAGCACCGACAATTTGATCAAAACAAATGGCAACATTGAGAATGAGAATGCATATTAAGCTTTGCATTAGCTGCATTATCATCATTTGAATCTACATCTTCATGTGCATTATCATTTTTCATACTATATTAAAGTTGCATTTAGATTGCACTATCATTATCATTTTTCATATCATGTTAAAGTTGCATTAGTTGCACTATCATTATCATTTTTCATATCACGTTAAAGTTGCATTAGTTGCACTATCATTATCATTTTTATATCATTAAAGTTGCATAAGTTGCACTATCATTATCATTTTTCATATCATATTAAAGTTGCATTTATATTGCACTATCATTATCATTTTTCATATCATATTAAGGCTGCATTATCATTTTCATTTTTTATATCATGTTAAAGTTGCATTAGATTACATTATCATTGCATTCCCATAGCTCATTTCATATTCCAATCACATTTGGTTGCACTTGTGAGTGTGTTAGTTGCATTATCATATTAATCATTGTATCATTATCATTAGCATTATTATTATCATTTTACATCTCATTTTCAAGATACATCTCATATCATTATCATTATCATTTTTATTTTATATCTCATTTTCAAGATACCTCTCACATCATATCATATCCTAATCAAATTGCATTTAGATTGCATCGTCATTACATTGTTAATCCTATAAGGATCCGGTTAATACTGAGAGGGAGGGTGTGAATCAGTATTAAGACCAATTGAAACTTTAAACCCAACACCAAACTTATATCAAATCATTTATCATTTATCAAATATCTCAATGTCTTTTATCAGATCTAACAACCTCTTTATCAGATTTGCTTGACACATTAATCAAATCATTTACCACATCTATCAATTCTTTCACCACTTAAGAAATCATACAAATTTGATCATTTACCAACTCATTAACCTCACCAATCAGATCAAAACACTTTCACTACAAACTCTTATCAGTACCGGTAACCTCTAATAAACTTCTAATAAAACATCATAACTGGTGTCTCAGAAATAATGCATGAAATGTAACATAAACAAGAACATCACATGAAAATCATTCCACATGTGAACACCATATGTTTTTGACATGGAAACCCAAATAGGTAAAAACCATGCTGGGAGTTGGCACACACAAATATTTTTACTCTTTTGAAGTACACCATGTTAGGAGCTTACAATACGCCCTGTTAGGAGTAGACCCTGTTGGGATTCACCTGGTTAAGGGATTTTTCTAGCAGCCCGGTTAGGAGCTTGATGATCTATTAGGATCAACCTTGTGAGTTGATTTAACACTCTTTTAAGAGCTTCCCTGTTAGGGGACTTAAATGTTTAAGGCATGTTAGGACCTACCCAATTAAGGGATTTAACCTGCTGCAACTGTTAGGGAACTGGTGCAGGAGCACCTATGCATGAAGATGGTTTGATCCATGAGGATCACATCATAGGTTGATATTTTTCTTTTAATAAGGTCTTTAGACCATTTTTCATATCTTTGTGTGTTTGGGTCTTGAGGCCTACTTGTAAGGCTATATGCCACTAGGTCTCTTTTAGGTGTTTTGGTCAATAAGGTCTATATGGCATAATATGTAAATATTTTCACTCATGTTTGTAGGGGTCTAGACCATGAGTGGTCGTACTATCCAACTTGTATGATATTGTGACACAAGTTGACAAAGGTTGTCATGCTTGACAAGGAGATTTTAAGCCTAATTGGTGTGTTTTCATAAACCCAACGGTCAATTAATTCAAAATTTAGTTGATTTCAATTAGACATGGTCTTTGAGGCATGATAAAATCCTTTTGGCATGCCATTGTACAAGTTGTTGATGTTTGGGAAGATAAATTGAATGAGAACTTGTTGTTGTTCTGAGAACTCTGTCTTGTTCCCGTGAACACTAGTTTGGTACTGCTCTATACGGTTTGGTACGAGCTTATAACCAGTGTGTATGTTTAGGGTGATGAATTAACTCTCATTTGAATGTGGTTTCATTGATTTTGGCATAGAATTGAGGAAGATCCAATCATTTTAGTAAAATCAGTCCTTGAACCCTTGAAACCTAGGGTTTTCATTGAAAAAATGAGTCTTCATTGCACCGATGAAGACCCCATTTTTAGTGTGATGGAGGGACTACATGTGTACAATAAGATTCTGGAGGTTTTAGAGCAGGGGCAAGTGGATTCATTGTTGAAAATTGCATAGATGGCTAGGCATCCCTATGTGACTAGCCTTGAGGAAGAAGAATATTGATTGTTGTGCTCGTACAGAGGATGTTAGGAACACTTTTATGGTGGATTTGGTGAATTGGTATGTATGTAGACCCTTCTAAATCTTTTTCTTAAAGAGAACAATTCATTTGAGGATACTTGTTTTGTAAAAGTGGCCTAACTCGCCTAATAGGACTAGTTGAGCCTGTATGGATTGACCAATCAATAATATGAATTAGGGTTTGATATTGTGAGGTCTGAAAGGTTTCTTTAATGGGTAATTTAATATGTAATTTTTTGGGGGGATCATTTTCAGGTTTAAGAAGATATTTCTTACCAGTCCTATAAAGAGGGCTACTAGGATTTAGGCCTAGTATATAGGTTAATAGCCTTGATGCTAAAGGTATACAAAGGGTCAATAGTGTTTGCATTACAAAGGTCCATTGATCATGCTAACATGGTTTTTGAGTGCCTAACGCCCCTTTGAAGTCAAAAAACCAAGTTCATGAAGTCTTATTGTGAATTGGTATAAGTGTGAGTATGGTGTGAGGAGTTGCATCTCCATCAAACTTTGTAAGTTAAAACCCTCTTGAATTTGCATCCTTGAACACATTTTGAGTCTCTTCTGTCATGCAAAGTTGGTTCTAAATTGTGATGTCTTGGTTTGGGTGAGTAACCATTGGAGTCCCTAGGCCTCTGCATCAAGAACAATAGTGAAAGAAATGATTTGTTACTTGCACTTCTATGCTTGCTTGATCAGATCGAGTTATGCACAACACTCTGCAACTTCTAGGAAGATCTCACACTTCACTTGGATGGCTCAACACATTCTCTAAAACCATCGACATCATAAACATTAGTTGTGTCATCCTAAATAGCCATCTCAACTAGGTCAGCCACTAAACCCTAATTACATCACGAATTTATAAATCTTAAGAGATCATCACAGATTGATATATAGATCATTACAACAAATTATGATGCAATATCAACCGTTGGTTGATCGTAACTCATCACAAAAAATCTGATCTGTACCAAAGTCAAAACCTTAGAACACTATACTAAGCGTTTCGCTGATTCCCAAGAAATTCTTCTTTGAATTGTGCCAAAATAGTAATCAAATCTCTTCACACAGGTTGTGCCATGTTACCAACTTCATGTAGACTCATTGTCGATCACCTTCATAACAAAAATCATTACCAATTTGATGGTTTCTTCACTGGTCTTAAACCCTACTAAAACCTTAGCAAAGATTCATCAAAAATTTGAAACACGCCTTCTGGTAATCTTCACAAGTTCCAATTTCGATCAGATACTCCTTTCCATGATATAGGTTCACATTCCAAACCGTAAGTCACCAATCATCACCGATCGCATGATTCAACCAAAACATCTCTGCTTTATCGATTAAAGTCCTATTTCACAGACTTCAGTTCTCTATCAGTAAACCCTATCTTTTGGTAAACCAAATCACTTAGATGACAAAACAAAACATCAGGAACATTAGGAACATCAATTGACATCAATTAACATTAGTTGACATCAATTATCTGCTATGAATATAATCAGTTACACAAGTAATATTCTTGTTACAAAAGAACTTTGTAACTCTCATGTATGTCTCTCCACCAGTTCACCTCTACATAGATCTTTGTCGGTTCTCTATTCACCTTTTCTCTGCAGCAACCTTATCTCCTTCTGCAACCCACTCTCTGTTGCACCTTTATTGGTTCAACCTCTTCTTCTTCTCTATCGGTTCTCCAACTTCTTTGTCACACTGCAGTTGGCCACCACCTGTCTTCTTCACACAGTCAGATATCTATTATTTGATACCCATCGATTCTAGGGAAAATTTTGAGGAACCCCCCCTTGGACAAGGTGTAAAAACCTGGAGAAAGGTATATAATTGTCGAGGAAAATATTAATTTTATTAGCAAAATTTTATTGTTTACAAAGAAAACATAATAATCTCCATTGGCGAATCATTCGTGATTGCTCAAAGTTTGTGAAAAATCCCGGCGAATTGTAATGTTTTTAAAACCAAAAAAAACATTTGCATGGGTGAATTGTAATATTTTTAAAACCAGAAAAAATATTTGCATTGGCGATCTCAACCTATTTTCAAACCATAAAACAAATATATTGATGATTTCAACCTATTTTCAAACCATAAAAAAAAAAATTGGTGATTTCAACCTTTTCCCAAAACGTAAAAAAAAAATATTGGCACCTCAGCAGTCCTCATCAATTCATTAAAACACGTGGCACATAGTCATCGGCCCTCTGCCTGAAAGGCTGCCCATTAGAAAATCTTGTGACCTAGCAACAAGCCCTTACAACTTTACCTTCATATCGCAAGCTGAAAATGCTAAGCTTTCATAACCTCGAGAGCTAGTGACTGAGGGCAACTAAACTGCTACTCACCAATTCTCAACCTCAAAATGTTAAGTCCTCGTCACTGCAACGACCTAGAGATAGTGGTAACTTTGACCCTTGTTGCGTACTTGCCAACATAAAATTGTTTATCTCTTAACCGCTAGCACTTCACTCACAATCTCGCGACTTGATCATGTCTTCAGACATTTAACCTCGTGAGATGGCAATAACCATAAAACTTAACCACAAATTGTTTGGTCGCTAGCTCGCGACCTAAAAATGCTAACATTAAACAAACATGAGAGCTAGCAACAACTGTGGTGGCAAGCTAATATGTACAAGGAATGTTTAAGGCTTGGATGTTGACTCATTCCCGAGGGACTAGTTTGAAGGTTTCTCCTAAGTCGAGGTTGATTAGACAAGCAAGGACGACGGTTTCAGAGGCATAAAAGGATTGGATAGCTTCTGAGTTAGAGATGGGAGATCACGGATTTCTCTTAGAAATCAGAGGTTGCTTGTTGTCAGGGATTCTGAAGTAGAATTTGTACAATCAAGGAGGAATAAAATCAGAACAAAATTGTTCACATAAGATGGGCCTTAGCAGGATGCAATGGATTTGATAAGCATGACTTCTAGAGTCCAAAGCTGGTAGGGTGAGTTGAAAAACACCAAAATGATGTTTTTTCACGTGAATGAGCATCACCAAATGAAGTGTTAAAAATTTATAAATACAATGGGGTGGTGACTTAATTGGTAGAAGAGAAAAGACACCTTTTTCATTTTCTGAGAGTGGTTTTTTCCTTAGAAAGGAAGATGATGTTTAAGCAGGTCCGTGCATGGAGTTGTTGTGTGCTCTATGATACCAAATGGGTGTTTTTTTTCTCTCTTGTGTGATTTTGTTTATTGTCAAAGGGGTTGTGAAAGTGAGAAGGATTGTCAGAGGGGGCATGAAAGTGTTTTCTTATCAAGAAAGGCCATGCATGGCACATCCTCTACTTCTACTATGCAAACATGCCCTAATCTCACTTTCAACCACACACTTGTGGAATACGAAAGAGCCTAGAGGTATCACACAATTGGCTACTTCTTCTTGTGGAAGAGAGAGCCACGGGCTACCTATTAGGATTTCTATTCCTTTGTTGTAATTGAAAGATGAAATGATGCAAGTTCAATCCCTAACCCCAAAGTGCAAGTATGAACTAATAACAAGATTACAGAATTGAACTTAAATGATGGAAAGCTGTAAACACAAGGACAAGACAAGAATGCAAATGCGTACCCGGAGTTAAAATCTGATTGAAAATGTTCGGGACGGGGGCGCGGGCGCCACTGTCCTGATTCTGCCCCTGAAACTGCTCCGAAAACTGCTGTTTTGCACTCTGGAAAAGCTGTCAAAAATGCTGAAAATGATGTTTGTCAGGAGGACCAGGGCGCCCAGCACCCCTGTCCCAGGGACCAGGGCACCTAGCGCCCCTGTCCTGGTAGGACCAGGGCACCCACGCCCCTATCCTGGTCTTTTGCTTTGAGATTTGGTGTGTTGTTTGGTCTCCGTCTGCTTCTTCCGGATCTGTAACTTGCGGCGTCGTCCGAGTCCTGAAACCTGCACTTATATCTGAAAAGGTGTTTGGGCGGCTATATAGGGTTTTGCCTTAGTCAAACCCCCGCTTCAGTGATTTCCACCTCCACGAATAGCCAAGTTGTATTGTAAAATGTATTGTGTGTGCAGACCTAGTGTGTGTGCAAGGTCCTTAAATGCAAGAAAGCAAACTAGAGCAACCTAGAAAGTAAACCCTAATTGCTTGTAAATGATAATGTAAATGCTCTAAATCAAGATGCAAAGTAATATAAAGCATGAATAAAGGATATATTGAAGCTTATGCAAAGACATGAAAACAACATGAAATCATACCCAACCCTCAAGGGAGGAGTACAAGCCAATCTTCAGTCGGTAATCTCCTATTGTTCTTCAATGTCTTCCAAGCCCTAAATGGATGAATGAAATTGATAAATGCTTGATAGAAGGATGTTGAATGTTGTTGAAGTCTTCAAAGATCTGCTCTTTCGCTGCATAGAAGGTCCCTCAAAGCCAAAAATCCCATCCCTTCAAATGAAGAAAGAGAGCTCTTATATATGAAACCCTGGGTCTTAATTCCAACTTTAGGCCGACCTAGAGATTGAATATCCCGCCAATTTCTTGGGGTTAAGCTTTATTTTATGATTGGATCGCGCTCCTAAAATTTCGGGAAAAATGTCCGGGACCATGTGCACTCCGGGCGCCATGGTCCCGACAACTTTTCGCCAAATTTTCAGGGCCGTCGGATATGATGATTTTAGAGAGAATCCTGAAGTTACAGGTGATTTCAAGATGTTTTGACCCCCGAAACCAAGCCCCCAAGTTCAAAATAGGACCTAATTAGGGTTTTTGATTAAATGATGTATTGGAGGAATAAAATGAAAAGGGCACACTTTAAGGAAAGGGCCCAACTTTATGATGTGACAGATGATGAAATAGAACCTTAGACCTAATTAATTTGATTAATTAAGTGCTAAAGGGGAAATGCAATGCAAAATACAAAATGCGCCAAGGCGGGTGCTAAACTAGGTGTGAAATTGTACCACCCTAGCAAGTGCGTACAATTTACGACGCTACAGATCTAAGGGGTCGATTAAATGCTCGAGTTGAATTATGGAGTGGTAGGGCTTATGCAGGGATTTAGATAAGTAGTTCAGGTTGGGATTGCAGGTGAGATATATTCTAAGGCAATATTATCTTAGATCTTATACTATTAGATAAAATTATGTCACATTTTCACTTTACATCTTGTAACTTCAGGTACCCAATGGATTAAGGCACTGATCACAACTTATAACCGTCTTTAAATATCAGTTTTGTTTTCAATTTCACTGACAAATTGCTATAATTTGTTGAATATCAGAATACATTTCTTTTCATGTTTGTTATTGTTTATTCTACCCGTCTCATGCTCCGATTAGGTTGAGGAACAGTGGAGGACTTGCCATCCTTGAGCATTCTCCCTGTCGTTGAGCCCGTATATGAGGTCATCTGCCTTGTTTTAGTGAATATTTGAGTGTGGTGCAGAGATCATAAAATTCGCTAAAGGGATCATCCTCCCGGGTTGTGCAGAGCCCAAAGTGTAGAAGGATTTGCAAAATCCTTGTCAGTTGGTCCAAGTTTTTGAGGAATTTAATAGTTTGAGTTGGCTTCTCCATAGATATTTGAAGAATCAGCTTGGTTTCTACCTCTTGCAGTGTAAACCCATTTGGGAACCAACAATTGGAAGGTCGCTTCTTTTGTGACATCTCCATATTGATGCAAGTATCATGGTATAATAGATTATATATGTGATCTCTTATTGAGACAATGATCAAATAAAAAAGAAAACATTCTCATCCACAATGAATCAACTATTATATCAATTGAAGGATCACTTCTATTGTGACATCTCCCTATTTTTGTTACTTATGGAGGTTGTACTTATTCACAACTCACTAATTTGACACAAGGGAGATAAATAAGCTACAAATCATATTTATATTGATATTATATAATCACTTCCATCATACAATGTTCAAAGATTCAAAATTTGCAGCTCAAAGACTTGAAGAACACTGTCCAGACTTCCATATTTCTCTAAAAAATTATAAATAGTTACAAAATACTCATGTTACCATGTATCTTTCCTATCAATGAGTGAGACCTATGACTCAATAAACTTGGACTTTACAAAATTTCTCAACCCCTTCCTAAGGGATCATGGTATTCCTTTTATAATCAAGGAATGCAAACAAGCTACCGATCACTTTGGAAATTGGAAACTGGAGCAGCAATTGAAGCTTTGACTTGGCCCCTTTGTCTATGGATATTCAGGATAACGTCTTTAACTCAATGAAGGGCATCCACGGCTATCACAATGAAATCAAGATGCCTTTTCAAATACTTATCCTCCCTATTAGCATCGCTCAGGTGTCGGGTCATTCTACTCCTCAGAATAGACAAAAACAAAATAATCATTCAAATTTCAGTTTGGGGGCCCTTTTGCCCTTGTTCATAATTATTTCCCATCTGGCTACTTCCTTATTTGTAAGCCAGGTAAAATTCTTAACCTCCTCTAACTATCCAATGGCCTCATTCCACCAAGCATCAGTTGCAGCCCGTGCATCAGCAACAAACTTTAAAAAATCCACCTCAGCCTTGTATAGTGCGTCCAACACTTCATTAAAACCAGGAATATCTATGTCATTGCCTAGGTGGAGTAAAGTCTTTGTATTTTCTACTGTCATCTCCAATTCATATTTCCAAACATCCAGTTGCTTCAGATTTTCCCTCTTTGTCATATATGGCAGGAACGAAAACACTATAGCCATCAACAAATTTCTGTAGTTTTCCCTTTATTAGCCGGTCCTTGCCCTTGAAAAATAAAAACAAAATTGTCCCTAAATATTCTGTGAGTTAATAAATATTCTTTATCAACTAAAGTGAGTTGTCAAATGAATTCAATTATGGCTAATCTCATTGGAACAAATTTTGGTAAAATGTGTGGGGGTTGAGGACACCCATATACCCTCATGACAATGAAATTATCAAAGAAATAAAAATCCCCTTGTTATGAGTAATGGGCCAATTAGGAACAAACTATTGTGGCCTCAAAATCCCCCTCACACCTAGGATAAGTCTTTCTTTCTTTGTTCCTAACATATCTGTGATAGGTAAAATAATCCAATTTTGAAAATAAAGAAAAGAGGAATCGTAAGTGCTACTATTCCACACTTGTGTCCACTTTTGTACTGGCATAGGCATGTTGAACTCCACTCTTTCCAGTACTAATTTTTTGTCCATCTTGTTTGCATTGCAATACAAAATCAGGTACATCCATATGGAATAATGTTTGAAATTAATGACAGAAGCATTCTTCTGGATGTCCACCAAGGCATCATGGATGTGTTGTACCAAATATCCCACATAATCATAATCTACATTGAGTTTTGGGTGTTGGATGTTTATTGCCATCATTAGAAGCTCAGTTGGTACCGTACTGCTCCCATCCATCCGCAACACCTTACATAATCCATAAACGGTGCACTTCATATAGAAATGGAAAGTACTCAAATCAAATGGCTCCTCCACATTGTCAGGAATTGGAATCAGAGACCGGCTGCCAGACCTAGGCATGTATCAGGGAATCATGTGCTTCTTCATAATATTCTTATGATTCTCATAATCCTACTTTTCTCTATCTAGGTCTATATCCATGCAAGTTGCATCAGATATCTAGAAAGCTTCAACAAAACTAGCCCTATTGATGGTAACTAGGGCAGATTTATCCTTCTTTCGAATTACCCTAGTTATAGGGCAATATGCCTTTGCCAACTCTCTAACTAGGTCCACATCCATGTATGCATCAGGAACAACCAGTTTAGCCATGTTCAAGTCCCAAGGATTAGACATGGGCACTCCCTTTACCATGTTGTTTCAGAAGTACAAAAATAGATAAGCGCCAGAAATATCAGGGATCTCTGGGTTTCTACACTGGTTGCATGTGTCTTTCCAGGTATAATCATTCATGGAAAACCCTTTAGATGTCCCTGGTAGAAAATTCAATAAATTATTATGAATACTTCATCTCTTCGATTGATTTCCTCCCTAACGCCTAAGAACTGTTGCTACTCATCGCTCTACTCATCTTCTTAAAAAACACAACTTCAAATTCTAAACAATTATAGCTATACCAAAGAACTTGACACCTTCACAATCCTACGGCCTACAGCTTGCAGTTGCAGAGAGAAAGCTACCACTCACACCATCAACACTTGGACCAAGGCTCAAAAATCATTGCGAGTGTGCAGAATCCTTAACACAATCCTCACTTTATAATTTTTTGGCCTTGAAAGAACTGGTTGTCATCTCGACCATTAATGCTCATGCATTCGGCCATTAAAAATTTAAAGCAGCAAACTATCCGTAAAAATAATAACGTCATAATGAGTTGTATGCAAAATGTAGAAACTATCTTAGAATGAAATTTCACTTTAGTATTTACTCAGCAAAATGCTCCAAAATAATCCACATGTCAATTCATCATTTGTCCTGACCCTTTGTTTCCATACACCTCAGTAGTCCCTATCAAGTCATTAAAACACATGGCACACAGTCATCAACCCTCTGCCTGAAAGACTAACCATTAGAAAATCTCACGACCTAGCGACAAGCCCTTATGACTCTATCTCCAGCTCGCAAGCTGAAAATTCTAAGCCTTCATAAACTCGAGAGCTAGCGACTGAGGGCAACTAAACCGCCACTTGCCAATTCTCTGTTGGCATTTTGATGATGTTTTGATTGTCATTGATGAACACACACTTTCTTGATGTATGATTTATGCTCAACCGGTAATTGTTCCAACCGGTATTGTGTATTATTGAATGTATAGTCTTTAGACTATCGGTATTTTGCAGAAGATGGTTTACCGGTCATAGATTGAATAAATATCCCAAGTGATATGAAGACCCCAAGCGGTTCGAAGATCTCAAGTGGTTCGAAGATCTCAAACGGTACGAAGGACCCAAGCGGTAGCTCACTTTTTTATCGGAACACTACGATCTTCCAATCTTCATTTTTGACAACCGGTAATCGGTATATTGTATTAACCAGTATATATATGTGATGAGTTACCAACCAGTATTACTGTAATGTGTGATGAGTTATCATCCACCGACACTTTGACGGTGTGTTTGTGTCATGTTACCAAATGTGTCTAGATGCACTATACCTAGGAACTTGTAGTCTAATTCTATTGGACCGACATGAAATCAGATTCCTTTATAAGGACATCATGTCTAGGGTTTGCATGTGTAAAATATAGAATAGAAAAGGTTATGTGCGATCTTTGAAGAAAAGATTAGGTTTGTATGAAGAGATAGAGTGTGGAGATATTGAAGAGTGAAGTAATGCTGAAATGCATTAACAAGGAGTTGTCAAGGATCTAATTAAGCATACTTTGCTAGCATCTAGATCATTCATTTGTTGATTACTAATATCTTCAACAAGTCTTAAACCCTTAACTGGGTAGGCCCAGCAAAGCCTTTGTAAATCCTCTAACAAGGTGGTTCACAACTGTGGATCTGAAATCCTTTAATAAGGTAGTCTTTAACAGGACTTCTCTCCTAACAGAGATCTAGATTCCTAATAGAATCTGTTCTGGTGAAGAACATTGTAAGACCTTAACCGGTCTGGTTTCTATTCTACATATAGTTACTTGTGAGTTTTTTCTCATCGTGGTTTTTCCCATTTGGGTTTCCACGTCAAATATCTTGTGTTATGGTGATTGTTCTCTTGTGGGTGAATGCTTTATTTTCTATTTGGTTTGCACTTATCTTAACCGGTTTATTAGTGAATCTATTGCACTGATTATCTGCTAAATTGTTTAAAAGATTGTTTACAATATGTATTGGTATATTAATTCACCCCCCCTCTTAGTATTCATCAATTGGTATCAGAGCCAACCTTTCTATAAGTCTAACCACTTGGAAGGAGATATGGGGGAATACAGTGTGAGGGAACTTACTCATCATCTCACTCAGACTGAGAGAGCTTATGATGAACTCAAAGTCAAGTATAAAGCTTCTCTAGCCAAAAGAAGAGAGCATGCTGAGAAACTGATGGAACTCACTAAAAATAGCTCTTCTAATGAAGCTGACATGGATGCCCTAGTTGAAGAAGTTGAAAAATTGAATGAATCTAAAGTCAATTTGAGAAGGGAGTTGGAAGGACTGACTATCAGAATGAGTCAGGAGCTTGAGAACAGAAGGAAAGATGAAGATCTGGTAAAACACAAAGATCATGAGATCTCCAAGCCGAAGCAAGAACTTAGTACCCTTACCGCTCAACTCCAAAAGAGTAAAGTGGAAAAAGAAGTAATACAAGGTGAACTAAACATGGCTATTTGTGAGAATGCAACCTTGATGGAATCTAATGCTGCTATTTCCAAGGAAATTACTGAGTCAAAGGAAATACTTGCCAAATTCAATCAGAGTACTGCTAAGCTAGAGAAAAAGTTAGAATCGACAAAGCCAGTAAAGAATACCATTGGACTTGGTTTCTCTAGATATGAGGAAGGTGAGACCTCTGGAACAAAAGCTGAAGCATCAAAGAAGCAACCAACATCCAAGGATAAAGGTAAGAAAAAATTTAAACCTGTTTTCTTTAATTGTCTCAAAGAAGGACATACTGCCAATGTGTGTAGAAGCAAGGCCTATAATAATGTTCCTTGTTTTTAAAACAATATGCCTAGATCCAATAGATTCAATGGAAATTGTTGTGCATGCAACAAGTTTGGGCATAGAGAATTTAAATGCAGGTCAGTTTTGCACAACACTGGGAAATATCCTCCAAGGACTCAAGGAGTTATTCTGGAACTTCCAGTGAACCTGAATCCCAACTAGTATAATACCTATGACCATTGGTCAGTCGGTTATCAAGCAATAACTAGTTGGAAAGCAACTTGTTTGATCTGTCGTGGTAGCGGTCACACTGTTGCAACATGCAGAAGGAAGAATGGAAGTATGAATAACGGACCATGGAGAACACCTGGAATGATATGTTATCATTGCAACAAACTAGGACACACTGCCAGAGCTTGCAGACTAAGAAAGAACCTATCGGGTGATATACCGATCACTCCAAAAGGGAAGATTGATGTCAAAACTGTTTAGGTGGAAATGAATAAAACTTGGAAAAATAAATCAGAAGAAGAGTCACGGGATGAACCTACTTCTGCACCTAGTGTGGAAGTCTTTGAACCGACAAACTGAGCCTCAAAAAATCTTAGGGGGAACATATCGGTAAAATATTTTGAACCCCTGGTTTATATCGGTGAAGACCTTTACCGGTATATGTTACCTGTCACTCGGCAGAAGATCTGAAGCGGTAAAAGGCAAATTTAGGGTTTGTACCCTAGCAGTGATGCATTTATTATGGTCAGTGGGAGTTTGTTTAAAAGGGTTTATCGTCGTCATTTTCACTTATCTGTTTGCGAAAGAAAAATCTTCAAGAGCATAGCAACCAGAGCAATTTGTTTAGCATTTGGAGAAACCGTGTGTGAAATATTGTAATCATCATTAAGAAATCTGTGAAGAACACTAAGCGGTGAACTGGCAACCGAAGTGGTGAATTGTGCGCGATATTGGATAACCTAAATTTCAGATTGTGAAGGTATTTTCCAAAACTTCTCTCTTATCATTTGGATATGGATTTTGCATCGCATTCTAGTTCTAGTGCACCTGAAGAGTCACCTGAGTTTCTTCAAAAGAAAATGAGATACAATGCCCTATCTCAAATTCTTGTTGGAGTTATTGTCGAGGAAGATGTTTCAAGGTATATAGATTGTAAGTTGGAAGACCTAGGATCCCTAGTGATTCACTCCCAGCTAATTTTGTTCTATGGAGATGATAGGAAGATCAAACCAGAGTATAGTATCCTTGAGGAAATGAAACTTCACAATGCAGTATAATTTCTGGAAGAATTTACAGAAGAACATATTCGCATTATCCTCAGCAGAGTGCATGGTGACAAGATGTATCTCGAGCGGACTCATGACATCACACCGGAAGTGATTCATGTCATCACCGGATTCTGCAATGTTGGAGAAGTACCTGTTCTATGGAAGGTCACCAAAACCAAAATGACAGAGCTCACCAGTTCTATGAGTGACCAACGGGCAATGACCGTCAACACCATTTTTGATGATCTGGTAAAATATGCTTGCATGGTGATTGGTTACAGAGTATTTTATGCTAGTAGAATGAATTTTGTCCCTACTGTTGTGGTGAATGTTGCTTACAGGATGATCAAGGAAGGCACTAAATATGACCTATGTAACTGCTTACAAAAGCAATTGTTGGTGAATTTAAAATCCATCAAACAGGATAAATCACTGAGGTTCAAGTTTGGCCAACTTCTAGTCGGTCTATTCTTCTACTTTCAAGGTTATTTCCTTGGAATTGGTGATGTTAAATGGTCTACTGACGTACTGGTTTCCAGACAGATTGAGGAGAGTCTACAAGTAGTGGGAACTACATATCCTGAGGTTCTAGGTAAGTATTTTGATGAATTCAAACAAAAGATGAACCAAAGAATAAGGATATCTCATGATATTGTGAAGAAGTATGAAGATGACATCTGCTTCACAATAAGGACATATGATTGCATAATGGAAGTCGTGGAACCTAGAAAGGAAGTAGTTGGCCCTATAGGGTATGAAGTGGTGAATGACATTTTGATCGGGTATGCCTCTACCCTACTTGCCTCACCACTAGATGCAAAGAAGAAAAGAATTGGTACCTACATGGAGAGGGTCACACCAATTGAGGAACTGAAGTAGAAAAAGGGAAAAGAAGTGCCATCGGTATCTGCACTGGTTACATCTGCCAGTTTGAAAGTGACCAAGTGGTCACCAACCAAAAAGAAACCTAAGATCATTCTGGCAAAAGTATTCGAGAGGAAGCGGAAATCCAGGACTCACTCACCAGAGGAAGAAGACATTGAACTGGAGATTCAAACCAAGAAGTCAAGACAATCAAGCAAAAAGCCGAAGTCTCTCGATAATGAACCAGCAACTTCTGCACCGATAAATATAGATATTTCTTCTTATAAACCAATGACACATTGTTAGAGGACAATAAAGAATATTAGAAGGAAATTGCTTGATGACTTAAAGGAACATTTTGATGACTTTAATGATAGTGAGAAAGAGGAGGTGGAACAAGAAGTCATTAAATATTTATGTATTAATGATCGGTCACCTTCTGAGATTAAATCTGTAACTCCTAATTCTTTGTATAATTCTTTGGATAATAAATGGTGCATTGCCATTGAGAGATAAAAAGAGATCGGGGAGAAAAATTTTGCACAATACTTTCCTAATGCTTCAAATTTTGAATTATTTGAAATTATGGACAAAAAAAAAGGCATCTTCTTTATGAGAAGGAGGCAACTCAGATTATTAGAAGGTAAAACTTCTGTAGTGGAAAAGGACACACACATACATTTAAAAGTTGTTGTCGAAATACACTGAGTATCTGAAGCCACCAAGAAGGTTGATCAAGAACCTGACCTATCCTCAGGCCAACCGGATGAGGTATTTGACAGTCAAGGTGAAAGAGTGACAGAAAAAAATGACACTATTGATGTTGATGCATTAGAGGATGTCACTCCTGACAATGAAAAAGTTGAAAAAGAGAAACAAGACAAAGAGAAAGTAGAGAAAGAGCACGAGGAAAAGAAAAAGCAAGAAGAAGATAAGAGAAAAGAAGAAGAAAAGAAGAGAGAAGAAGATAAGAGAAAAGAAGAAGAGAAGAAGAAAGAAGAAGATAAGAGAAAAGAAGAAGAGAAGAAGAGAGGAAGATAAGAGAAAAGAAGAAGAGAAGAAGAAAGAAGAAGACAAAAGGAAGGAAGAAGAAAGGAAGAAGGAGGAAGAGAAGAAAAAGCAGGAGGAGGACAAGAAGAAGGAAGAAATGGAGAAGAAACAAGAAGAGAAGAAAAAGAAGAAGAAGAGAAGAAGAAGGAGGAAGAAAAGAAAAGAGTGGAAGAGGAGAAGGAAGAAGAGAAGAGAAAACAAGAAGAGATCCAAACTGAAGAAGGAGGGCAGACTCCTAAGGCAACCGATGATCAAACCAAGCAGGTTGATTCCACCAGTCATATTGATCTAACTCTTGCATTTTTGACTCAATCTCAAGATGAGTCTGAGCTAATTTGAGGCATCAAACTTGCATAGGAGAGACTGGAAGAATTAAGTAAGAAGAAAGAATGGGATGTCATACAAATTGCAGTTGACACCCTTACCAATCTAATTCCCAATACTAACCTCCCCGATACCGACTACTCTCTATCCAAGCTCAAACTTCTTTGTACCATAGTAGATGACCAGGTGCAATGCTTGGAAGATGTTGCTCAAGCAACTGCAAGAAAGAACCATGAAAAGGCACTCAATATTGTCTTAGTCAAGAAAATGAATGAGCTCTGGACACAACTACTGAAACAGCATAATGATATCAATGTTGCTATGGATGAGGGCAAATTACTTTTGAGTAAAATCTACCAACCCCATCTATTTTGTGAAGATGTGCTCAAACAGAAAGCTCAACTCCAATCGGAGTTACCGGGATATATCAACACCTTCAACATGCCCTATGACTTATTCACTAACTATGGGCAAACAGTTCATCATTTTCAGCGTCAGAATGCCAAGATGGACTCAGAGATCAGCAACTAGACTAAAGATTTGTAGGAGCTTCAACTGCTCCTATTGCCAAAACTACAGGTTCTTCAGAGATGTTTTCTCAACTTAGAAGCCATCACAGTAACTCAAGAGCTGAGTACCATCAATGAAATGGAAGAACTAGCATTCCAAATGAAGACTGAAAGTGAGGTTGCTACCTCATTACTTGAGTCATGGACATTGGACATGAAAACTTTTGTGCAGACCTTTAAATCTGTTTTTGAGAAATTCCATTCCTTATTGTCATGAACATCTACTCTATTTTATTACATAAGGAAAAAGGGGTTACTATGCATTACTTTGTCATTGTTTGCAAAGGGGGACTAGTGTACATTAAAATTTTGGTGAATATTACCATTTCATGCACTTACTTGTATTTTTTTGCAAAGGTAGGAGTATATATGCTTAGGGGGAGTAATTTTGATTATAGCATCTTTTATGTTATTGTTGTAAAAACACTTAGATGTCAAAATTTTCCTAAGTGTTGCCATCAATGCCAAAGGGGGAGATTGTTGGCATTTTGATGATGTTTTGATTGTCATTGATGGACACACACTTTCTTGATGTATGAGTTATGCTCAACCGGTAATTTTTCCAACCGGTATTGTGTATTATTGAATGTAATGTCTTTAGACTATCGGTATTTTGCAGAAGATGGTTTACCGGTCATAGATTGAATAAATATCCCAAGCGGTATGTGATGAATACTAAGAGGGGGGTGAATTAGTATACCAAAAATTACTAACTCAAACACTTAAACAATTTAGTAGTAAACTGGTATTACTAACAAATCGGTTAACACAAATGCAAACCAAACAGCAAATAAGGCATTCACCCATAGAAGCACAATCACCATAACACAAGAGATTTTGACATGGAAACCCAAATGGGAAAAACCACAGTGAGATGAAACTTACAAGTAACTATTTGTAAGAATAGTAACCAGACCGATTAAGGTCATACAATGTTCTTCACCAGAATAGATCCTGTTAGGAATCTCAATCTCTGTTAGGAGATAAGTCCGATTAAAGACTACCTTGTGAGAGGATTTCAGATCCACAGTTGTGAACCACCTTGTTAGAGGATTTGCAAAGGCTTTTATGGGCCTACCCAATTAAGGGTTTCAGACTTGTCGAAGATGTGAGTAATCAACAAGTGAATGATCTAGCAAATAGCACAGTCTGCTTGGTTAGATCCATGATAGCTCATTGCTAATGCATTTCAGCATTACTTCAGTCTTCAGTAAATCCACACTCTGTTACAGCACACAGACTCGATCTTGTCTTTTAAGATCACACATACAAAAACTCATCAACCACCAAAAACCCTAACAGCTCTCTTATCTAAAACCCTAGACATGATGTCCTTAAAAAGGAATCCGATTTCATGTCGATCCAATATGATTAAATTGCAAGTTCCTAGGTTCATTGCATCTAGACTCATTTGGTAATACAACACAAAATCATCATCAAAGTGTCGATGGATGGTAACTCATCACAAAAATACCGGTTGGTAACTCATCACAAAGTATTACCGGTTCATACAAATTTTACCAATTACCAGTTGGTAACTCATCACAGAGTAATACCGGTTCAAATATTAAACCGATTACTGGTTGACAAAAATGAAGACTGGGAAAATGATAACTGCCACTTTAGTTCCTTCGTTCCGCTTGACATCCTTGAACCGCTTGAGGTCTTCATACCGCTTGGCTCTTCATACCGTTTGAGATCGGTAAACACTTTCTGCAAAAACACCGATAGTCTAAAGACTATAATTCATAATACCGGTTTGGAACAAATACCAATTGAGCATAACTCATACATAAAAAAAGTGATCTCAAGGCAAGTGTGTGTCCACCAATGATAATCACAACATAATCATCAAAAATGCCAACAATCTCCCCCTTTGGCATTGATGGCAACACTTAGGAAAAATTTTGACATCTAAGTGTTTTACAACAAAAATATGCCATAATCAGAATTACTCCCCCTAAGCATGTACACTATCCCTTCTGCAAAAAATATAATGTATACTACTCCCTTACAGAGATAAACATGAAATTATACATAACATGCAGCAAAATTTTAAATACAAAATACTACTCCCCCTTTGCCAACAATGACAAAGTACAGCTGAATAACCCTTGTTTATATTATCAAATATAATAAGTGTTTATGACATAAAGAGTGAAACTTGTCAAAAACTGATTTAAAGTGCTGCATAAATGTCTTCATGGATAAGGACCATGATTCAAGCAATGAGGTAGAAACCTCACTTTCCGTTTGCATCTGGGATACCTGTTCTTCCATGGCATCCAAGGTACTCATCTCTTGAGTGACCGTTAAGGCATCCAGATTGAGATAGCACTTTTGAAGTATTTGCAGTCTATGTAGTAGAACTAGTTGAAGTTCCTGCAAATCTCGGGTGTGGTTGTTGATCTCTAACTCTATTCTTATAGTTTGAATTTGAAATTGGTGATTGAAGGTGCTTATGTATGCCTGTAAGTCAGATTGCAGTTTGTCCTTCTGAGAAAGCACATCATCATAGAATAGATGGGATTGGCATATCTTACTTAGCAGCAGATTCCCCTCACCCAGAGCATCTCTTATGCCCTTTTGTGCTTTCTGTAGTTTGGACCGGAGCTCATTTAACTTCTTCACCAAGGCAGTGTTCAGAGACTTTTGATCCTTCTTTTGAGCATTGGCTTCAGCAACATCTTCCAGGCATTGCACCTGGTCCTCTACAACTATGCATAAGAGTTTTAGTTGAGCTAGAGAGGAATCGGTACTTGGGAGATTCATACCGGGAATCAAATTAGTAAGAGTTTCCACTGCAGTTTGAATAACATCTTGCTCCTTCTTCCTCCTTAGCGCTTCCAGTTGCTCTTGAGCAAGCTTAATGCTTTGCAGCAGCTCTGATTCATTTGTGGATTGGAGGTCAATGGGACTGGTGATGTCAGTTGGTTTGGCTTGACCATCGGTTGCCTTTGGGGTCTCCACTTGTACATTCTTTGTCGCTTCCTCCTTGCCCTTGGCTTTTTTCTTTTCTTCTTCTGTCTTCTTTTTCTCCTCCGCTTCTTTCTTTCTTTTCTCTTCTTCCTTCTTCCTTTCTTCTTCTTTCTGCTTCTCTTCTTCTTTCTTCTCCTCCTCCTTCTTCTTCTTCTCCTCTTCCTATTTCTCTTCTTCTTCTCCTCTTCCTGTTTCTTCTTCTCCTCTTCCTTCTTCTTCTTCTCCTCTTACTATTTCTTCTTCTCCTCTTCCTATTTCTCTTCTTCTTCCTTCTTCTTCTTCTCCTCTTCCTTCTTCTTCTTCCTCTCTTCCTACTTCCTCTTCTATGGCAATGCGCCATTTGTTGTCTAAAGATTTGTATAAAGAATCTGGTGTCACAGATTTAATTTCTGATGGCGACCGGTCATTAATACATAAATATTGAATGACTTCCTGCTATACTTCCTCCTTCTGATTGTCATTCAAATCATCAAAATAATCTACTAAATCACTCAGCACTTTTCTCCTAATGTTCTTAATAGTTCTTTGACAATGTGTCAAAGGTTTGTAAGAGGAAATATCAATATTTACCAGTGCTGATGATGTTGGTTCATTGCTAGTTGTCTTTGTCTTCTTCCTTGTTTGCCTAGTCTTCTTAGGTTGTTCTTCAGATTATGTATCCTCTAAGTCCGGTGTGTTGCCTTTAGTCTTCCACTTCCTCTCAAATACCTTAGCGGGTGCAACTTCTGGTTTCTTCTTTGTCGGTGACCGCTTGGTCACTTTAGGACTTGCTGAAGTAACCGGTGCCGATATAGATGGCACTGCCTTTCCCTTCTTTACTGAAGGCTCTTCAACCGATGTAACCCTTTCCAGATAGGTGTCGGTTCTCTTCTTCTTGGGATCAAGCGGTGAAGAAGCATACCCGTCAAGCATGTCATACATTACCTCATATCCCATAGGTTCCACCTTTTCTTTTCTAGGCGCAACCGCCTCCATTATACACTCATCTACTCTAATGGTGAAGCAGATGTCCTCTTCATACTTCTTGACAATATCACCAGATATTCTCACCCTTTGGCTCATCTTGCGTCTGAACTCATCAAAGTATTTGTTCAGGACTTTAGGATAACCGGTTCCAACCACTTGAAGACTTTCTCTGATTTTCTTGGTAACCAGTTGGTCAGCAGACCACTCAATATCCCCGACTCCTAGGAAATAGCCTTGGAAATAGAAGAAAAATCCAACCAATAGTTGTCCAGATTTAAATTTCAAGGCATTGTCCTGTTTAATTGACTTCAGGTTCACCAGAAGTTGCCTTTGCATACAGGTGTATAAATCAAATGAGGCATCTTCCATGATCATCCTGTAGGTGGCATTTACCGCTACAGCAGAGACAGAGTTGATTCTGCTAGCATAGAATGTCCGGTAACCTATCACCATGCAGGCGTATTTGACCAAGTCATCCTTGATGGTATTGACTGTCATTCCTCGTTGGTCACTCACAGAACCGGTGAGCTTGGTCATTTTGGTCTTGATGACCTTCCTCAGGGCTGACACTTCTCCAACATTACAGAAACCAGTGACGACATGAATCGCTTTCGGTGTGATGTCATGTGTCCGCTCTAAATACATTTTGTCACCATGCACTCTGCTTAGAATGATGCGAATGTGATCATCTGTAAATTCTTCAATGAAATAGACCGCATTGTGAAGCTTCTTCTTTTCCAAGATGTTGTATTCTGGTTTGATCTTCTTGTCCTTCCTGCAAAATAAGCTTAACTGAGAATGGATCACTAGAGATCCTAGGTCTTCAATTTTATAGTCAATATAATCTAAAATACCTTCCTCAACTATAACACCAGTGGGTATTTGGGATAGGGCATTATATTTTGCCTTCTGTTGGATAAAATCTACTAAATCAACGGGTGAACTAGAACTAGAGTGTGATGCAGAAGCCATGATAAATAGAGAAACTCAAAAAATACCTTCGCAAGTCAAAATTTAGGGCTTGCAAATTCTGCTTTGCCACACACTACTTCAGTTGCTGGATTACCACTTTAAGTTCTACACTTGACCAATTGATATTATCTTCTGATTCTTCTTCAAGGTTTTGAAATCTCTTTGAATCGCAAGACAAATCGCCTTTTGTCGCTCTACACTTGAAAACTTCTTCGCTCACAAACTGATAAGTGAAAATGACTTGAAAATCCCTTTTAAACAAATTCTTCACCTACCATTACAAATGCTCCACCATTAGGGCGTAAACCCTAATTTGCCTTTTACCATTTCCGGTCTTCTACCAATTGTCAAGTATTTCATACCGGTTAAGGTCTTTTACCGGTGTAAACCAGGGGTTTGAAACATTTCACCGATTTGTTTCCCCCTAAGCTTTTATGTAGCTTAGTTTGCCGGTTCAGAGATTTCCACACCAGGTGTAGAAACTGGTTCTTCTTGAGACACTTCTTTTGACTTCTTTTTCCAGGTTTTCTTCATATCCGCTTGAACATTTTCAACATCAATCTTTCCTTCCGGAATGACTAGTATATCATCTGATATATTCTTTCTCGTTCTATAGAATCTTGTTGTATGACCCGGTTTGTTGCAATGATAGCAAACCATTCCAGGTGCTCTCCAAGGCCTTTTATTCATGTTTCCATTCTTCCTTCTGCATGTTGCAGCAGTGTGACCATTATCATGACAGATCAAAAAGGTTGCTCTCCATCTGGTTGCCACTTGATAGCCACCGCTTCCTAACTAATGATTATAGGTATAAAATCGGTTTGGATTCCGGTTCCCAGAGGGTTCAAGAAAAACTCCTTGACTCCTTTGAGGATACCTTCCAGTGTTGTGCATGACAGACCTACATTCAAATGCTCTATGCCCAAACTTGTTGCATGCATAACAATTTCCATTGAATCTATTGGATCTAGGCTTATTGTTTAGAAAGTAATGAAATTTGCTGTAAGCCTTGTTTCTACATACATTAGCAGTATGTCCTTCCTTGAGACAATTAAAGCAAACAGGTTTGAACTTTTTCTTACCTTTATCCTTTGATGTCGGTTTCTTCTTTGATGCTGCATCTTTTGCTCTAGAGGTCTCACCTTCCTCATATACAGAGAAACCAAGTCCATTGGTATTCTTTACCGGTTTAGTTGATTCAAACTTTTGCTCTAGCTTAACAACACTCTGATTGAATTTGGCAAGTATCTCCTTTGATTCAGTGAGTTCCTTGGTAATAGCAGCATTGTACTCCTTCAAGGTTGCATTCTCAGAAATAGCCATGTTTAGTTCACCTTGCATTTCCTCTTTTTCCACTTTACTCTCTTTAGATGAGCGGTAAGTGCACTGATTTCTTGCTTCAGCTTGGAGATCTCATGATCTTTGTCTTTTACCAGATCTTCAACTTTTCTCCGAATCTCAAGCTCTTGACACATCTTGATAGTCAGTCCTTCCAATTCCCTTCTTAGGTTGGCATTAGACTCATTCAGTTTTTCAACTTCTTCAACTAGGGCTTCCATGTCCGCTTCATCAGAGGAACTGTTTTCAGTAAGCTCCATCAGTTTCTCAACATGCTCTCTTCTTTTTGCCAGAGAGGCCTTATACTTGACTTTGAGTTCATCATAGGCTTTCTCAGTCTGAGTGAGCTGATGAGTAAATTCCCTCATAGTGTATTCCCCCATATCTCTTTCCAAGTGGTTAAACTTATAGAAAGGTTGGCTTTGATACCAATTGATGAATACTAAGAGGGGGGGTGAATTAGTATACCAAAAATTACTGAACTCAAACACTTAAACAATTTAGTAGTAAACCGGTATAACAATTTTACTAACAAACCGGTTAACACAAATGCAAACCAAGCAGCAAATAAGGCATTCACCCATAGAAGCACAATCATCATAACACAAGAGATTTTGACGTGGAAACCCAAATAGGAAAAACCACGGTGAGATGAAACTCACAAGTAACTATCTGCAGAATAGTAACCAGACCAGTTAAGGTCATACAATGCTCTTCACCAGAACAAATCCTGTTAGGAATCTCAATCCTTGTTAGGAGATAAGTCCGATTAAAGACTACCTTGTGAGAGGATTTCAGATCCACAATTGTGAACCACCTTGTTAGAGGATTTGCAAAGGCTTTTCTGGGGCTACCCGGTTAAGGGTTTCAGACTTGTCGAAGATGTGAGTAACCAACAAGTGAATGATCTAGCAAATAGCACAGTCTGCTTGGTTAGATCCATGATAGCTCATTGCTAATGCATTTCAGCATTACTTCAGTCTTCAGTAAATCCACACTCTATTACAATACACAAACTCGATCTTCTCTTTTAAGATCGCACATACAAAAACTCATCAACCACCAAAAACCCTAACAGCTCTCTTATCTAAAACCCTAGACATGATGTCCTTAAAAAGGAATCTGATTTCATGTCAGTCCAATAGGATTACATTGCAAGTTCCTAGGTTCATTGCATCTAGACTCATTTGGTAATACGACACAAAATCACCATCAAAGTGTCGGTGGATGGAAACTCATCACAAAAATACCGGTTGGTAACTCATCACAGAGTATTACCGGTTCATACAACTTTTATCGATTATCGGTTGGTAACTCATCACAGAGTAATACCAGTTCAAATATTAAACTGATTATCGGTTGACAAAAATGAAGACTAGGAAAATGATAACTGCCACTTTAGTTCCTTCTTTCTGCTTGAGATCCTTGAACCGCTTGAGGTCTTCATACCGCTTGGCTCTTCATACCGTTTGAGATCAATAACACTTTCTACAAAAACACCGATAGTCTAAAGACTATAATACATAATACCGGTTTGGAACAAATATCGGTTGAGCATAACTCATGCATACAAAAAGTGATCTCAAGGAAAGTGTGTGTCCATCAATAACAATCACAACATAATCATCAAAAATGCCAACATTATGAAGACCCCAAGTGGTTCGAAGATCTCAAGCGGTTCGAAGATCTCAAGCGGTACGAAGGACCCAAGTGGTAGTTAACTTTTTGATTGGAACACTACAATCTTCCAGTCTTCATTTTTGACAACCGGTAATCGGTATATTGTATTAACCGGTATATATCTGTGATGAGTTACCAACCGATATTACTGTAAGGTGTGATGAGTTATCATCCACCGACACTTTTATGGTGTGTTTGTGCCATGTTACCAAATATGTCTAGATGCACTGTACCTAGGAACTTGTAGTCTAATTCTATTGGACCAACATGAAATTAGATTCCTTTATAAGGACATCATGTCTAGGGTTTTGCATGTGTGAGATATAGAATAGAAAAGGTTATGTGCGATCTTTGAAGAAAAGATTAGGTCTGTATGAAGAGATAGAGTGTGGAGATGTTGAAGAGTGAAGTAATGTTGAAATGCATTAACAAGGAGTTGTCAAGGATCTAATTAAGCATACTTTGCTAGCATCTAGATCATTCATTTGTTGATTACAAATATCTTCGACAAGTCTAAAATCCTTAACCAAGTAGGCCCATCAAAGCCTTTATAAATCCTCTAACAAGGTGGTTCACATTTGTGGATCTGAAATCCTTTAACAAGGTAGCCTTTAACATGACTTATCTCCTAACACGATCTGTTCTGGTGAAGAACATTGTAAGACCTTAACGGGTCTGGTTTCTATTCTGCAGATAGTTACTTGTGAATTTCTGCTCACCGTGGTTTTTCCCATTTGGGTTTCCACGTCAAATATCTTGTGTTATGGTGATTGTGCTCTTGTGGGTGAATGCTTTGTTTGCTATTTGGTTTGCACTTATCTTAACCGGTTTATTAGTGAATCTGTTGCATCGGTTATCTGCTAAATTGTTTAAAAGATTGTTTATAGTATTTATTGGTATACTAATTCACCCCCTCTCTTAGTATTCATCATTCTCAACCTCAAAATGTTGTCCTCATCACCGTAGTGACCTGGAGATAGGGGTAACTTTAACCCTTGTCACGTACTTGATAACATAAAATTATTATCTCTTAACCAATAACACTTCACTCGCAAGCTTGCGGCTTGATCAAGTCTTCAAACATTTAACCTCGCGAGCTGGCGATAACCATGAAACTTAACCACAAATTGTCTAGTCTCTAGCTAGCGACCTAAAAATGCTAACATTAAACAAATATGAGAGCTAGTGACAACTATATGAAATGAGTTACTCGCTAACTCTCACAGCTATAATGCATGACATCAGACCAACTCGAGACCTCGCGACCAAATCAATTTCATTAATAATCTCCAGCTTGCTAACATAAAATGCTAACACCCAAAAATCTAGAGACCTCGCGATGTAAACCCAAACTAACTTGTTGCCAGCTCGCAACTTGATCACCTCTTTAGACATTTAACCTCGCGAGCTGGCGATAACCATAAAACTTAACCACAAACTGTCTAGTCACTAGCTTGCGACCTAAAAATGCTAACATTAAACTAACATGCAAGCTAGTGACAACTGTATGAAATAACTTACTCACTAACTCTCACGGCTATAATGCATGATAGCAGACCAACTCGAGAACTCACGACCAAAGCAATTTCATTAACAATATCCAACTCGCCAACATAAAACACTAACACCCAAAAAGCTAGAGACCTCACGATTCGAACCCAAATCAACACTCGCTAAGTCGCCACTTAAAATGTTAAACATTAAATTGATCCACGAGTTAGAGATGAAACATAAAACATGTCTGACTGACCGTTTGACCATCCTTGATGTTGACATGGACAAATAAAGAGAGGACAACTCATATTTTTAACGTATGACAACTAGCCAATGAACGCAAAAAATAAACACAAAAACCTAATCGCCATGAACATGACCAAAACTTGGGAAAAGACACTTCCATAAAACCAAAGGATAAACCCACGACATGAACCGAAGCTCAACATGACTTAGCCAAAAAAATTGCAGTCCTAACAGGTGTGACCCTTGAAGTCAGACACACTTTGTCTTGTCTTCCCAATATGAACGGTATTGGGGATTTTTTAATTTGGACAATTTGAAGAAGGGAATATATCATATTTTAAGACAAAGATTATGATTACAGAAGACAATTTGAGCCTTGGAGTTGGAATTTTGGAAAAATGGAAAAAATGTTGTTCTAAGATCATGTTAACCATTTAACGTAGAAAGGTTCTAACAATTATGCAATATAAATAATTTTATAGATCTATGACACAAATTGTTGCATTTCATGTTAAGCATAATGTGGAACCAATTTACCAAAGATAATATATATTCAAGAATCAAACTTCATTCAGAACTAAATATATCCTCTTGGCTCTAAGAGTCAAGACTATAAATTTCTTAAACTAGAACTAAAATATATAGTAATAGTCAACATGCAGTTACAAACAACTATCAGAAACTAAATTCTAATTGTTTACTAATAATTTAAATTCACAATTAAAAATACAAAATAAGTATCCATTATGATTATTTCAAGGAATGTAATATAAAAAATCATCAACAACAACTATAGTGTTGTTACTTGTAAATTGTAATAACTAATATGACTCAAGAAGTGCAGTATAAATACCTAAAAAATTGACTGCTAATTCACTTCAGTGACTTAGTCAGGACTGAGGGACTCTGAGGCTTCTACATCCCTAATGGAATCAAGATCTTGAACCTGACTAGTGCTAACAGGTCCATCTTCATTCTGTGTCGGGTATTCAAAAATTCCTTGTCTTCAATTTCATGCTGACTCTGAGATCCATCATTTGTCTCAGCAGTAGCACCACTAACTTTTGAAGTGTTGTACAACCCTCATCTTTCGCGCATGGAATTCCAGATTGTCAGTGCCCTATCATAAGGAAAATCTTTGACATTATACTGAGTTACAAACAAGCTCAAGCAAGTTTCCAATTTTTTGTCTATTTTGTTTCTAATCTTTGATTTCAAAAGCCCTAATGCACTGAAAACTCTCTCATCTTTCATCGATCCCAATATCATTGTTTGACATAAATCACCAAGTTTGAAATATTTTGGTATTGAATTATCCAATACTTCACTCTGATCTATCCTTATCCAAAGCCTTGTTATTAATCTAGGTTCAAATAGATTCTCAAAGTTTTCCAACTGTTGTTTCATACACAATGCAAAGCGTTTACATTGTTTTTTAAGATGATCTGAATTTAAAATTCCTTCTATTGGTTGTCCATTGTAATATGCATCTTTTGAAAATGTCAATATCAATTCCTCTAGTTTTTTATGAAACACCTTTGCATCATTTGGATTATCTCCAAATGAATGCCAAATTTGAGGATACACACAACCCATGGCTTCAAGTATTTCTTCTTGAGGGAATATTTCATGAATCTCAATTGAAAGTTCGTATGCAATAGACTTCAAATTATCACTAACAGATTTAACAATCCTGTCAAAATCTTCCTTTTTAACTGGTAGTGCTCTGCCTCACTTTCTCGTCTTAGATTGGTGCATTGATATCTGAAAGCCTTTTACAAAGACACATAACTCATTTTTTGCATTGAAATGTAAAAAAAAATTAGCATGATTCAAATTTGTAATTATCTGCCACCTAAAAAAACTTGAGCTTCGCCCTGTTAGATCTGAATATAGACCATCCAGGACCAAGCATGTCATTTTACTTAGAGTTCTATACTCATTGATATACATAGCTCTATCTTGGGATTTCTGAACAAGTTTGTTCATTGAATCCAGCATGGGGAGAAGACTAGCTAAAGTTAATAGAGCCTCTATATCACTTAACTTATGTAAGAGATCAGGAGCTTTGTCTACTATGAGGCATTGCTCCTACATTAGTCTGATCAAAGATTGATATTTAGTTAGAACTCGTTCTGCTGGTCCATGCAAGGAGATCCATTTGGTCTCAACATCCCTGAGAAGCTTGTTTCCTGTTGTTACTCCCTCAGCAAAAATCTAAAATTCTACAAAACGTTTAGGACTTCAGCAAAAGTATGAGTGGAGCTCGTGGACCAAATCTTAAACTTTTGACACTATAGGGAAGTTTCTTACAATTCTATATGCTAAATTAATTCGATGGGACATGCAGTGAATGTCAAGCATGTATGGTGAATACTAGTTTATAATCTTGTGCAAAGACTAATCCTTTGACCTTGCATTACTGCAACTTCAACACACACCAACTTCTTGGCAATTGTCAAGTCATCCATACCAGCAATTTTATTCAAAGCTTTCTTAACTTCCAAATATAATTTTTTTGTTGTTGAATTGCCCCTCATTTTACGAACACAAAGTAGATGAGCTCGGCGAACGTGTTCTTTTATGGTATACACATGCATATAGACCCAAGCAGTGTTATCTACCGCACTAACTTCATTTATGGCTAATAAAATTAATTTTGACTCTTTTACACTCTCCTGTAAATTTTGCTTTTCCACCTCAGCGAGACAGTTTTCCATTTCCCATCCAGCGTTTATTGACCAATGTGACATAGGATAGTGAGGAACATTCAAAAAAGATAATAAATTACTATATCTTGGGAAATCTTTCATAGGACGCCCTCTCGACAGAATATGAAAAATAACACTTATCTGAATAGTCTTTGGCAGGTTTGCATCTTTCGATGCATGTTCAAGCCCAACATTGATTGTATTTCCACTATTACCAATCAGTGTCATTTTGTGGTTATGATCTTCATGTTCTGTGACATACTTAACATGAAGACATTATTCCTTTGATTTCCATCTTAATACTAGTGTTTCCTTTCTGTCTATGATTTATTTTTCATAAACCTTACCAGTATGCTTTTCTATGGTGTCAAGCTTTAGCTTCAACTTCTTCTCTATTTTAGTTTTCAAGCTGCAAATCTTACACCTACATTATGTTGGTTGTTCATCATTATTTGGGACTGGTTCAATGAATGGGTACTTTTCTACCCAAACAAGCTTAAAGCTCCTTGTCATTTCCCACTCCCACCCACTTTTTACTTTTCTTTTTCTTTTCTTCCTACCAACATCATCTTTAGTGCTAGCATTTTCATCCAAGTGAATTATCTCATTGTGGGTATCCCTTACAACATCTTCTCTTGTGCCGGTATTGTCATCCTCATTTGATGCACTTAACTCAATGACAATCCCACCTTGTGGTGATGGTGAGCTACTATGAATGGCTTCTGCAACTGCAAAAGTTGATGGACCAAAAACTTTGCCAATTCCAAAGTAAGACTTTATGGTAGTATCTCTAAGTTTTGGGTGTTTTGATGGCCTCCCAATCCCTTCACTACCCTAAGGAGTCTTACCCTTGTCTAGCCTCCCAATCCCTTCACCGCCTGGAGGAGTCTTACCCTTATCTGGCCTCCCAATCCCTTCACCGCCTTGGGGAGTCTCACCCTTGTCTGACATCTCAATCCCTTCACCACCCTGAGGAGTCTCACCATTGTCTGACATCTTGACCTCTCACTATGAATTAAAATTAATACTATGAAGTATGAAGAAATGATTGCTCACCTTTACTCTTTCTCAATTCTCTGAATTAGGAATCAGGAATGCCTAGGTCTGTGTTGCAGGATTGCAACTCTGGCCCTCCACCCTACAATCAACTTGAAGGTTCCAACTCAAATTGGGCAATGCGAATTGAGAGCTCCCAAATTTACTAATCAGACACGAACAAATTGTAAGGAAGATTGTTTCAAACTTTCAATTATATTTATATCAATCCATGATTCCATTTTTGGTGAATTTCGTGGGCTTTTCAAAATGCATCTTATTGGCCTTTTGATTTGTATGTAGGTGTCATACTCTATATGTATTGGAATTTGGTGAAATGGGTCCTCGAATGCTTATAATATTTTAATTGTTATTGGTGAATTGGGTCTCATTATGCTTAACGTAAAATTTAACAATTAGCAAAATGGGGCGGCGCGTGCAATGTAGATTTAATTAACCGTTGGTGAAATAGGTCCTAGGTATAGTGTCGTGTTACTATTTTTGGTGAATAAGGGAGGTGATCTAATACCCACGTCTTAGTGATTCTAGGCAAATATAACGGGCATACAGGTGAAATGGTATGTGGTCAATGGCGAATATGAAATACATTGGATCGTTAATGCCAAAATTCTAGGTGATTTGGCCACCGTGTTGTCCAATACTACTCGCCGTTTTCGGGAAAATGGAATCGCAAAATTCACCAAAAGGTGAAGATTCACCGCTAAAAAACACTATGACTAGTTCTCAGCAATCTTCTATGACTCTTCTCTATCGGTTCAGTCACCACTAGTATACTCCTCTCTCAGACTCAATGGCAGGCTACTGGTTGTCTCACACTTATTGGTTGAACTCTTCAACCCGATTCTCTCTCACACTTAGTCTCTTCTCTGATTGTCTTTGAGAACTTGACTAATTTCCTTCCTCATGCAGCAGCACCAACAATAACTTTGTCTTACATTCTTATAGCCAGATTTTCCCGCCTAAACGTGAGTTTAAACATTGGCATGCTAGGGTTTCTGCCATGTATCAAATCTACATCCGATCTGATCTCTGATCATCATGACATATCATATCCAATCTGATATCATGTCCTTGATCGATGTTCAACACTCAATCAATGAGCGTTTCCCAATTATTTACCTTGTGAACCACGTCTTCTCTCTTTTGTTGTTTGTAGCATGACTTTCGATCTTTTGTCTGATCGATCACGTGCATGATGTGGTTCCCTTCATCCTCTTTGATTTGTAAGATCAGTCTATAATTGATCTCTACTATTTTATTGATCTCGAGCCGCAATCCTCTGCCTTCATTCCTCGAGCTTCGTAGTTGCCATAAATGTTGGACAGTCGCCAACAACCTCACTGACACATCACACTGACTTGTGCATGCATGCCATTTCACCTCTGCGTGGCCCCTTTGTTGGCATCCACCTTTTCTAGGTCAGTTATGTTGGTCCAGATAGGATCACCGACCAACCACACAACTAAGTTCATCTACCAGTTCACAGACCCTGTCGGTTATACCCTAACCGGTCTGTCTTCACTCTTGCCCTATGCTTTTATTCCAGTGGACCACTACAACTAGTTAGCACATTTTCTAACCTACCTCATGCACATCTTTATTAGATGGGAGCTTTATGCACTTTGTCAGCATTACCAGTGGACATACTTACCGGTAAACACCTTGATGACATCATGTCATCGGCCTTCACCAATCTCCATCTTCCTGCTTCTGCTCAAACTTTCCTTCTTCATCTAAAGACCGGTCCTCCTATCAATTGGTTTGTCAAAGTGACAAACATATCCTTCCTTCTCTATACTGGCAACTCATCATTGTCTACTCGGTTGATCCGGTGCATATCTCTGATGTCATGCACCTAAGGCAACTTAGTGTTTTATCGATTTATCTGGTGGGAGCCTTCAATCACCTGCCTTCTACTCTTTTGTCTTAGCTCAAAGGACTATAATGCATTCCATGCCATAATAGGAGATAAGATTTACTTACCGATGGGAGTGGATCCTTGTCATCTGCATCCTGTAATGCACCAACGTGGCTTCCCTGTTTGAGAAACATATCTTCAAGCAGGCACATGTGATTCGGTTGGGCATATTCACTGTCAGTCATCTCTTCAAATGATGATTGCATTTTTGTCTGGTGGGAGTCATGTTGTTTCTCATCCACACAACATACCGGTGGCCTGCATTCTCCTCCGGTGTTGATGTGATTTTGGTAACATTCCCCCTCTTCATCACAATCAACCACCCAACATCTTTCTCTCTTGTTGGTTGACAGCTATGCACTACCAACATGTCACTTACTGGTCTGCAGTCCTTATGTCTTCAACACAAGTCAATACTAACTTGTGTACCGATGAATCCAACGGCCATTATTCTATATGACCTTCTCTTCCTTGTCAATAACCTGCTATGCTAGTTGACATCAATGACACCATTTCCAGTATTCATCAATGCTAGCATTGCTTATCAATCTCCTATATCGGTTGCTATCCTATACCGGTTGACATCAATGACAACATAATGCCAACAATCTCCCCCTTTGGCTTTGATGTCAACACATGTAGTATCCTACATACTACAGATTCTCTTTCTCCCCCTTTGTGTGATCCATAGATTCTCACACATGTAGTATGCGACATACTACATAATCTCTCTCCCCCTTTGACAACAATGGCAAAGGGCACTGACAGGGTTTCTCTCCTCCTTGTTCTCTACCAGATGTTTATCCTCCTTCAACCATCATTCGTTACATCCTCTCAAGTCACAACACTTGAGATGGAGGGCACAACCACCAACTGACACCAATTTATCAACAACCAAGTGTATATGCAAACTGGAAACACAAGCATATACAAGTCTGAAACCAATTGAAGGCACATGTGTCAGTGAATACAACACACCTGTCGGTCAGACTGCATCTTTGATATGCAGAAGTCATTTTGACCCTAATTTGTTGATATCAAGTGTTGAAGTTGACACTGATACCAATTGTATCTTCTCTGATACCAAATGCAAGTTCTCTTGTGCAAGTAAATTTCCTTCTTTACAGACAACACTCTCGGTGGTCCAGTTGTGATTTCAATTGGATAGACATTTAAATATTTCGCAAACCCAGAAACTTCCAAAAACACAATCATACCAGTACAACCATAGACACTTGCACACACTCTTTGTCCAGAAAGTCTGATAATAGTCAGAAAAACATGGTTGTCTACTCCCCTTGAGTCATATATCTCAGGTTCTCATTGCCTGTCAGGTTCAAAACCGGAGTTCCAACCTGCACCAAATACCAGTTGAGTTGTGTATATGTGATCAACTGATGATCTTTCAGCTCCATTATAACCATCACAACATATGACATGATCCTAGATGTACACAATGCCATACAATATCACCATCATGCCATAAATCAAACCTGTTAGCCCACAAAGGATGCATGCATACATAATCAACAACCAAACCAACATATGTCATTCAAGTCTTCATCATCACCACCTGAGACATAAACTCCTCATTCCATGCTATCAGAGTTAATGCAACGATCTAGGACCTCATTGTCTTACATAATCTGCAATACTAATAAGTATACATACCAGTAACCTACACCGGTCCATCATTTCTACTGGAGCACCATCCTCTAACTCCTGTCTTTTTGTGTCAATTTGTATCTGATCCCAATTTCAAATTTTCTATTCATTGACACATGCAGTAGTGATCTATCTTTCATCTGTAGGTGTGTAGCCAAGACAGCTACTACACACACTTACCATCTCATTTCCTTCCTTCATATTGGTAGCAACCTGTTCTTCTATGTGTCCTCTTCCACTGAAAGGGTGAATGATATGGTCAGTGTACTACTCCCCATAAGGTCCTACATCTCCTTTAAGCCTTAGGAGGTATCACCTGTGCATTTGAATGCACAGTGTCAGTCCATATTTCTACTTTCTTCTTTCTTCTTCCATACCTACTTAATCTCTTTCTTCTTCCCATTTGCGGTCTTGGGAGCAGGTTTTACTCTCTTTTGCAGATTGGTCCTTGCTCTACCAAATTCTGCATCATGACCGGAAGCATTGTTGTAGAAGCAAACTGTGTTCATGCCAAACGCATGATTGGGGGACCTTCTGTGAAACCTGTTTGACCATCTTCTTTTGGTCATGCCATTGTAACCTGCTACCGGAACCAATGAACCTCTTGAACCTACAAAGGTGTTTCTCCTTTGGTTCCATATAAGTCTCTGACTTCCATATGCTCTATATTCATTTCTCTATTGAGCATAGTTACTATATCAGCTGTTATATAGCTGTAAGTTCATCCTTCTGCAATTATGACTTTTATGGCCAAATCCATTATACCTCTGGCAGACAACATCATTGTTTCTAAGAAGAGCATATTGTCTATTCCTAGACTTCATTCTACATTCATCTGCCCTATGGCCATATTATTTGCATGCAAAACAGTAACCAGAGAAAGAGGGCACATAACTTACAAATTTGTTTTGCCATGCATGAGGAGATCTTACCAGTGTAGTATCTCCATTTCCGCTTCTTCGGGGATGGATCTTGAATTGTCCGCACTCTGCAACTCTTCCATCTGATCTCTTCCTTTCCCACACTTTCTTTGTCTTATGGGCGGTGGCATTTCCTTATCTTTTGTCAATAGGAGGTCTTCTATGATGTCTTCTTTTGTTCTTGCTTCCGGTGAAGTTGCCTTCTCTCATCATCCCTTTTCCTTTGAGATTTGCATTGTTTCTCATTCTTGTAGCACCGGTTTTCATCCCTAACTTCATGTCTTCCCTGGTTGTGGTTAGATCAACCTTCTTCCGAGGAGTATTTTGGACAGTGAAGGTTTGTCCCTTGTTATCTCCATTTGAGGAGACAAATAGAATGTCATTGTGGGGGACATTCTTGCTAGTGGAGCATTCACCAACACGACTTCCTAATCCTTCGGTATCCTTGGAATGCTTTTGTTTCTTTAACATCTTATCCAAGGCATCACTGCTGCCATCATACCAGATCCTTACCTTGAGCTCATCTTGACATTTCTCAAGGTCTTTCTTGAGATTCTCCAGTTCCTCATTTAGCCTCTGACACTCTTTGTCCTTAGCCTCTAGCTCATATGCTAGATCTTTACACCTGAATTTCTCGGTGTCTTCTTGTTGAGTCTTCAACTATGAGATACACTTCTCCGATTCTTCAAGGCATCTGATCAACCGGTTTTTCTCCACAACTGTAGCATTCTTGAATAACTTGTATTAATTCCTTTCTCTACTAAGTTCTTTGAGTGCACTTACAAGTTCCCCTTCAAGATCAACTTCTGCTTCTTCTTCTTCTTCACATTCACTATCACTGTCACTGCCAAACACATCTCATTGGTAGGAGTGATTTGCATGATCATTCTCATATGTGTGTCTCTCATCTTCTAATTATTGAGCCATGAAGAGGTGGATTCCTTCTTTATCATTGTTGCGGTTGCTAACAGATCTTTCTTCATCATCTACAGAAAAATGAGTTGCATTTCTCATCTTGTCTTCACAAACCGGTTCTGCAGTGGTGGGCTCATTTCCATTAAACTTATTTAATTTGTCCCATAATCTTTTTGCCGATTTGCATCTATCCACCTGTGAAGAGATATCATCTATGAGCCCACAAAATATACCCTTCATTGATGTATCATTACACCATATTCTTCTTTCTACTTCTGAATTGATGAGAGGACTGACTTTACTAGGGCAGTCATTTACAACTGACATCCACACATCAAACCCTAAACAAGATAGGTAGACTTCCATCCTACGACTCCAAATAGAAAAATTTGAACCATCAAATAAAAGAGTAGGGATTGACACAAAAAAACCATTGTGTTCAAATAACAGAATCTACCCAAGCTAGAGAAAGCTTATCAACCAGGAACCTAGGCTCTGATACCAATTGTTGAACACTAGATGTCACTGAGAAGGGGGGTGAATCAATGATTTCCAAACTTAACCCTTTTCTATCATATGTGTGTGTACTGGTTAACAGATCTAATCATAAATAAGACATACCGGTTAGATGGGAGGATAACACAAATGCAACCACAAATAAAAGGGACATCACATAACACTAGATGTATGAGGAAAACCCAAGATGGGAAAAACCTCGGTGAGAAATGTTGCTGGAGACTACTGCTCCAATCTAGCCTCACAATAAAACATCTGGTTATGATATTTAGGGCACCAACCCAAGGAGTACCACTCCTACTTTAGGGCACTAACCCAAGGAGCACCAACCCCTGATTTTAGGGCACCAACCCCTACACCAAGCTCCAACTCAATGATCTGCTATGAATATAATCAGTTACACAAGTAATATTCTTGTTACAAAATAACTTTGTAACTCTCATGTATGTCTCTCCATCGGTTCACTTCTACATAGATCTTTGTTAGTTCTCTATTCACCTTTTCTCTACAGCAACCTTATCTCCTATTGCAAACCACTCTCTGTTGCACCTTTGCTAGTTCAGCCTCTTCTTCTTCTCTATCGGTTCTCCAACTTCTCTATCACACTACTGTTGGACACCATTGGTCTTCTTCACATAGTTATATATCTATTATCTGATACCTGTCGATTCTCAGTTTTCCTTCTCTGCAATCTTCTATGACTCTTCTCTGTCGGTTAAGTCACCATCGGTATACTCCTCTCTCAGACTCAATGGCAGGCTACTGGTTTCCTCACACTTGTCGGTTGAACTCTTCAACCCAATTCTCTCTCACACTTAGTCTCTTCTCTGATTGTCTTTGAGCACTTGATTGATTTCCTTCCTCGTGCAGCAGCACCAACAATAACTTTTGCTCACACTCTTATTGCCAGATTTTCCCGCCTAAACATGAGTTTGAACATTGGCACACTAGGGTTTCCGCCATGCACTGAATCTGCATCTGATCTGATCTCAAATCATCGTGACATATCATATCCAATCTGATATCATGTCCTTGATCAATGTTGAACACTCAATCAATGAGCATTGCCCAGTCGTTTACCTTGCGAACCACGTCTTCTCTCTTTTGTCGTCTGTAGCATGACTTTCGGTCTTTTGTTTGATCGATCACGTGTGTGATGCGGTTTCCTTCATCATCTTTGATCTGCAAGATCAGTCTGTACTGTATCTTTGTTGTTTCCTTGATCTCGAGCCACAATCCTCTACCTTCGTTCCTCGAGCTTTGCAATCGCCATAAATGTTGGACCAGTTGCCACCGACCTCATCGACACATCACACTGACCTATGTATGCATGCCACTTCACCTCCACGTGTCCCCTTTGTCAACATCCACCTTTTCTAGGTCGGTTATGTCGGTCCAGACAGGATCACCGACCAACCACACAACTAGGTTCATCTTCTGGTTCACAGACCCTGTTGGTTATACCCTAGCTGATTTGTCTTCACTCTTGCACTCAACTTCTCTTCCGATGGATCACTACAACTAGTCAGCACATTTTCCAACCTACCTCATGCAGATCTTCATCAGATGGGAGCCTTCTACATCTGCACTTTGCTAGCATTAGCGGTGGACATACTTACTGGTAAACACCTTGATGACATCATGTCATCAACCTTCACCAATCTCCATCTGTTTGCTTTTGCTCAAACTTGCCTTTTTCATCTATAGACCGACCCTCCTATCAATTGGTTTGTCAAAGTGACAAACATATCCTTCCTTCTCTGTACTGGCAACTCATCATTATCTACCTGGCTGATCCGGTGCATATCTTTGGTCTCATGAACTTAAGGCAACTTAGTGTTTCACTGATTCATCTTGTGGGAGCCTTCAATCACCTGCCTTCTACTCTTTTGTCTTATCTTGGAGGACTATGATGCATTCCATGCATAATAGGAGATAAGATCCACTTATTGATGGGAGTGGATCTTTGTCCTCTGCATCTTGTAATGCACCAATGTGGATTCCCTGTTTGAGAAGCATATCTTCAAGAAGGCACATGTGATTTGGTTGGGCATATTCACTGTCAGTCATCTCTTCAAATGATGACTGCATCTTGGTTCGGTGGGAGTCTTGTTTTTTGTCATCTACGCAACATACTGGTGGCCTACACAAACTTCTCCTTCGATGTCGATGTGATTTTGGTAACATTCCCCCTCTTCATCACAATCAACCACCCATCATCTTTCTCTCTTGTTGGTTGGTAACTATGCACTACCAACATGTCACTTACCGGTCTGTAGTCCTTATGTCTTCAACAAAATTCAACACTAACTTGTGTACCGGTGACTCCAATGGCCATTATGATAGATGACCTTCTCTTCCTTGTTGGTGACCTGCTATGCTTGTTGATATCAATCACATCATTTCCGATATTCATCAATCCCAACACTGCTCATCAATCTCCCATACTGGTTGCCATCCTATACCGATTGACATGAATGACAACACAATGCCAACACACCGGTTGTGCTTTTTTTGATCATCCATATTACCTACCCAATCAACATCAGTAAAGACATCCAAATTAAAATCTCTTTTATAGGGATACCGTAAACCATAATCTATTGTGCCTTTGAGATACTGAAAAATTCTCTTCACAGCCACCATGTGACTCTCCTTAGGCTCTTTTTGAAATCTAGCCACTAATCCAACAACATGAGCAATGTTCGATTTGCTATGAACAATGTAGTGCATCTTGCCAATCATAGATATGTACTCTTTTTCACTAACAGCGGGGAAATCATCTTCCTTGGACAATTTGCAGCTAGTTACCATTGGTGTTTCTACCAGTTTGCAGTCTTCCATACCGAAAGTCTTCAATACCTCTTTGATATACTTGGTCTGACAAATAAAAAATACCACCATCCAATTGTTGGACCTGTAAGCCAATAAAGAACTTTATTTCACCGATTAGAGACATTTTAAATTCCTTTTTTTATTATATAAGAAAAATCCATACACATATCATCATTTCCACCAAAAATTATGTCATCTACAAACACTTCTGCTATTAGCATCTTGTCTCCATCAGTCTTCAAATAAATGTTGTTGTCCTCACTAGTACGTTGGAATCCTATTTTGATCAAATGTGCATGTAATCTCTCATACCATGCTCTCGGTGCTTGCTTAAAACCATATAGTGTTTTATGCAATTTGCACACCATGTCCTTATCATCGGTCAAGGAAAATCCATATGGTTGTTCAATGTATACTTCTTCTTCTAGAATTCCATTTAGAAAGGTTGATTTGACAACCATTTGATAAACTTTGAATCCCTTATATGCATCAAATGCCAGTAGCATCCTTACTCCTAATCTAGCAACATGTGCAAATGTTTCACCATAATCCTCACCTTCTTCTTGAGCATATCCTTTGTAGACCAACCTTGCCTTGTTTCTTACAATTCTTCCTTCTTCATCCAATTTATTCCTAAAGATCCATTTTGTTCCAATTACATTCTTATCCTCCAGTCTAGAAACAAGTGACCATGCCTGATTCTTCTTAATTTGATCTAATTATTCATTCATTGCATTCACCCAATCATCATCCTTTAGTTCTTTCTTAATTATCTTGGGTTTAATTGTAGATATCAAACATGAGTTCTCTCGGATCTTTCTCCTAGTTTGCACGCCTGCATTCTTATCACCAATTATTTTCTCTTGTAAATGATTCAGTTTGACATATCTAGGTATTACTTGTGCCGATTCTGCATCTTCTACATTAGGTTCCTCATTTTCTTCCCCACTATCGTCGCTTACCGGTTGAACATCTAATTCTACATTTGTCGGTTCTTCATTGTTCTTTGCCTCTAGTTCAATGATCACAAACTTTTCTTCATTATCATCCTTTTCAGGTTATGATTTGCTTGTACCTTCAAAATTATCAGATAGATCATCAACTTTTATATTAACACTTTCAACAATTTTCTTAGTTCTCTTATTGTATCATTTATATGCCTTACTCTTAGAAGAGTAACCAAGAAAAATTCCCTCGTCAGATTTTGCATCAAATTTCTCAGTGTAGTTATCTCTCTTAATAAAACATTGACTTCCAAAAAAATTAAAATAACTTACACAAGGGGTTTTTCCATACCATAGCTCATAGGGTGTCTTATTGTTACCTCTCTTTACCAGCACTCAGCTTAAAGTGTATACAGCAGTACTGACCGCTTCTCTCCAAAACATTTTGGATACATCACCCTGTAAGAACATGGTTCTTGCAACTTCAACTATTATTATGTTCATCCTTTCTGCTATGCCATTCTGTTGTGGTATCCTCGGAGTAGACATCTGTCTCTTTATACCTTGTTCATCACAATACTTAACAAATTCATCAAATGTGAATTCACCTCCTTGGTATGATCTTAAACACTTCACATTCCAACCGGTTTCATTCTCAACCAGAGCTTTAAATGATTTAAATTTACTAAATGCTTTTGATTTCTCCTTCAAAAATGTCACCCATGTCATTTTAGAATAGTCATCGGTGAAAATCATGAAATACCTATCACCGTAATAACTCTTTGTTCTCATAGGGCCACAAAGATTAGTATGTACCAAATCTAAAATATTCTTAGAAATACAACTCTTGCTCTTGAAATAAATAGAGGTCATCTTACCGATTTGACAATCTTTGCATATCACACTATCCGGTTTGACAAGTTGGGGTAATCCTCTTACAACACTTGACTTGCTTATCTTAACCAAATTATCAAAATTAACATTACAACATCTTTTATGCCACAACCAATTGTCTTCCATTCTTGCAACCAGACAATTATTAATATTACTATTCGAATGGAATATGTTACCTCTAGTTTTCTTCTTGGTAGCAATCAGTTCACCATTACCTCCAAGAATTCTATAGACTCCACTTTTAAACTCAAGAAAATAACCTTTATCATTGAGCTGACCAACACTTTAAAAATTATGCTTTAGACCATCAACCCAAAATACATCATCAGCATTACTCTTCCCATTTAGAGAGATTGAACTTTTACCTTTCACCATGCAAGGAGAGTTATTTCCAAATCTAACAACAACTCCATCAAATTCATTAAGGGTTATGAACTTACTTTTATCTCCGTTCATGTGGTGTGAGCAATCACTATCTATAATCCATTCATCACTATTCTCCATATGAGATACTAGTGCCTTTTCATCTGTCAGTTCCTCCTTCATGACTACAAACACAATTTCCTCGTTGTCATCTTCATCTTCAGACTCCTGATCGGTCACACCTTCATCTACTCCAACATAACAATGTTTCTTGCCCTTTCCTTTGAATCTCTAAAACTTCTCTTTCTTATCGGTGTTAGGGCAATTAGCGGCAATATGACCAATTTTACTACAAGAGAAACACTTCAAAGGTATCTTTCCTTTATACTTAACAGTGCCTCTTCGAAATCTTTTTGCTAACAGTGCTTCAAGTTCCATCACTTGATCTTCATTGTCTTCATTTCCCCGATTACTTCCATTACTTGACCTACACTCATGATTTTGACATATATCTTTTCCTTTTCTAGTAGATGAACCAATAATAGAATCTTTAAAGGCATATTCAGTAGATTGTGTCACACTATTGTCAAAATTATTTAACTCAAAAGTTGTAAGCTTGACAATCAATGAATCAACGGTTACCTTATCCATTGAAATAGATCTAAGTTCTTGGATTGCAGATACTCTTATAGCATACTGAGGTTGAAGAGTTCTAAGCATTTTACTTACTATTGCATCATCTTCTATTTTACCTCCAACACTCTTTATGCCGCTAACAACTTGTTTGATTCTCTTACCATACTGTGCAATATTTTCTCCTTCAAGCATTCACATGTCATCAAACTTTCCTCTCAAGCTTTCCTCTTTGGCTCTTTGAACATGCTCATCTCCTCCATAGATTGTTTCTAAATTTTCCCAAACCTTACCTACAGTTTCCAATCCTTGAACATGAATATATTCTGAATCAGATAAAGTACTTACGATAGCTTCTAGGGCTTGCATGTTATCTTTATTCTCTCTGAGTTCATCTGGTGCCAAGGGAGTAGTAGTAGGAGTAACATATGTTGTTTCAACTTGCTTCCAATATTGTACACCAAGACCTTCGATGTAGATCTTCATTTTGTCTTTCTAGATCTTGTAGTTATCCTTGTTGAACTTAGGACCCTCTTTCTTGATCATCTTGACTTCCTCAAAATCTTTCCCTCAAACGGTTAGACTTTCTGTACATAGAGGAGCAAAGTTCTCATAACAATTGTTAATCCTATGAGGATCTGGTTAATACTAAGATGGGGGGTGAATCAGTATTATGACCAATTGAAACTTTAAACCCAAAACCAAACTTATATCAGATCTGAAATTATTTATCAAATATCTCAACTTCTTTTATCATATCTATCAACCTCTTTATCAAATTTTCTTAACACATTAATCAAATCATTTACCACATCTATCAATTCTTTCACCACTTAATAAATCACACAAATTTGATCATTTACCAACTCATTAACCTCATCAATCAGATCAAAACACTTTCACTAAAAAATCTTATCAATACCAGTAACCTCTAATAAACTTCTGACAAAACATCATAATCGATGTCTCAGAAATAATGCATGAAATGTAACATAAACAAGAATATCACATGAAAAGCATTCCACACATGAACACCATATTTTTTTGACGTGGAAACCCAAATAGGGAAAAACCATGGTGGGAGTTGGCACCCACAAATATTTGTACTCTTTTGAAGTACGCTCTGTTAGGAGCTTACAATACGCCCTGTTAGGAGCAAACCCTGTTAGGATTCACCCGGTTAAGGGATTCGCCTAGTAGACCAATTAGGATCAACCTCATGAGAGGATTTAATACTCTTTTGAGAGATGCCATGTTAGGGGACTTAAATATTTAAGGCTTATTAGGACCTACCCGGTTAAGGGATTTAACCTACTACAACTGTTAGGGAACAATAGTGAAAAAAGTGATTTGTTACTTGCACTTCTCTGCTTGCTTGATCAAATCCAGTTGTGCACAACACTTTGAAACTCTCATGAAGATCTCACACTTCACTTGGATGACTCAACACATTCTCTAAGACCACCGACATCATAAACATCAATTGTGTCATCCTAAATAGCCATCTCAACTAAGTCGGTCACTAAACCCTAATTACATCATGAATTTACAATTCAAATTGTTTATGATAAAAATGGAAATAACAATATTGAAAGACTAAATGAATTCAACCACCAAACCCTATCCTAACAATAACAAAGATGCACCATAACATATGAAGATTACCTAAGACAATGCAAATCAAATGAAATCACAAAGATTATACCATCACATGTCCAATAGGGTTTGGATCTCCATTTTTCCTATCTCCATTAATTTTGCTTGATATATTTGCTCTCAGATTTTATGTGTGCACAAGATCTCAACAAAGAATGGAAATGTGGTTGCAAGTAATCTTGATCGCATATGAAAGTTCGAAAGCGTAGTTGGCTTCAAAGATCGACTAGGTTGATAATGAAGGAAGCATCTCCCTATATAGAAGACACTATAAGAAATGAAGGGATAAGATTGAGAGGTGTAAAAGATAAATGGTTGGCTATGATTAGAGGGTAGGTAGAGAAAATAATAAAATAATGAGAGGGTAGGTAGTGTAGGAATTAAGAGATGAATGACATGTGTCATGGATAGAAAAGGCTAATAAATTAAATAAATAAAGATTCATTTAATTAATAGAAGAAGTGGGATCATTAAATAAATAAAAGTATTTATTTAATTTGAGAAAAGGATAATTTAAATAATTAAATGTATTTATTTAAATGAGAAATAAGACTAGACGAGGATAAATGAATTAATTAAATAAATAAAGATTTCTTCAATTAATAGAAGAATTAGGCTAAAGTAATTAAATAAATAAAGATATTTATTTAATTAGACTGGACAATTTTAGGTGTCTACATTTTGCCCCTCTTTGAGACAATGCAACTTGTTGCGTTGTTTCAAAGAAGATAAGATGACTTGATACAAAGTTGCCCCAAGATGGGAATGATATGCCCCCTCAAGAGATTGGATGAAAATGTCTAAAAAGGTCACAAACAATCTCTCGATAATAAAGAAAGGCTAGAAAAGACTGACAAGATAGGATAGAGTGACAGAGTCACGGGATAAAGAAGACTGACTAGGGCTAGGGCTAGGGTAGTCTATAAGATAGAATATGAGAGGAAAACATCCTCATTTTCATCCACACATCCAAGAGATTAGAGTGCAGAGAGAGCAGAGATCAGTCAGCAGCGATAGCATTGGTGCATAGATTCGATCCCGTTCGTCGATTTCAGAGGCCGGCATATGCAGGAGAGCCAGTAAGTACCACAAAACCTCCTTGTACTTTGGAACATTAAATGTTGTCATAAATACATGTTAGGTAGGTAATAAATATGCTCTAGATATGTCAAGCAGGGGGGAAAAATGCTAAGGCACATCTGCGTTGGTGCCAAGCGCATCTGGGTAGGATAGGCACATCTGCGTTGGTGCCAGGCGCGTCTATGATTGTAACATCATTTATGTTCAATGCGAGCGCATCTATGTCTTATAGGTGTATTTATGTAGGATAGGTGCATCTGTGCAGAGTAGAGGAACGTTTGTGTGATTCAGGCATGTATGTGCAGAGCAGGCGGGTATGTGCAGTATGTAAGCGCGTTTGTGTCTTCAAGGAAAAATCGGCAGTTCTATGATGAACATATGTTGTCGATTGGATAAGTTGTTGAGAGGATACACTCAAGCAGGTCCTCTAGGGAAGACTAGAATAGTAGATAGGGCTAGGATTGACAATTTTGTGATAGAACATACGTTGCCAATTAGGAAACTACTCAAGAGGATACACTCAAGTAGAGGCCCTAGGATAGGATCAAAGCAACACTTTGCGATGAACGGGGAATTCTACTAGGATAAAAAAAAGTAGTACTTTGTGATGAACATGGAATGCTACTAGTATAAAGTGTCATATGATAGATATAAGCACTAGGATAAAAAGTAGCACTTTGTGATGAGTAGAGAATGCAACTAGGATTGACACAGTTGATTTGCTTGACTGCAGGAGGACCTACCAATGCTGGAGTCACGGGAGAGATTCTCTTTGACTTAGAGTTTGCGAGCAGAGCTGACACTCGAGGAGAGAGCAACAGTTCAGGCTATGGACTTGCGACATATTCTGTATGTGCCTGAGTTTCGGGCGAACATGGGATTGCTGACTGCTTTTAGCTGAGAGATGGCACTCAGAGACTTGTACTTTTCATTTGTTGATGGGTGAGATGATAGTCACCTTAGAGGATGTATATAGGATATTGAGGATATTGATCGATGGGGATTTGGTTCCTTATGATTGAGACGAAGATAGGGCTGCACTAAGACGAGTGTTTTAGGATCCAGGACTGGAGATGAGGGCAGGACACGTGGCTTGGGATACCATGACACGGACAGGATTGGCACTACCAGTGATGTTAGAAGGAGTGATTAGTGGGGATGGTGGAGGTAGAGGCCGATGGGAGAGGCGAGGCACAATGTTAGACAACAAAGTGGCTCTGAGGAGAGGGCAGAGAGGAGAGACAGGTTCAGCAGGCTCATGTAGTGAGGGGAAGAGGTGGATTGCCTTTATAGGTGCCAGCAGCACAGGTTCCCAGATAGGTATAGGATCCTAGACAGGTACAGGGAAATGAGTAGGGACAAGGAAATGAGCAGTCATAGGGACGGGGTGAGGGGAGAGAGGAGGAGGATGAGTTACTATCCTTGAGGGAGATCTGTCAGGGACAGGTAGATGAGATCAAAAATCTGGAGAGGGAGACAGCTAGGCTTAGGAGACAACTACACAGAGGGATCAGGCTATTCAGCACTACACAGAGGCTGAGATAACACTGAGGGTAGGGAGGCAGGCAGCAGAGGACACAGGGGCCAGATACGCCTATGTTCTGCGGGCAGGGGAGGAGATAGGCTACTGGAGAGACCTATACTATGGAGTGGTGCCACCAGATCAGGGGGCTAGGAGCTTCCATAGACCATCGCAGACTGCAATGACCACTGGAGGTAGAGACAAGGGACATAACTCTAGCGATGGGGTCATGGGTCCTCCACCACCACTAGATAGAGGGGGTGATGGGGTTCACCTAGTTGCTCAACACTTCACCTAGCTGGTGTTGCTCAACTGCACCAACTCACCAAGCCTAGTTGCTCTCTAAACCTTCAATTCCTTCCCAATATTTTCTAGGGCTTGATTCTTGTTCTTTCTAGGGTGTTTGCTTCAAGTGTTTAGGCTAGGAACCCTGCCAATTCACAGTGCTTCTCAGGTGCTCAATTATGGCTTCTTGGCCTCAAGTTGTCAAAATCACCTCCTATCATTGTAATATGTTGTAGAGGTGTGGAGGTGTCTACTAAATTTTTTTTTATGCATTTGGGGTCCACTAGAGGCTAGCAATCATGAGGTTTCTTACCGATTTCAAAATCTTGCCTAGAAAAGGGCTACAAGGAATTAGCCCTAATTAGGCCTCCAAATCCGGTTTTCTAGGGCTTGGTTGAAAACGATTCAAAAGACCCCTAGATAAGTTTTAATTTTATTCAAAGATACACCTATCCATAAAGTATTTTTGTGGTTTTGGCCCCTGGTTTCACCGTACAATGTATGAACCCCAAAATGAGGGTTTTTAAGGGTTTACAAGGCCTTTAACCGGCAGTGAATGAACAAATCGGGGTTTTGGTATCAAATGGATTTTTCAAAGCTTCTCCCTACATGGACAAGTATAACCCAACTCCATGAACTCCTCCAAACTTTTAAATGGGGATTTGGCACACACCCCTGCACTTAGCACTTCAATTTCATCTTATTTCCTCTAGCCGAGTTGCTCCTGGACTCGCCTAATATAAGGTGACAGTCATACTTAAACTCCTTTCCAGCACTTGAACCTATAAATGTACACTATACAAAGGGTTTCCCATCATGTTCCAACAAGTCATGATGGAAGCACGTGTGGAACTCATGAGGCAACCATATTTACAAGAAAATTGCTATTTACAAGCCAAAACTGATTGTTTGCAAACTTGAACAAGAAAAAACCAATGAATAGTATTTAAAAGACTCTAAAATGAACCAACAACTCAATAAAACATAGGATTAACTCAATCCATTTCTGGATCAATGGATTCAATCCATATTCAATTGCAAAATGAGTAAAATCAAGCCAAAATGCTGCCAAAAAGACTGAAAATGAGTAGTTTCAGTTGTTGAACTTACATCACACACTTCTCCAACCTTGGTAAACATGAAAGAGAGGGTATATATAGGTTTCCCATGTGTGGAGTCCTCCTAGGGCATTAAACAACCCCTAACTCCAACGCTAACCAATTCAGGACAAAAGTTGTCATGACAACTTTTTACAATTTTGCAATTTTTGCACTTTTGGTCTTTCCAACCTACAAGACCTATTCCAAGTCATCACAAATGAATTTTAAAACTTTTCTAAGACCTAATTATCCCTCCCTAATGCCTATACCAATTTTTGACACTTTTGACCATCAAAAAGGTCAATTGGCTACTCAAACTCACTATTTACACAAAAATGCAAACCTAAGGAAAATGAACTCAACCTAGGCCTACATTGACACAAAATACTAACTCTTGGACTCTTCTGGAGTCCTTATTCACTACCAACTTGGCTAGGGTCAGTACAAGACAAAATTGTGAAAGCTAATTTTCCTAAGTCCTAGGTGCTCCTGCACTAGGGGGCAGGAGAGATGATCATGGGGCGGGTCCTTCCAAGGCTCAAACTCCGTCGAGGCCAGCTGGCTCCGAGGGAGGGAGTTCATCATAGCCTTAGAGGGCTCCCTATGTATTAGTTTTTGTACCATTTTGTATGATGACACCTTCAGTTGATTGTAGCCATATGATTTTGACATCATTGTATCATGACACTTAAAATTAGATATATATATATATATATATATATATATGAGATGATTCATCCTTGCAACAGTTATATGCATGTGTACCTATGTGATGTTTCTATGTGGATTATTATGATATGGATGCAAATATGTACATGATGCAATGCAATTTTTTGTGTCTTTTATGTTTTTTATATGTTATGCATATGCAAATGTTAATGTATGAAATGCAAATGAATATGATAATGCAAATAACTAAAAATGTAAAATGTGTTAACATGTGTTGTGTGCAGGATGTGGTGCAATTGTGATATCTATATGTATGTATGAAATTCTAATATGTGGTAATGCAAGTGCAAACTACATGAAATGCATATATTTTTGGCGTGTCATTATACTCAGTCATGTGATAGCAGGATACATGAACTCAGGAATGATAGAGGTCAATCAAGAAAGGGGGATGAAAGATAGAAGATATGGAAGTGAAAGAGCTTCTTGTGCTTTATCATCATTGAGCTTTATTATGTTAAGTAGGTTATGACAATCGAGACATAGGTTCAATCAAGAAAGTCATTGTACCTGTTTGCATGGAGATAAGACAGTTGCAAACAAGGAATGCCCCAGCTCACACTAGACTCACAGTGTCCTCATGTCCTTGGACAAGTCATAGCATTACTAAGAGACAATCCACAAACAACAAATAAAATAGGTGACGATAGCCCATCCTCGCCTTTCTAGTCAAAGACATCCTGGAGATAAAATCTCTAGTCAAAGACATCCTGAAAAAGCTAAAAGACATGTCACCAGAAAGATAAAATCAAAAGAAAACCAAGACTCGACACCAACATCCACTGTAGTCCTCAAGTTTAGTGTCTCTTGTCACTTGTATAAGTCTATTTGATTGTGGTCACAATGTTTACTTTCACAAAAGGATAGATAGCACTGAACCATAATGTTGTCTGAGTCTGTTGAAAAATTTGATTTGTTGAAGCACATTATTGTTGTCATGTCTCATCTAAAACTGATTGAAGAAAACTAGAAGAAACTGTACTCCTCGAAACATGTGATGTTCTCAGTTCCACACCCATCACTAGACGTAGGATTTGTCTTAGCCACAGATAGGAGCTGATTTATTATGGATGGAAAGGGGTGAAAAGGAGGGATTATTATGAAATGGTTAACCAATCTTAGGTAGATCAATAACAAGTCATGATGGGAATGGGTAAGTTTATTATGGATGAATAGGTTGTGAGTGTGTGCAAAGTGAAGGATGAAAGTGAATCCTGAAGGATGAAAGTGAATCCTGAAGGAGAGAGAAGCAATGTCTCTACGCATGGCGCAGGTGACCCGATTTTCACCATGGTACTTGCTCAGGGCGCCACCAAAGTGGTTTTCACTATTGGACGAATTTATTTCTCTTTACTTTTTTTTATTTTTCAATTTTTTTGTGTCACAAGGCGCCCGTTTGCCAGGTTTTCATCAAGTAACGATTTTTTATGTTTATGATTTTTTTGTATTTTTGATTTTTTTTTTTTTTTGTATTTTTGTTTTTTTTTTGTATTTTTGATACTCTGAAGAGCTATGTGTAAAACTTGTGAAGGTGCATGATGTTGATAGGATCCTCCAAAAGTTCACCATTTGGAGTTGAAAGCTGATATGCACTGGATCCATAGGCTGTTGTAATGATGTAACGACCAAGCCAATTTGGTTCGAACTTGCCCTTCTTCTCTCTGTCTTGTTGATTCTTAGGATTTTCTTTGTGAACTAAGTCACCTACCTCAAATGTATGAGGCTTCAATTTATGATTGTAAATGTGACTCATTTGTTGTTGATAAGCCTTGAGATGATTAAAAGCAGTCTGTCTTCGTTCATCCAATAGTTCTAGTTCTTGCAAGCGAGAGACCCTGTAGTCTTCATCACTGATAATGTTTTGTAAAGAGACTCGTAAATATCGTAACTCAACCTCGATAGGCAAGATAGCTTTAGTGCCATAGACAAGTGAATAAGGTGTGGCTCCTATAGGTGTACGAACACTTGTGCGATAAGCCCAAAGTGCAGGATTTAGTTGGATATTCCAATTGCGGCCAACATCATCAACTGTCTTTTTTAGGATTTTAAGAATGGTTTTATTAGATGCCTCAACTTGATCGTTACCTTGGGGGTAATAGGGCGTGGAGAAACAATGAGTAATATGGAAGTGATCACAAAGTTCACGAACATCCTGATTTTGAAGGGATGTCCATTATCGATGATAATGGAAATAGGAATACCGTACCGACAAATGATGTAGTTGAGAATGAACGTAGCAATTTGTTTTCCAGTGACTTGTGTAAGAGGCATGGCTTCAATCCATTTTATGAAATACTATGTGGCAGTGATAATGAATTTGTGGCCATTGGAAGGAGGGTGGATCTTGCCTATGAGATCGAGTCCCCACTAACAAAAGGGCCAAGGAGTCGCAATCGGTTGAAGTTATTGTGCTGGCGCATGAATAAGGTCTCCATGAATTTGACATTGCTTACTTTTCTTGACAAACTAATATGAGTCTTTTTCCATATTGGGCTAGTAATATCCAGTCCTGATAAGTATCTTGGCTAAGGTAGGACCACTAGAATGTGGACCACATATCCCTTCATGAACTTTGCATAACGCAATCTGAGCTTCGTCCCTTTCTAAACATCTAATAAGAGTGTCATCTAGACCTCGATGGTATAGGATATCGGCTAAAATGACATATCGGGCAGATTGGTGAATGAAAGTGCAATGTTGGTTGTTGTATAAGTCAGGAGGAGGAGGAGTATTATGAAGGTATGTGAAAATGGACCCGTATAACTAGGAATCAGGACCAACGATACCTATCATCTCAGAAGAAGTGATCTCATATGAGGGAACCAAAAGGTTATCCACCAAGAACTCATAGCGGGTTTCATTATGTGGTAGATCTATTAGTGAAGCAATAGTAGCCATGGCATCTGCAGCTTGATTATGCTCTCTTGGTATCTGCTCAAAGGTTAACTTTGTGAAATGTTGTTTCAGGTCATCCACCATTTTTTTGTAAGGCATTAATTTTTCATCCTTTGTTTGGTAGTCATCAATTGCTTGATGAATTACAAGTTAAGAGTCCCCAAAAACATGAAGTTCCTGGATCTTCCACTGAACTGCAATTCGTAGTCCAGTTGTTAATGCCTCATATTCTACTATGTTATTAGTGCAAGGAAATGATATTTGATATAATTTTGGAATGGAATCTCTTTGAGGTGTGATGAAAAGGTTGCCAATGCCAGCACCTTGTTGTGTGTATGAGCCATCAAAGTACAGTTGCCAAGGCTTCATGTGTGATACCATCAAGATAGATTCATCTGGAAATTATAAAGTTAGAGGAGCATCATCTATCATGGGAGCATCTGTTAACTAATCTGTGATAGCTTGTCCTTTTATTGTTTTTTTGTCTACATATTCAATGTCGAATTCACTCAAGAGCATCACCCATTTGGCTAGTCGACCAGTAAGCGTCACTTTATTGAGAAGGTATTTCAATGGATCGATTCTTGCGACCAGCTTAGTTTTATGAGTTAGCATGTAGTGTCGTAATTTCTGCGAAGCAAAGACCACAGCGAGACACGCACGCTCAATTGGTGTGTAGTTTAGCTCATAGCTTACCAAAGTACGATTGATGTAGTAGATTTCCTTTTCTTTGCCCTCAGCATCTTGTTGCGCTAAGAGTGCTCCCAGTGCTGTTGATGTAGCTGATATGTAGAGTAATAGGGGTTGTTCTGTAACTGGTGGCATCAAGACTGGTGGATTCAGAAGATAATCTTTGAGTATCTGAAAAGCCTATTGACAATTATCATCCCATTTGAATTTGATGTTTTTGTGTAGCAAGTGCTGAAAAAGATGACATTTATCTGCAAGTTGTGCTATGAATCTTCGTATGGACTGGAGTCTTCCTTGTAAAGATTGAAGTTGACTAATATTTCTTGGTGGTGGCATCTCTAGGATCGCCTTGACTTTTGCTAGATTAACTTCAATTCCTCTTTTTGAGACAATGAATCTCAGGAGCTTCCCGGAGGTTACTCCAAAGACACATTTCTTGGGGTTTAATCTTACTTTGTATTTTTCCAACCGATCAAAAATGCCTAAAAGTATGTCCAAATGTGTAGCTCTGTCTATTGATTTTCCCAAGAGGCCATCAACATAGTCTTCTACAGTTACGTGCATGGGATCATGAAAGATAGTAGTCATGGCTCTTTGATATGTAGCGCCTACATTCTTTAGCTCGAAGGGCATGACATTCCAGCAGAAATTTCCTTGGGGACAAGTAAATTTTGTTTTGTGTTGATCCTCAGATGTGATTTTTATTTGATTGTAGCCGAAGAATCCATCCATCAAAGATAACATCGCATGACCTACTGTGAGATCTACGATTAGGTCGATATTTGGCAATGGAAAATCATCCTTAGGACAAGCTTTGTTAATGTCTCTAAAATCTGCGCATATTATGATGCTACGATCTGGCTTACTGATAGGTACTAAGTTGGAGATCCATTCAGGATAATCAATTGGGCGTATGAATCTGACATCCAATAATTTTTCAAGCTCTGTCTTGACTAATAATGCCACCTGTGGATGCATCTTTCTTAATTTATGTTTTACTAGTTTTGCCCCAGGTTTAACTGTCAAATGATGCATTACTAAATCCGGATCTAGTCCAGGCATATTAGCATATGACCATGCAAAATTGATTTGTCACTTTGTGAAGAAACTTATGAACTTTGGTCTCTTTGTCTCTGTCACAGATTGTACCAGAAATATGTTATGTGGAATTTCTTCTATACCAATGTTTGTTTTGATGGTCTCCTCTATTAACATAGATGATTTTTCTTCATACGATGTTGGGAGAATGTCGAGCCTTCCATCTTCGGGTGCCTCAGAGAGGTTTTCACCCTCAGATACGTCCTTTATTTTTACTTTTTTGGGGTCAAACAGTGCCACAATGTGGTTTTCACCATAAGACCCATTATTTATTTTTATTTTTATATTTTTGTGACTGGAAGGCCCAACACCCTCACCAAAATATGCCACGTTGTTGATTTCTATAGTGTATCTTGCCTTATGGTCCCCAAGCGGAAGATCATCTCGTATGCCTAAATATTCAATAAAGGCTTCATCGTTTTGGAATGTGTCGAACTGTATAGGTCCTTCATGGTCCCAGTCAATAAGTTGGTGGTGAACAAGGGGAAGGCCTTCAATGTTTTCAAAGTCAGTGGGACTAAGGGTGAAGATGCAGTTATATTCAGGTATGTCAAGGTAGTTGTTGAGGTCATCGTTGGCATTCTCCTCATTTGTCTCAATCGTGAACGAGTCCAAATTGTCATCACTAAAAGCACATTCAGGGATGGGTATCCTCATCCTTCGTGATTTCGACCTAGAACCTAGAGGCAAAGACTATGTGGGGTCCTCAGGGGTTGTTTCTTGACCAATTATGATTTTTTTTATAAAATTCCTCTTCTTTTGTGGGTTCACCTGGTTCTCTGAATGTTTCAGTGAGTTCATAGTCACTGGAGGATTTATCCGAACCCCATTCCCATTCATTGGAGTCTGTGGAATAGTGGTTCCCTTGTTGATCTTTGGAAGCCTTGATTTGTAATGATTCTTATGTCTTTCAAGTATTTTGGTTGTAAAGGTTGAATGATACCTTCCTTTCTTCAACCGAAAGGACTTTTACCATCATACCTAAGCTTTTGCAGGATCTTGAACCCTTTGCCATATTTTTCGCATGGTATGGTGATGTGATCTTGTGTTCCATCTTCAAGGTCCTTGTAAAGAATTTTGTATAAGTATTCTTCTTCCATTTCACCCCACTTTTGGAAGATAGTAGGATCCCATTTGAGTGTAATGATAGATATCTGCTTATAAGGATGTGGTCGTCCATATTCTTTTGGTGAGCTCATAACTTGTCGTAAGCACATGGTTTGATTCAAAGTGTATTCACCCATGCCTTTTTCTTGATATTTCCCTTTAAGCTCACCTTGTTTTGATGTTGAAGGTTTCAATGATTCAGGGTCAATGTATGCCGAAGAAGGGATAACTTCTCTATTATTTGGAATGATTGTCTCAGCTTTTGGTCTCAAGCTATTGCAGTATATAAATGGATCATGGTCACCATTAACTGTTACTTCAACTCCATTGTGAGGAAACTTAATGTATTGGTGGTATGTAGATGGGACTTCCCTCATCTCATGAATCCAAGGACGTCCTAGTAATATGTTGTATGTGAGATCCACGTCTAGGACTTGACAAACCACATCTTTTGTAACTGGCCCAACCCTGAGAGGTAAGGTGACTGTGCCTTTGGATGAATGTTATTCATCATCATATGCCTTAATGGTAGTTTTGTTTGTAGTATTCACAACTTTATCTAAATATCCCAATTGTATTATTGTGTTCAAAGTACATATATCGAGACCAGCTCCTCCATCTATCAGGACTCGTTTTATTTGATGTTTGTGTAGGAAGGTTTCAATGTTTAAAGGTGCATTATGTGGTTGGCTCACGAAGGCGTCGTCAGCTTCTGTGAATGTAAGGGAGTGTGAAACGGAAAGTTATCCCACCATAGCTTGAAACTGGTCTACGTTCAGATCAATGGGGATAGAAGTATCTCTCAAAGTTTTATCAAGAATGGCTTTATGTGCAGGGGATATGCGTAAAAGCTCAAGAATGGAGATAAGTGCGGGTGTCTTCCCTAACTATTCTACCAGATCGTACTCAGGTTTGGTTGATGAGGAAGTGGAGTTTTTAGCTGGAGCACCTTGCAAAGTGAATTTACCTCGATGAGTTGTAACATTACATTCAAAAGTAGGTTCAGAAGAAGATCCAATGCCTTTTAGGACAACCTTGGGTCTTTGGGTAGAATTTTCAGGTGTTTTATCTTTGATGATAATGGTAGAGACATAATTATCCATTGAAATGTGATTAATAGTTGAATCATAGTTATAAGATGCTCTGGTATAGTTGGTCTACTCATTTCTGGCTTTGGCTTTTCCCTTGTCTTGTTTTGGGAATGGTTCTTTAAACATTTCATGTTCTTGATTGGACGAGTGTCCTTCAATCTCAATGTCACCTCTATCAATAAGGTCTTGTATGATGTTCTTCAGTCCATGACAATTTCTTGTTTTATGTCCCTTGCTCTTGTGATATTTGCAGTATTCATCATCATTCCACCAATTTGGTTTGAACTTTGGCTCATATGGAGGCAAATCTGCATTTGTGATTATCTTGTTTGCTACTAGCTTCTTGAAAGTTGACTCAAGTGGTTCTCCCAATGGGTTGTACTTCCTTCATGATTTGGAAGTTGTTTGAGTATTCACTTGATTGTTTGTAGAGCTTGATCCGAAAAAAATGATTTCGGGTCATACTGTATTGGCATCAACAACACCATCATTGACTGTGTTCTTGTTTTTATTCCAAAATCTTGGCTTGTCTTTTCCTTTAAAGTCCTCTTTGTTTTCTTTGAATATTTTAATGATGTCTTGCTCAATTAGGACCTTCTCTATTGCTAAACCTTTTTTCAATAATGTCCTTGAAGGTGGACAAACAAGCTTTCCTTAGATCATAACCAATTTCTCTGTGGACATTCTAGGTGAACATCTCTACCATTTGTTTTTGTGGAATTTCACAAGAGCATCTGCTGGCTATATTCCTCCATCTTTATAAAAATGATGAAAAAGACTCTCCATCCTTTTGCTTGGTGTTGCACAAAGTAGTGACTGATATGTTTGTCTCTATGTTGTATGAGAAATGTTGGATAAATGCCTCTGCTAAGTTACCCCATGACTTAATTCCAGGTGGGAGTTAGGAGAACCATTCCATAGCTTGTTCACCTAAGCTTTGTGGGAATAATCTCATCAAATATGTGTCTTCTCCTGCTACCTCAGTGCAAGTTGTGAAAAAATGTCTTATATGTGCCTTAGGGTCTCCTTTGCCTCTATACTTATCAAACTTAGGTGTCACAAATTATGTAGGAAATGGAGGCATTGGAATGCTTTTGTCAAATGGATAGGGACATATGTCTCTCATTGTGTAAGTTGGCTTTGGTGTATTTATGTCCTCCATTTTCTTTTGTAAGTCCTTAATTTGCTGCTCCAAATTGTTCTTAGGTGGAGACCGACTTCTTGGACCATACCCCATGCCTAAGCCACCGGGTGGGGGCGGAGCATACTACATATATGGATGATATTGATCATACACATGTTCATATGGAGGAGGTCTATAATGATGTTGCGTATAAGGACAACTTGGTATAGAGTCATGATGAGGAATGAAATATATGTTTTGTCCATGTATACCATACTCTACAGGCATGTCATGAGTTTGTTCTAATGTGTTGCCCCCAAATTTGATGCGGGATTTCCTTGTGTCCAAATTTTGAACATGCCTTTGGATATCCAATTGCTTTGGTGGTTGGTCCTTAGCATTGGCATGTGATTGAGTATATTTTTCTGCATAAGACTTTCACAATGGTTTGCAAAGGTGAGTATCATATGCTTGACCATGTGTATGGGGGACCTCAGGTTTTTGAAACAAAGATGATGGTGATTCAAGCACCATATGTGGTCTTCTATTGCCTCCACTATTGGGCCTCCTTTGATCCATGTTGAGGTGAGGTTTTTGTAAAGGTTGATTTTCCATTATTTGAGACATGTCAAAATCATGAGGGATCTTGGCTCCACTTTGTGCCATCACTTGTAAAAAATATTGTCTATCTCTCCTCATTATTTCCTCAACCAATCGATTAAAATGGGGATCCATAATGGAGTCTTCCACTTATGTTGAATGTGTAGAAAAGTTGTACATATTGTCATTATGTGTATAATTGTTGTTTGTAGTGTCCATGTTCTCAACATTTGGAATGTTTCTATAGGCATCCATGTCAGGTAATCCGGTATGATCAGAATTGAAAAAGACACCATTGTCATACTCATAGGCACTCATGTTTGCAGACTCTTGAGCCTCTTTAGCTTCTGTCCTAGATTTTTGTTAACAGGTTTCAACCATGAACTAGATCTTGACCAATATGTGTAAGACTAGATGAAAATGGAAAGAGTATGGAAGACCAAGAGTTGGATGGAATGTAAATGAATCTGAGGTGTACTTGCAATGTCCAAAGTGTAAGACCAAGTATGTATGTAGTAGAGTAGGTGTGGCTTCCAAAGAGATGATAGTTTCTCTTGATGAGGTAAGTTAACCTTGACTCTAAGTAAGTCCAAATGAGACCCAAAGGTGGGAGAAGTTGATGAGGGACCACTTAGCAAAATGTTGTTGTATGTAGTATGTTGTCAAAGTAAGACGAGGACAAGCAAGTGACCTTTTGACTCAAGTTTAGACAAATGTGAATTTAATGAAAGATGTAAAGCAATGATGGACTTTGTGAGAGTCAGAAACAGGCTGAATGCTAGATGAAAACCCGGAGAAATAACCTAGGAAGCTCAACAATTCTGAAACTGATTGTTCTTGTTTGCTGGACTGTAAATTTTTCCAATTCTGAATATAGACGTGCCTATATACTTCACAGATGAGGTTAAATGACACAGACGTGGTTGAACACTGCACAAACGTGTTTTTGAGATTTTGTGAATGCAAATTTCTTTAGGATGACACTGACGTGTTTCTGCACTTCATAGACATGATTAAATGACACATACGTGATTCTATCAGACACATACACATTTCTAAAAACTGAGTGCAATTTTTTCAATTTGTAAAGTTGTTTGTTGTGACCAAATATGAATTTGTGACTGTTTTTCATGGCAACAGGACACAATATTGATGAGGACTCAATGTTTTCAAGTGTTTAAACTCAAAATGACTCAAAAGAAAGTGTGTTGTTTGATGTAAAAATGTTTTGCATACACTTCAAGACACAAAAGACACAATGTTTTTGGTGTTTGATCTTGAATGTTTGAATGTTCAAAATAAGACAAGCACAATTCTTATGGTTGGCCAGGACAATAGTTGTTGATCCCACATGGGGTTTCCCCCAAGGCTACGCTATTCAGAGCGGATACTTAGATGCTTGACCCCATTGGATCCACCCTCGGTACTCACTTCTCCAAGGCATCCAAGCATCAATCCCCCTGAAAACTCCCTATGGCAAACTTTGTATCTCTACTAAGAACCGTATGTGTGTGGGCTGCTCTAGAGGTCCGACCTCCTGCCCCAACAACTAGAAGGATATTGGCTTTCTAAAACAAAAAGGTGCTAGTAAGGGCATCCGCTCATGTGGCCATACATGCAGCACTTTTAGCTATGTAAATACATAAGGCTCCCGACCGGTAGGGGTTACGCCCTACAACTGATCAAATAAATTTGATCAAACGGGTTCATGGGGAGACATAGTGTTGGTATGAACTAATCAACACACGTTACCCATGGCTTTCACCATGGATACAGTTGTTTATAGTGGTTCGGAAGAGGATGGCTTTTCCTCGCTACCACTTAGGTCATCCTCTCCTCACTAGTAGTCCTAATGACCACACGGGGAGACAAGCCCTCTAGAAATTAAACAAAAAGAGCCTATTGCTCAAGACACAAAAGATACTAGTTTAGTTTTAATGCACCAATTGAAGTGTTTGGTAATATATGAAAAATAAGGCACACAAATGAAGATCAAAAAAACCTTGCCAAGATCCTGCAACAAAGATTTGTTAGTAGTTTGGGTTGTTTCAAATGATTATCCCTTCCTGCAAGCACACAAGTTAGGTAAATTTTAGATCCAAAAAGACTTTGTGAAATAGGGGCCTTCGACAAAACAATTTGCTTTCAAGACAAGTTGCACCAATTTTGTTAGTTAGATCACAAGATGTTAGCCCAAAATAAACTAGATCTGAAATCCAAATGACAAAATAAAGCCTCAAAACTAGATCAAAAATTGAAAATGCAAAATTTGAGACACAAACGCGATTAAACCTAACTCAGACGCGACAGAAAATTGCAAACGCGTCTAAATTCGTCGCAGATGCGCCTAGATCACACAGACACGAGTCCCGATCACAGGCACGACTGAGAGATTCACATGAGCGGTTTGAAATCACAAACGCAACCCTGCAATCTGCAAAATAAGATAAAATGATATTGAATGCAAACGCGATTACGAAGATCACAGACGTGGAATAAAAGCAAAAACATGATTACAGGATGCACAGACGTGGAAATGTCGAAAGCTGTTGGAAATGTCAGATCTGTAACTTCAAAAACACAAAATCTGCAACAAAAAAGTTAAATGCAAAAGGGACAAGAGTCCCACCGAGCGTGCCAAAATATTTATGGTAAAAATGGAAACAACAATATTGAAAGACTAAATGAATTCAACCACCAAACCCTAGCCTAACAACAACAAAGATCCACCATAACATATGAAGATTACCTAAGAGAATGCAAATCAAATGAAATCACAAAGATTATACCATCACATGTCCAATAGGGTTTGGATCTCCATTTTCCCTATCTCCATTGATCTTGCTTGACATATTTGCTCTCAGATTTTATGTGTGCACAAGAGCTCAACAAAGAACGGAAATGTGGTTGCAAGTAGGCTTGATCGTATATGAAAGTTCGAAAGCGTAGTTGGCTTCAAAGATTGATTAGGTTGATAATGAAGGAAGCATCTCCCTATATAGAAGACACTATAAGAAATGGACGGATAAGATTGAGAGGTGTAAAAGATAAATGGTCAGCTATGATTAGAAGGTAGGTAGAGGAAATAATAAAATAATGAGAGGGTAGGTAGTGTAGGAATTGAGAGATGAATGACATGTGTCATGGATAGAAAAGGCTAATAAATTAAATAAATAAAGATTAATTTAATTAATAGAGGAAGTGGGATAATTAAATAAATAAAAGTATTTATTTAATTTGGGAAAAGGATAATTTAAACAAATAAATGTATTTAATTAAATGAGAAATAAGACTAGAAGAGGATAAATGAATTAATTAAATAAATATTGATTTATTCAATTAATAGAAGAATTAGGCTAAAGTAATTAAATAAATAAAGATATTTATTTAATTAGACTGGACAATTTTAGGTGCTACACAAATCATAAGAGATCATCACAGATCGATATACAGATCTTTACAACAAATTACGATGCAATATCAACCGTTGTTTGATCGTAACCCATCACGAAAATCCAATCTGTACCAAAGTCAAAACCTTAAAACAATCTACTAAGCGTTTCGCTGATTCCCAAGAAATTCTTCTTTGAATCGTGCCAAAACAACAATCAAATCTTTTCACATGGGTTGTGTTGTGTTACCAACTTTATTTAGACTCATCGTCGATCACCGTCATAACAAAAATCATTATCGGTTTGATGGTTTCTTCACCGGTCTTAAACCCTACTAAAACCTTAGCAAAACTTCATCAGAAATTTGAAACACGCCTTTCAGTAATCTTCACAAGTTTTGGTTCCAATTAGATACTCCTTTCCATGATACAAGTTCACATTCCAAACCGTAAATCACCAATCATCATCGATCGCCTGATTCAACCAAAACATCTCTGCTTTATCGGTTAAAGTCCTATTTCATAGACTTCAGTTCTCTGTCGACAAACCCTGTCTTCTGGTTAACCAAATCACTTAGATGACAAAACAAAACATCACAAACATTAGTTGACATCAGTTGCCATCAATGACAACACAAATAACTGATCAAGTCATCTAATCACAAAATCTCAATCTCTTGATCACAAATAGACTTATATCCTTTACCGGTGCAGTCATCAGTCTTCAACTGTATCACCTACATCTGTATCAGTTATGCCAAATTACAACAACATATCAAAGTACATTCACATACAAGACAATTTCATATCATATCAAAACATTTTTCACATCAAATCAATAGCATGCAAAAAGAGAACCAAAACATGATTGCATTTACATATTCATCCATGTGCATACATGCATTGCATCTAGAAACACAATAAGAGGTATACATTCATATCACCTTCAAAAACATATAGTTAGGCATGATCATGAAAACATCTTAAGCATATCACTTGCAAAATATATAGATCATAGCATCACATCATCACACACATCACATAGGCAATCATTTGCATCATCAAAGAAAAAGTCATGTAGATCATATAGCTCATCAAATGAAGGCATCCATAACATGTAGAAGAATATCTAGTATCATATCATCATGCACATGTGTAACCCATGTTGATCCAAAGGAAAATCAGAGATATAAGTCAAAACGAATCATAATGAAACAATAAATGTCCAAAGTCCCTGGATATCACATCAATAACTAAGTCTATGAATCATGAGACATCAACATCTTTCAATAAATGTATCATATCAAAAAGATCTATCAAAATACAACAATGTACATCTCAAGGGAATCATCAAAGATACAAAGATTTGTGTATAATCAACAAAATGGTACATCATCATCATGGAGGAGGCTAAGAGTGGTTGCCTCCCGAATCTGACTGCCTGGCCCCAGAGCCACCTGCACCACCACTAGGAGGATCTCTCCTAGGACCCATCACACCCTCACTACCTCTTCATCTCTGGGAACCCCCGCGTTGAGAACTAGCAGCATAACAAAGGGCACGTCAATCTGGTGGCATAGCCTAAAAGTATAGAGTCTTGTAGTATGCAACCCACTATGTTTGATCAATGAGACTCTTGATGGTGTCCCCTGTAACACCTTGTGCGGCTTCATTTTGCAAGGTATGCATTGTCTCCTCTGCGCAACCTCATCGCTCTATCTTTGTATCCCTCTTAGTGGTCAACTATGCAACCTGTGCCTGCACCTGCATGATCTGTCCCTATGGTTGTGCTAACTATGTCTGGAGTCTTTGTAATAAGGACTGTAAACCTTCTATCTGTATCTGTTGCTGGTGCGAGGGCACTGTGATTCAAACTAAGGGAGGTTGTGGTGCCGGTGGGATTTGTGTTGTCGGTGCCTATGATGAGCTCGCTTGTCCTGTGGCTGGTGGGGGCATATCTAATCTCCTCCGGTGTACCAAGGGTTGGACATCCTCCTCCTCCTCCTCCTCCTCCTCCTCCTCCTTATTGAAGCCCATGTTTCCCAATCTTACTCTCTCACCACCCAACTCCTCCAACTCTAAAGCAGTCACCAGTGAGGAGAGACCTTAAAGAGATCAATCTGGACCAGTCAGTAAGAGTAAACACAATGAAAACACAAAGATATGATGGAGGCAATGCAGAAAAGATTGATTTATTGCATAAAATTTGATTACATCCAACCGGTATCAATCGGGTTACAACATACCAGCTCACAAGCCTGGTAGAATAGGTCACAATTGGGACCTTGAATCAAAATATCTATTCTATGCATAGTATAGCTATCTGATTCTCTGATTGCTTCTAATTTATTACATTCTAAAGCATAATTACAAATATATATATATCAGTCCAAAAGATCCAGTCGGCCCAAAAGGGATCAAAAATCCGAAGAACAAGACCAAACGTGCAAAAAATAACAAGGTCGATCTTCGCCAAGAGATTCCTTCAGAAAATCCAAAGGATGTAACATAGATCGTGGGAAAAGGTCGGCCACAAGCCAAGGAACATCAAATTCAATGCCCAAGGCTTCGCAAGCTTCGAAATGGGTTTCGGTAAATCACCAGAATAGGTCCCAGTTAACCGATAACAAGGAACAACCGGCAACAAGAAACTGTCATGGAAACCGGTAGCGATATCTTGTCGAAAAGTGATCCAAATGAAATGCAGTCTAAAAGAAAGAAAGATGATCAAGTCTTCAAGTAGAATCCAACTCCACAGGATCTGGTGAGCCAAAACTGGGACACATAGAAAGGAAAACTGAAACTACAGACGTAAAACAAAACAGAAAGGAAAATGTTTTTGGTTGATGTAAGATTGTTGTGAACTAGGGATGCTCCTGCATCAGACATCTGGGGTTAATGAAAAGTGAGCCTCTCACTTTGCTGGGGTCGGAGGGAAACAAAGGCAGTCTACCTCTACCTAAGAAATCCAAGATGAATCCTCAACTGGTATGTCCTTCCACTTCACAAGATATTCTTTATACTCATTGCTTCGGGTACTACGCCCAATCCTATTGTCCAAAATCTCTTCAATTTGATTTGGTTCCTTCTGGGGCAATTGTTTCTCCAAGTTTGCAACACCGTTCTCATTGAATTTTGATTCATGGTACTCATGAAGATCTGCAATGTTGAATATAGGTAAAATACTTAGACTATCTGGTAGCTCCACTTCATATGCATTTCAAGAACTGAACTTCCTAAAGTTCCAACCAGGAATCTCTCTTTTCTTAGATATACCATCACTTCATCACCAACTTCAAATTCCTTATATCTCTTCTTCTCATCTATCTTCTCCTTATATTTGTTGTTCATGTCTTCCAAATGTTGTTTAACCTGAATATGCAATGTTGCCATGTGATATGCAAAATCTTCTGCTTCTGAACTCTTCCAGTCTTCATTGCTAATGTCTCTCAATTCTGCTATACCTCTATGGTGCACTCCTGTAACAATCTCAAAAGGTGTTTTTCTAGTACTTCTTTTCACAAAATTGTTGTAGGCAAACTCTGCTTGTGTAAGGATTAAATCCCAACTTCCGTGTTTATCTCCCACTAAACATCTCAACAAATTTCCCAAACTTCGGTTAACAACTTTTGTCTTTCCATCAGTCTGTGGGTGAAAATTAGAGCTCAACTTCAAATCTGTCTTTGTCTTCTTCCAAAGTGTTCTCCAAAAATAGCCAACAAACTTAGTGTCTTTGTCTGAAACTATGCTCTTAGGTAATCCATGCAATCTCACCACTTCCTTGAAAAATAGGTCTGCTACATGTAACGCATTTGATGTCTTCTTACAAGGTATGAAATGAGCCATCTTCAAAAATTTATCCATTACCACAAATATAGAATCATTCCCTCTCGGTGTCTTAGGCAATCCAAGTACAAAAGCTATGCTTATATCCTCCCAAGGTCTTACCGACACTGTCAAAGGTTTATACAATCCCACATTCTAACTACTACCTTTTGCAGCTTGATAAACTCTACAACTTTGCACATATCTCTTAACATACTTATGAATCTGGGGCCAAAAGTACTGCTCACTCACCAATGCAACTGTTTTGTCAATGCCAAAATGTCCATCTAGTCCTCCACTGTGTTTCTCCTTTATCAGGTTCTCTCTCATGGAACTCTTAGGTATGCACAACTGAAATCCCTTGAATAACATTCCATCCTGAATGAAGTAATCCAACCATTTGCTTCTATCTACCATAACTGGTTCTCTACATGTTTTCCAAGGTTCTGCAAAATCCATGTCTTCATCATACAAGGTCTTCAAATCTTCAAAACCTAACACTGTCACTCTCATCTTTGTTAGCAAATTTATTCTCCTACTCAGTGCATCAACAAGTTTGTTAGATTTTCCACTTCTATGCTTCAACACAAAGGTGTAACTCTACAAGAATTATACCCATCTCATATGTCTTTGATTCAACTTACTCTGACTATTCAAATACTGCAAAGCTTGATGATCTATATATAACACAAACTCATTAGGCAACAAGTAGTGTCTCCATTTCTTCAAGGCTTGAACCATGGCATAAAATTCTTGATCATACACTAAATATCTCCTTTGGGCATCATTTAATTTCTCACTGAAATAGGCTACTGGTCTCCCTTCTTGACTCAAGATTGCTCCTATTGTTGTTCCACTTGCATCACAATATACTTGAAATACTTTATTGAAATTCGGTAAAGCTAGCATAGGTTGCTTAGTAACTTTTTGTTTCAACAGTTCAAAAATTTTGTTTGCTCCGATGGTCCACTTTAATTCCTTCTGATCTCCCCTCATGGTCTCAGTTATAGGGTTAAAAACTGAATTAAAATTTCTGATAAACTTCTGGTAAAAACTAGCTAACCCATGAAATGATCTTACCTCCCCAATTGTTTTTGGTGTAGGCCACTCAACAATGGTGTAAAGCGGAAAATCGCGATCGAACCCTAGTTGCCCTCCCCTCTTCCAACTCCAAGGAGAGAGAAGGGAGGTCGCTAGGGTTGATGGTTTTCACTTGGGAGACTTTACATTCAAAAGAGGGGTTGAAACCCACAAGATCCAATCCCACGCAATGCAAGATTGGATGCTAAATGAGTTTCAAGGGTTATGACAGCAAGGCTACCCTCTTTTGTAAAGAATGTGCATAGAAGAATTAAGCTAGGAATGCATAGAAAGTGAGAAAGATTCGCTTATAAACTGAGATAGGAATACAGTATGAAGCTGCGGACCTGGAATTAGCAGTAAAATGTCGATACGGTGCTGTCCTGCAAATTTGAGTGAAAGTTGTCGGGACGATGGTGCCCGAGCGCCACGGTCCTCCGAAAAATCCGCGAAACGAAGGGGGATCTGTTCGTCTCTGCACAAGGATTCTAGATCTTCAATTTCAGCCGCGTACCTGCAACCTACACACAGAAAAGCGAAGACGATTAGGGGGTTAGGGATTAGGGGTTTGCCTTTAGGTCAAACCCCGGTTTTGGAATTAACCAAGAAATGAGCAATGCTGTAAATGTAAATGTTTGTAATGTAAAACAAGTACTAATACCTTGTTGTAAGGATGTTTGTATCCTTATGTGCGAAGGTATAGATGTTGTATGTTGTATGTTGTAGTAGTATGTTGTAAGTGATCTCCTCTTCAATGGTTGAATCCTTGTCTTGAATGCAACACTTAGCCTTGAATGGAGACTTGAAATGATCAATTGCTTGAAGGAATGCTTGAATGCTTGAATGCTTGAGTATAGTTTCCACGCTTGTACACATATGACCTTCTTACCTAAATGGGAGAGGAAAATGCAGTTTATATACTTGCCAATTAGGGTTAAAAGACTGATTTTTCCGACCTTAGGCCGACCAGGAAATATTATTTCCAATTTGCAAACAAAAAGACCCGAAGTCCCATAGGAGACCGGGCCCAAAATAGGGCCAGGGACCAGGGCGCTGGGCGCTCTGGTCCCACCTCCCGGGACAGCAAGGTGCAAAGGACGTTCAGGCCAGGGTGCTTGAAAATGCAGTTTTTGGTGTCGTGGACAAGTTTCGGGGTCTCCATTCAGGTTCCATGTTGCGTCGCCATCGTGAAGACCGAAATGCAGTTGAAATTGCAAGTGTCGCAATTTTAGGACGCTACATTTAGCCCCCACTTTAGCGGGAGTATGTATGCTCATACTTCTGGTAAAGTACAAGGAAACAATATTGAAAGACTTTCACCACGTCAAGGAGGCAAGACACACCAAGCCCCCAATGGACTAAGGATCTTACGACTTCGATTGACAAAGTAAAAGGGAAGATCACGAGGGAGAACCATGACTGTCAGTAGTAAGGTTCCCTCACTATGAGTCATGCAAGAGAAATACCGAAAATTTTCAAGGCAAAGCTGAGTTCTCCAAGAAATTTTCATGTATCCTGAAGGGATAGACAGGGTGTATGCCCCCCTACGTTAAAGCGATCGCACACGCCTCAATGGGGGTGATTGTTTTAACGTAGTGATACACATAAGAAATGAGAAAGGAAAGGAGCACGTTATCGCAAGGATTTAGCCCCCAACTGTGAGATAAACCCAAGGATAATAGACACAAAACACAAAGCACGAGGTGAATTCACTTTCCTCGGGGTCAGTATGCTGTATGATAATTCATGTATATATATCATATGTATGTATGCATGCATAATTGTTCTTCATTCCCCAATCAAGGAAGGTCACCTAGAAGAAGGGAACACATGTGTCTTTTGAGTCAACATGAGAGAGACCAAAAGAGATCTCAATGCTTTGCATCGTCCTCAAGTAGACAACACCAAGGACAACAAATAGAAGAATGAGAATAACGTATAGAAGAAGTAACACAAGAGAGGAGGAGAGAATCTGCTATGCTAATGTAACTAGTCTAGCACGTCATCTACCCCCCGCTCTTGCTGATCAATGTTTCGGGAAGGCAGGGAACACGCTAGAGGAGGAACATTCAACACAGCAGATGGAGCTATCACAAGATCCAAACAAGGGCTATGTTCATGTTCCAAGCCACGTTGTTCTTGTCTAGGAGCTAGGATAAGTGCTTTAGAAAATTCATTAGATAAATGGTTATCAATATCAACAAGTTCATATTCACTATCAGAAGCAAGAGGAGTAACATTTTCATCATGAATAACATTTTCATCTATAGCATCATCAAGATTTATAAAAATAGGGTCTTTAATTCGCACAGGATCAAGACCATCATGCATCTTATGTTTTGGAGAATTTGGAGAAAATGGAATAATGCTTGTTGAAGGTGTTTTTGGAGATTGCAAAGTTCGAGAAGCAGCTGCTTGAGCTCTAAGACGACGCTTTCGTCGACGTTCACGTGCAGAACGATTTTGTCTAGTCTTAGTAGGAAGTAAAGAAGATTGAGGAGGAGGAATGTTCTCATCCTTATCACTTGGGTGTTTAGGTTGTGGTCTCTTAGGCTGGATAATAGGAGAAGAAGAAGGTCTCTTCTCTCTATAAAAAGAAGGAGGAGGAACTGCTCCATATAAGGGAGGAATATTTGGGAGACCAAGTCCATCATGACAAGGAGGGATAGGTCTACTTTTAGGAAGTTTATTAGATATAGACATAGTCACATCCATAGGGATGGGTTGGGAATATTCTTGAGGAAAAACATTAGTTTTATCTTTCAAAGGAAGAACTTCCTTCTCAAGAATGATAGGAATGTCGAGTTTGGGTGTTCTAGGTTCACTTAGAGATAGGATCATATCTGTTTTCCACTTTTGATAAGATTTGAAAAGATGATCACTTCGCAGAGGAAGAGATTGGAATTGTTTAGGCCAAAAGTAATCAATAGGAACGCTAGAAGTTCTTTCAGCTGGTTTAAAGAGACTATGATTGACAGTAACAACTTCACCATTATGGGGAAATTTCAAACACTTGTGAATAGGAGAAGCAATAGCTTTCATGGAAGATAGCCAAGGATAGCCAAGCTTCACACGAAATTGTTCGGAAGAAGGAATAATAGCAAAGTTCACATCAAGGGATTTGTTATGGACCTCAATAGGCAATGTAATAGAACCAATTGCAGGAGAAGAAAATGCATCAAATAGTTTCACAATCACATCTGTTTTGTTATATATCACTTGATTCAATTGCAAAGTAAAAAGAAATTCTTCAGTAATAACATTAACCGTGCACGAAGCATCAATAAGCACTCCACGGCAAGGTGTATTCTTGACTTTTGCAACTATGTATAAAGGACCATTAGGTGCCCTAATGGTTTCACTGGAATCAAATGTGATGGAAGGTTCTTTAGGGTTTTCTTGTTGCTCTACAAAGTTAATCACATTTGGAGTCATAGACACAAGACCATCAGATGAAAGAGAGGAATCATTAGTCTCAATCGCATTAGAGGTATGAGAAGGTAATGGATCAGTGAAAATTTGAAGATTTTGATTAGGAGGAGCTACAGATGTATTGCCTTTATCATTCACTCCAGAAACAGAAATAGTATTATTATCAATCAAATCTTGAATTTTACCCTTTAAAGAAAAACATTTTTTAGTATCATGCCCAGGCTGACGATGAAATTGACAAAAAGATTTGTTATCAAAATAAGGTGAAGTAGTCTTTGCAGGATCAATTTGTCTTATAGGAGGAAGAGTAAGCACATTTTGTTCCAATAACTTATTCATAATACTATGCAATGATTCATTCAAAGGAGTATACTTTCTTTCTTTCTTGAAAAATTTAGAAATAGGAGGCACACCTGATGCTGCATTCACATTGTTGTTGATGATGTTTTCATTGAATTTGATGGAATCTCTGTTCGGTTTAAACTTCCCAAATGGTTGTTGACTGCTATCACCCTTATCACTCGGAGCCATAGGATGTGATTGTTCCATTTGACTCACAGTCAGTTGATAATTGTGAAGAGTTGCACACAACTGTTGGAAAGAAGTAAACTCAGAAAATAGAAGTTTGTCTCGAATATCTTTTTGTAAATTAGAAATAAAGATTCTTTGAATATCATTGTCAGGCACTGGAAAAGAAATTTGAGCATACAAATGCTTATATCTACCAATGAAATCAGTCACTTTTTCTTTAACACCTTGTTTACAATGCATTAAATCAATCAAAGTAACTTTAGGACTTATATTGTTTTGAAATTGTTGAATGAAAGCATTTGCAAGTTGTTCGAAAGAAGTAATAGAATAGGAAGGCAATGAGCAATACCATTGTAGGGCTTTGTCTCTTAATGTTCTAGTGAACAGTTTTGCAAGCAACCTTTGGTCATAAGCAAAATCAGTACATATTGTTTGAAAAGTCTTAACATGTGTTAGAGGATCACCTTTACCATTATAAAGCTCCAAATGCGGGATTTCAACATGTTTAGGAGGGATCGAACAATGTCAAGAGAAAGTGGGCTCACAACATCAAATGTGGGCACACTAAACTTAGATTGATTCATAGAAGCAATTTGTTGCTGTAAAGAAGAGACAGTTTGTGCAAGATTGTTAATGGTCGCTTCAGTTGAAGAGTTCATATTAGATGTGTTAGATTGAGATGGAGGTGTTATGTTATTGAAAGAAGGTAAAGAGTAAGGTGGTGGGACCCTATGATAATTAGTCATAGGAGATGATTGGACAGGAGGAACACTACAAGGAGGAATGGAATGATTGAATGAATTGCCCCCTTGCGTCATGTTCATTTGTGGAGATATAATAGGGACACTCATTGAAGGAGTGAATGAAGAAATCGGATTGAATGAAGGAAGAGGGTTAATTGAAAAGGAAGGATTGCCCCCCTGACTGGTGATCACAGGAGGAATGTCTTGTGTAGAAGTAGCCATTATGTTTGATGTAAAGGTAGGTATGCTAGCAATAGAAGTCATCAAAGGAATAGAATGATTGACTTGAGTAGGAGGTTGTGTATAACCCAAATTTTCAGCACAACTCTTCATAGGCATCACATTCGAATCCACAATGTGTGCAATACCACGCAAAATATCAATTCCATTCTTATCACTTTGAAGCATACGTTTTAGACCCTCAATTAAAGGAAGAGCTTGACTATCGGGGTATTCTTGAGACATCCATTGTCGAAAATCGTCAAATTGGTTATCCAATTTCAAAATTTGTTCTTCAGAAACCTCATGGGGAGCTTCTTCATCATTAGGAGGATTAGAGGAATTACCCATATCCTCGTTAAAAAGGCTATTCAAATTAGGTTCCATCTCCTCGGTAATTAAACCTCGGAAAGACTTAATTCTACGGCTTCGTCTAACGGGAATAGTGTAAGTAGGGCTTATTGTTGTAAAACTCATGCACTAGAGAGGGAGAGAAAATTTTGATTTTAGAGGTAACAATTTTCAGTAAAATCAGCCAATCTTCTGGATTTAAGCTGTTAAATACAATCAGGACAATCTCCCGAAATTTCAGAAAAAATGTCAGGGACCGTGGCGCTTCAGAGTGCACACGGTCCCGGCAACTTTTTTCGAAATTTGCAGGGATGAAAGTTATGATGATTTTAGAGCTAATCTGAAAAAATTGAGTGGTTTTACGATCTGTCGATAGGCCAAATTAAAGTTGCAATCTCGAAATTGAACCCTACCAAGATTGTCGAAAAATGCAAAATTTGAATTTTGAAAAAGAGAGGGAAACTGAAATTTTGAATTTTATGATTTTAGAGGGAATGTCAAGAGCAATGCAAATTTTGAAATTTAAAAATTGACTCAATTTCACGCAAAATTCAATTTTGAAAGCGGAAATTAAAGTTGTTGTAATTAAGCACTTAATTTCAAAAGTCACAAATTGTAAGAATTTGAATAAAGCACTGAAATTTCGAATGAATGCAAACACACTTTTCAGATTTAGGACAGTAAGAACACAATTTTGACACAAAATTTCAATTTCAATGATTTTTGAATGTTTAGAAGCCTTAATCCAAGCAATCACAAGACCAACTTTGACTGTAATTTTGAAAGTGTTAGATTTGATAAAATCAGCCAAAATTCTGGATTTTAGCAGGAAAATACAGTAAGATCTAGCTCCCGAAATTTCGGAAAAAATGTCGGGGACGATGGCGCTTGGAGTGCACACGGTCCTCGCAACTTTTTTCCAAATTTTCAGGGATGAAAGATATTGTGATTTTATTGCGGAATCCAAAGTTACAGCTGATTTGGAGATGTTTTGATCAGTGAAATTGTCGGACAAAGGTTGAATCAAGAGGGTTTTAAAAATTAGGGTTTTGACACTTAACCACTTAATTTTCAAAATTAAAGCATAGATATGAATTGATAATTTGTAATAGAAGGGCAGATCTGAAACAAGCATTAACATTTAGACATTTCACAAGTTCAATTACTAAAAAGAAAATTTAGGGTTTTTATGCAATCAACCTCTAAAATTTGCAAAAGATCAAACATGGAAATGTAATCAAGGAATCCAATTTTCAGATCTAACCATGAATAATCAAAAAGGATGTTCACGTCGGGTTCACCAAAATGTAAAGCGGAAAATCGGGATCGAACCCTAGTTGCTCTCCCCTCTTCCAACTCCAAGGAGAGAGAAGGGAGGTCGCTAGGGTTGATGGTTTTCACTTGGGAGACTTTACATTCAAAAGAGGGGTTGAAACCCACAAGATCCAATCCCACGCAATGCAAGATTGGATGCTAAATGAGTTTCAAGGGTTATGACAACAAGGCTACCCTCTTTTGTAAAGAATGTGCATAGAAGAATTAAGCTAGGAATGCATAGAAAGTGAGAAAGATTCGCTTATAAACTGAGATAGGAATACAGTATGAAGCTGCGGACCTGGAATTAGCAGTAAAATGTCGATACGGCGCTGTCCTGCAAATTTGAGCGAAAGTTGTCGGGACGATGGCGCCCGAGCGCCACGGTCCTCCGAAAAATCCGCGAAACGAAGGTGGATCTGTTCGTCTCTGCACAAGGATTCCAGATCTTCAATTTCAGCCGCGTACCTGCAACCTACACACAGAAAAGCGAAGATGATTGGGGGGTTAGGGATTAGGGGTTTGCCTTTAGGTCAAACCCCGGTTTTGGAATTAACCAAGAAATGAGCAATGTTGTAAATGTAAATGTCTGTAATGTAAAACAAGTACTAATACCTTGTTGTAAGGATGTTTGTATCCTTATGTGCGAAGGTATAGATGTTGTATGTTGTATGTTGTAGTAGTATGTTGTAAGTGATCTCCTCTTCAATGGTTGAATCCTTGTCTTGAATGCAACACTTAGCCTTGAATGGAGACTTGAAATGATCAATTGCTTGAAGGAATGCTTGAATGCTTGAATGCTTGAGTATAGTTTCCACGCTTGTACACATATGACCTTCTTACCTAAATGGGAGAGGAAAATGTAGTTTATATACTTGCCAATTAGGGTTAAAAGACTGATTTTTCCGACCTTAGGCCGACCAGGAAATATTATTTCCAATTTGCAAACAAAAAGCCCCGAAGTCCCATAGGAGACCGGGCCCAAAATAGGGCCAGGGACCAGGGCGCTGGGCGCCCTAGTCCTGAAGGACCAGGGCACTGGGCGCTCTGGTCCCACCTCCCGGGACAGCAGGGTGCAAAGGAGGTTCAGGCCAGGGTGCTTGAAAATGCAGTTTTTGGTGTCGTGGACAAGTTTCGGGGTCTCCATTCAGGTTCCGTGTTGCGTCGCCATCGTGAAGACCGAAATGCAGTCGAAATTGCAAGTGTCGCAATTTTAGGACGCTACAAATGGATATCACTTTCTCAGGGTCCATCTTCAAACCATCCTCGGACATCACAAATCCTAAATAGACTAACTCATCCTTCATGAAAGTACACTTCTTGATATTGATCAACAACTTTTGTTCTTTGAATCTCTGCAAAACTTGTCTTAATTGCAACTGTAGACACCTAAAATTGTCATGTCTAATTAAATAAATATTTTATTTATTTAATTACTTTAGCTTAATTCTTCTATTAATTAAATAAATCTTTATTTATTTAATTAATTCATTTATCCTCTTCTAGCCTTATTTCTCATTTAAATAAATACATTTATTTATTTAAATTATCCCTTTCCTAAATTAAATAAATATTTTATTTATTTAATTGCCCTACTTCTTCTATTAATTAAATAAATCTTTATTTATTTAATTAATTCATTAACCTTTTCTACACATGACACATGTCATTCATCTCTTATTTCCTACACTACCTACCCCTTTCATTATTTTGGTATTTCTTATACCTACCCTCTAATCCTAGCCGACCTCTCTTTTTACACCTCTCAATCTTATCCCTCCATTTCATATTGTGTCTTCTATTTAAGGAGATGTCTTCTTCACTATCAAACCCTAATCACTCACCCCTAATGACTAATTTTGGAGGACTTGGCTATACTACGATCCTACTTGCAACCACATTCCGTTCTTTGTTGAGCTCTTGTGCATACAAAAATCTGAGAGCAAGCATATCAAACAAGATCAATGGAGATAGGAAGAATGGAGATCAAAAACCCTAGTGGACATGTGATGGTATAATCTTTGTGATTTATTGAGTTATTTTGCATTGTCTTAGGTTATCTTCATATGTTATGGTGGATCTTTGTTCATTGTTAGGCTAGGGTTTGGTGGTTGAATCCATTTTAGTCTTTCAATATTGTTGTTTATTGCTATCCATTTTCACCATATACATTTTGGCACGCCCGGTGGGACCCTTGTCCCTTTGCATTTAACATTTTGTTGCAGATTTTGCATTTTTGAAGTTGCAGATCGGACGATTTCGACGACATTTTAGGTTTTTTTCGCGTCTGCGAGTGTTCGGATCGCGTTTTTGTATTTCAGAGGCGTCTGTGACATCTTTTATCGCGTCTGTGTTTCTGTCATTTTCTATTTTTGCAGGTTTCCGAAAGTCGCGTCTGTGATCCCGAATCGCGTCTGTGAACCATACGATCGCGTCTGCAGAATATAGAGGCGTCTGTGTTCTGAAATCACGTCTGCAAATCACAGAATCGCGTCTGTGTCGGACAGACGCGTCTGTGTCTGGTATAACAGCGTCTGTGCATTCTGTTTTTGCAAATTTGTTTCAAGTTTTTCGATTCGGCTTTTCGGATTTTGTACTTAGGGTTTTCAGATCTGGTTTATTTTTGGCTAACCTTTGCAGATCTAGCTAACCTGGTTTGTGCAGCTTGCTTTGGAGGCAAATACGTTTTTGTTGAAGGCCCCTTTTCACAAAGTCTTTTTGGGTTTTTCTTAAAATTTACCTAACTTGTGTGTTTGCAGGAAGGGGTTATCATTTGAAACAACCCAAACTACTAACAATTTTGTTGCAGGGCCTTAGCTAGGGTTTTGTAATTTTATTTGTGGGCCTTGTCTTCATAGCTTAGCAAACACTTCAATTGGTGCACTAAAATTGAACCATTGTCTTTTGTGTCTTGAGCAATAGGCTCTTTGTGTTTATTCTTTAGAGGGCCTGTCTTCCCGTGTGGTCATTAGGACTACTAGTGAGAAGAGAACGACCCAAGTGGTAGCGAGGAAAACCCACCTCATCCAAACCACTATAATCAAATGTATTCATGGTGAAAACTATGAATAACGTGTGCTGATTAGTTCATACCGACACTATGTCTCCCCATAAACCCGTTTGATCAAATTTATTTGATCATTTGTAGGGCGTAACCCCTACCGGCTGGGAGCCTTCTGTATTTACAGAGCTGAAAGTGCCGCATGTATGGCCACACGAGCGGATGCCCTTACTAGCACCTCATTGTTTTAGATGCCCAAATCCTTCTAGTTGTTGAGGCAGGAGGTCGGACCTCTGGTAGCGGCCCACACACATACGGTTCTTAGTAGAGATACAAAGTTCGCCATGGGGAGTTTTCATGGGGACTGATGCTTGGCTGACCCGAGAAGTGAGTGCCGAGGGTGGAGCCAGTGAGGTCAAGCATCTAAGTATCCGCTCTGAATAGCGTAGCCTCGGGGGTAAAACCCCATGTGGGATCAACAATTATTGTCCTGGCCAGCCATAAGAATTGTGCTTGACTTATGATGAACACTCAAACAATCAAGACAAAACAGCAAAACATTGTGTCTTTTGTGTCTTCAAGTGTATGCAAAAACTTTTTACATCAAACAACACACTTTTTGGAGTCTAAACAGTCTGCAAACATTGGGTCATCAACACTGTGTCCTCTTGTCACGAAAAACAGTCGAAAAATCAGATTTGGTCACAGCAAAACAAATTCACAGATAGGAAAGATTGCACTAAGGTTACAGAAACGCGTCTGTGTCTGTTAAAACCGCGTCTGTGTCTGATAAACGCGTCTGTGAAGTACAGAATAGCGTCTGTGTTTTTATCAGCGTCTGTGTCGAACAGAGACACGTCTGTGTATGGAAATAGCGTCTGTGAAGTATACAGGCGCGTCTGTGTACACAATTGCAAAAATCTGTCAGTCTTAGCAAACATCAACAGGAAATCTCGGAATCACGTTTGTGTCAAACAGAATAGCGTCTGTGTCTTAAAACCGCATCTGTGAAGTATACAGAGGCGTCTGTGTCAGGATTTGAAAAAAGTTTAACAGTCAAGCAAACAAAGAAATCAGTTTCGGCACACTTGAGCTTCCTAGGTTATCTCTTCAGGTTCATCTAGCATTCAGCCTGTTCTAAGGTCTTACACAGTCCATCATTGCTTCATACCTCATTTTACAGTCATACTTGTCTAAACTTGAGTCAAAGAGTCACTTGCTTGTCCTCACTATACTTTGTCAACACACTACATACTACAACACTTTGCTAAGTGATCCCTCATCAAGGTTTCTTACCTTTGGGTCTCATTTGGTCTTACTTAGAGTCAAGGTCAGCTTACCTCATCAAGAGAAACTATCCTCTCTTTGGAAGTCACACCTACTCTACAACATACATACTTGGTCTTACACTTTGGACATTGCAAGTAAACTTCAGATTCATTTACACTCCATACAACTCTTGGTCTTACATACCCTTGTCATTTTCGTCTAAGTCTCTCACATATTGGTCTAACACCTAGTTCATGGTTGAAACCCGTCTTCAAAAATCTAGGAGAAAAGCTAAAGAAGCTCAAGGACCCGTAAACATGAGTTCTTATGAGTATGACAATGATGTCTTCTACAATCCTGAGCACACTACATTACCAGACATGAATGTTTATAGACACAATCCAAATATGGAAAGCGCAAACGCTATACACAACGCTACACACAATGATAATGTGGACAATTCTTCAATACTATCAGCAGACATACAAGAATCTATAATGGATCCTCAATTCAATAGATTGGTTGAAGAGATAATGAGGAGGGATCGTCAATACTTTCTAAACATGATGGCACAAAGTGGAGCTAAGATACCACATGATTTTGACTTATCTCAACTTATGGAAAGTAGACCTTCACAACAAACTCAACCAAATAGTGGAGGACCAAATAATATGATGCCGGAGTCACCATCAGTTTTGCTTCAGAAACCAGCAATCCCACATACACAAGCTCAAATGCACGATACTTACACTCAAAGACCATCATGGAGGCCTTATGTTCAAACACATGCTCAAGATATAGGTCAACCAAGACAAATGGATACTCAAGGACTTCCTCAAAATTTTGACACAAGAAGACCTCATGCCAAAATTGGGGGCAACACAATGGAAAATGAAAGGCCCATTGAATATGGCTTATACACACAAAACAGATATGGGGTTCCTCAACAAGAAATTATGCCAAGTGCTCCATACATGTCGCAACAATATAGACCTCCATATGGACATGTCTACGATCAGTATCATCCATACATGCAACAGGCTCCTCCTCAAATGGGTGTTTCAAACATGGGATATGCTACAAGAAATCCATCTCCTCCCAAAAATAATTTGGAGCAACAAATTAGAGATCTACAAAAGAAAGTGGAAGACATGGGCACATCAAAACCCACATATACTATGAGAGATATATGCCCTTATCCCTTTGATAAGAGCATTCCCATGCCTCCGTTTCCTCCGCACTTTGCAACACCGAAATTTGACAAATATAGAGGGAGAGGAGATCCCAAGGCACACATAAGACAATTCTTCACAGCTTGCATTGAGGTAGCGGCAGAAGAAACATACTTAATGAGGTTGTTCCCACAGAGCTTAGGAGATCAAGCGATGGAATGGTTTTCTCAATTACCTCCTGGTATTAAGTCATGGGGTGACTTGGCAGAGGCATTCATTCAACATTTCTCTTACAACATTGAAACAGATGTCTCAGTTACTACCTTGTGCAATACGAAACAAAAAGAAGGAGAATCTTTTGCGTCATTTTTGCAAAGATGGAGGAACTTAGCTAGCAGATGCTCTTGTGAAATCCCGCAAAAACAAATGGTGGAAATGTTCACACAAAATGTTAACAAGGCTATTGGTTATGATCTCAGAAAAGCTTGTTTGTCTACATTCAAGGATGTCATTGAAAAGGGCCTAGCAACAGAAAGAGTCTTAATTGAACAAGGAGTTATCAAACTATTCAAAGAAAACAAAGAAGACTTTAAGGGAAAAGACAAACCAAAGTTTTGGAACAAGAACAAGAACACAGTTAATGATGGTGTTGTGGATGCTAACACAGTGAGACCAAAGTTCATCTTTTCTGGATCAAATTCTACCAACAATCAAGTGAACAATCAAACAGCTTCCAAACCACGAAGGAAGTACACTCCATTGGGAGAACCACTTGAATCAGTATTCAAAAAGCTTGTAGCAAACAAAGTGATCACGGTCCCAGATTTTCCTCCATATGAACCAAAGGTAAAACCGAATTGGTGGAATGATGATGAATATTGTGAATTTCATAAGAGCAAGGGTCACAAGACAAGTAATTGCCATCGATTGAAAAACATTGTACAAGATCTCATTGACAGAGGAGATATTGAGATTGAGGGACATTCATCTAACCAAGAGCATGAGGTGTTTAAGGAACCATTCCCAAAACATGACAAGGGAAAAGGCAAAGTCACAGATGATCAAGCCAATTACACCAGAACATCTTACAATTATGATTCCACTATTAACCACATCTCAATGGACAATCATATTTCTACCATTACTATCAAAAATAAAAATCCTGAGAATCCTCCTCAGCGACCTAAAATTGTCCTAAAAGGTGTGGGATCTTCATCCGAAGCTACCTCTGAATGTCATGTTACAACTCGTCGAGGTAAGATCACATTGCCAGGAACCCCTTCTAAGAATACCAATCTTCCGTCAACTAAGCCTGAGTACGATCTTGTAGAGCAATTAGGGAAAACACCCGCACTCATCTCTATTCTTGAGCTCTTACGTATATCTCCTGCACATAAAGCTGTCCTTGACAAAACCTTGAGAGATACTGCTGTCCCTACGGATCTAAACGTGGATCAGTTTCAAGCCATGGTGGGATACCTATCCGTTCCACACTCCCTCACATTTACAGAAGCCGATGACGCCTCCATAAGTCAGCCTCACAATGCACCTCTACATATTGAAGCTTTCATACATAAACACCGAATAAAACGAGTCCTGATAGATGGAGGAGCAGGTCTTAATATTTGTACATTGAGCACCATCAGACAATTGGGATATTCTGACAAAGCTGTGAATGCTACAAACCAAATCACTATTAAGGCTTATGATGATGAAGAGCGCTCGTCCAAGGGCACGGTCATCTTACCACTCAGAATAGGGCCAGTAACAAAGGACGTGATTTGTCAAGTCCTGGATCTAGACCTCACGTATAACATATTGCTAGGACGTCCATGGATTCATGAAATGAGAGCGGTCCCATCAACATACCATCAGTGCATAAAATTTCCTCATAATGGAGTCGAGGTAACGGTCAATGGTGATCCAAATCCATTCATATATTGCAATAACTTGAGATCACATACTGAGGTTATCATTCCCAGCAATCGTGAGGCTACTCCTTCTTCAGCATATATTGATCCTGAGTCATTAAAGCCCTCGACATCCAAACAAGGTGAACTTAGAGCCAAGTTTCAAGACAAAGGCATGGGAGAATACACTCTGAATCAAACAATGTTCTTACGACAAGTCATGAACTCCCCCAAGGAATATGGGCGACCACATCCAAATAAGCAAATCTCCATCATGCTCCTCAAATGGGATCCTACCGTCTTTCAAAAATGGGGCGAACTAGAGGAAGAAAGTTTATATAAAATGCTATATAAGGACGCTGGAGATGATACACATGATCAAATTATAATACCCTGTGAAAACTATGGTAAAGGTTTCAAAATTCTGCAGAGATTCGGGTATGATGGAAAAAGTCCTCTCGGACTACGCAAAGAAGGTGTCATGGAGCCTCTACAACCTGAGCTAGCTACAAGAAGGGAACGCTCTAAGGGGCTTGGTTTTCTAAACCCCAAGATTCAACACAAGAAAACAAAACAGATATGGCAAGTCAAAGTGGCTGAAGTTCAACAAGAGGATAATTATTCCACAGACTCCAATGAGTGGGAATGGGGTTCAGACAAATCCTCCAGCGATTATGAACTTAATGAGACATTTAGAGAGCCAGATGAACCTACAGAGGAGGAGGAGTTTTACAAGAAATTCAGAGTTGGTCAAGAACCGACCCATAAGGATCCCGCACAAGCTTCGTTTCAGGGCCCTAGGTCAGGATCACATAGGATGAGGACGCCTGTCCCTGAGGGTGCTACTAGTGATGATAATTTGGACTCACTCACGATCGACACTGATGAGGAGAGTGCCATTGACGACCTCGATGACTACCTTGACATACCTGAATATAACCACATCTTCACTATTAGCCTTGCGGATTCTAAAAACACTAAAGACCTTCCCCTCGTTCACCCCCAACTCATTGACTGGGATCAGGATGGACCACCACAGATCGATACATTTCAAAATGACGAAGCTATTGTTGATTATCTTGGCATTCGCGATGATCTTCCTCTTGGAGACCATAAAGCAGGATACGCCATAGAGCTAAATAACATGGCATACTTTGGTGAGGGTGTCGGGCCTTCTAGTCGCAAAAATGTGAAAATAAAGACAAAACAAGGGTCTTATGGCGAAAACCACACTGTGGCGCTCTCTGACTCTAAAAAAGTAAAAAGAAAGGACGTATCTGAGGGTGAAAACCTCTCTGAGGCGCCCGAAGATGGAAGGCTTGACATTCTCCCAGCATCATACGAGGAAAAATCATCCATGTTGGTAGAGGAGACTATAAAGACAAACATTGGTACAGCCGAGGTTCCACACAACATATTTTTGGCTCAATCATTGACAGAGGCCGAGAAAGCAAGGTTCATAAGCTTCTTTAAGGCACGACAAGTCAACTTCGCATGGTCTTATGCTGATATGCCTGGACTAGACCCCGACTTAGTAATGCATCATTTAACAGTCAAACCGGGGGCAAAACCAGTAAAACAGAAATTGAGAAAAATGCATCCACAGGTGGCATTATTAGTCAAGGCAGAGCTGGAGAAATTACTAGATGTCGGATTCATACGCCCAATTGATTATCCTGAATGGATTTCCAACTTAGTGCCTGTTAGCAAACCAGATCGCAGCATCCGAATATGTACAGATTTCAGGGATATCAACAAGGCTTGTCCGAAGGATGATTTCCCATTACCAAACATTGATTTAATTGTTGATCTCACAGCAGGCCATGAGATGTTATCTTTAATGGACGGATTCTCTGGATATAATCAGATCAGGATTGCACCTGAAGATCAACATAAAACATCATTCACTTGTCCATGGGGAACCTTCTGCTGGAATGTCATGCCCTTTGGGCTGAAAAATGCAGGTGCCACGTATCAACGAGCCATGACTACTATCTTCCATGATCTCATGCATGTAAAGGTGGAAGATTATGTCGACGACCTTTTGGTTAAATCAATAGACAGAAATACACACTTGGACATACTTTCAGTTGCTTTTGATAGGCTGGAAAAATACAAGGTAAGATTAAATCCAAAGAAATGTGTCTTTGGAGTAACCTCCGGGAAGCTCCTAGGATTCATTGTGTCTAAAAGAGGAATAGAAGCGGATCCAGCAAAAGTCAAGGCTATCTTGGACATGCCGCCACCCAAGAATATCAGTCAACTTCGGTCTTTACAAGGGAGACTCCAGTCCATACGAAGATTCATAGCACAACTTGCAGATAAGTGTAATCCTTTCCAGCACCTGCTACACAAAAACATTAAGTTCAAATGGGACGAGAACTGTCAACAGGCTTTTCAGGCACTTAAAGACTATCTTTTGAACCCACCAGTTTTGATGCCACCAATTCCGAATCAACCATTGCTACTTTACATATCAGCTACTCCAACAGCACTGGGGGCATTACTAGCACAGCAAATACCTGACGGCAAGGAAAAAGCAGTCTACTATATCAGTCGCACATTGGTGGGATATGAGCTCAACTACACACAAATTGAGCGTGCATGTCTCGCTGTGGTCTTCGCTTCACAAAAATTACGACATTATATGCTCACTCACAAGACCAAGTTGATTGCCAGAATTGATCCACTAAAATATCTGCTCAACAAAGCTACACTTACTGGGCGACTGGCCAAGTGGGTAATGATTTTGAGTGAATTCGACATAGAATACGTGGACAGAAAAGCAATCAAAGGACAAGCCATTGCAGATCAACTGGCAGATGCTCCCATGATAGATGATGTTCCTCTACAGTCAGAATTTCCAGATGAGTCCATTCTAACAATATCACCTGCAAAGCCATGGCAACTATACTTTGATGGCTCATACACACAGCACGGGGCAGGAGCGGGTATACTCTTTATAACTCCCCAAGGCGATTCTATACCAAAGTCATACCGCTTATCATTTCCTTGCACCAACAATATAGCGGAATACGAGGCATTAACAACAGGGTTAAGAATTGCAGTTCAGTGGAAGATCCAGGAACTTCGTGTTTTTGGCGATTCTCAACTTGTCATCCGTCAAGCAACTGATGATTATCAAACAAAAGATGAAAAGCTAATGCCTTACAAACAACTGGTAGATGATCTGAAACAACACTTTGCAAAGATAGAGTTTGAGCAGATACCAAGAGAACAGAATCGCGCTGCTGATGCCATGGCTACAATTGCTTCACTCATTGACCTACCACAAAATGAGACCTATTATGAGTTCCTGGTTGACAACCTGCTGATTCCGTCATATGAGATCACTCTCACGGAAATGATATGTGTTGTTGGTCCTGAATCCCAGTTATATGGTTCCATATTCACATACCTTCGCGACAACATTTTACCTCCCGATTTATCGAACAACCAACGCCGCACTTTCATCCGCCAATCCTCCCGATACGTTATCCTAGCTGATATCCTATACCGGCGAGGTCTAGATGGCACCCTCCTTAGATGTTTAGAGAGTGACGAAGCTCAGATTGCGTTACGAGAAGTGCACGAAGGGATATGTGGTCCGCATACTAGTGGTCCTACCTTGGCCAAGAAACTCATCAGGACTGGATACTACTGGCCTACTATGGAAAAAGATGCATATCAGTTTGTCAAGAGGTGCAAGCAGTGTCAAATTCATGGAGACCTCATACACGCACCAGCACAAGAACTACAGCCACTTGCATCTCCTTGGCCCTTTTGTCAGTGGGGACTCGATCTCATAGGCAAGATTCACCCTCCTTCTTCCAACGGACATAAATTCATTATCACAGCCACAGAGTATTTCACAAAGTGGATTGAAGCCGTGCCTCTCACACAAGTTACTGGGAAACAAATCGCTACTTTCATCCTGAATTACATCATTTGCCGATACGGGATTCCTACTTCCATTATTACCGACAACGGGCGTCCTTTCAAGAATCAGGATGTTCATGAACTCTGTGAGCGATTCCATATTTCTCATCGTTTCTCCACACCATATTACCCCCAAGGTAATGGCCAAGCTGAGGCGTCTAACAAAACAATCCTCAAAATACTTAAAAAGACAGTCGACGACGCTGGCCGTAACTGGCATGTCCAACTCAATCCCGCACTTTGGGCATATCGTACCAGTGTCCGCACACCTACAGGAGCTACACCTTACTCACTTGTCTATGGTGCTGAAGCCATCTTGCCTATTGAGGTCGAGTTACCTTCTTTACGGGTCTCCTTGAGAAACATAATCAATGATGAAGACTACAGGGTCTCTCGCTTACAAGAACTAGAACTGTTGGAGGAACGACGACACACTGCTTTTAATCATCTCAAGGCTTACCAACAACGAATGAGTCGCAGTTACAATCACAAGGTCAAGCCTCGCACATTTGAGGTAGGTGACTTAGTCCTCAGAGAGAACCCCAAGAATCAGCAAGATAGAGAAAAGAAGGGCAAATTTGAACCCAACTGGCTTGGTCCTTACATCATCACAGCAGCATATGGATCTGGGGCATATCAGCTCTCAACTACAGAAGGTGAATCTTTGGAGGACCCTATCAATAGCATGCACCTTCGCAGGTTCTACACATAAGCTCTTTTTGAGTATCCTAATGCAAAAATACAAAAAAAATCTAAAAAATTCAAAAATACAAAAAAAATTATAAAAACAAAAAAATTGTTACTTGGTGAAAACCTGGCAAACAGGCGCCTTGTGACAACAAAAAAATTGCAAAATCCAAGAAAGTAAAGAGAAATAATTTCGTCCAACGGTGAAAACCACTTCGGTGGCGCCCTGGGCAAGTACCATGGTGAAAACTGGGTCACCAGCGCCATGCGTAGGGACTTTGCTCCTCCCTCCTTCAGGATTCCCTTTCATTCTTTCACTTCGCACACAATCACGACCAATTCACTCACAATAAACTTACCCATTCCCATCATGGCTTGTTATTGATCTACCCGAGATTGGTTAGCCATTCATAATAAATCAGATCCTATCTGTGACTACGGCCAATTCCTGCGTCTAGTAATGGGTGTGGAACTGAGAACATCACATGTTTCGAGGAGTACAGTTTCTTTCAGCTCTCTTCAGTCTATCCGCGCACAATTCGCAATAAAGCAACATTTTGCATCGCAGATCCGCAATAAAGTTCCATCTTCTCCACAATAAGGTATCAGTTTCATGGATTCAGTCAGTTTCCAAGGAGACACAGCAGCAACAATGGGCTTCAACAAAATCAAATCTTTTAACAGACTCAGACAACATATGGTTCAGTGCTATCTATCCTTTTTGTGAAAGTGAACATTGTGACCACAATCAAAATTTGACTTAAACAAGTGACAAGAGACACAAACTTGAGGACTACAGTGGATGTGGGTGTCGAGTCTTGGTTTTCTTTTGGTTTTATCTTTTTGGTGACATGTCTTTTAGCTTTTCCGGGATGTCTTTGACTAGAGATTCTATCTCCAGGATGTCTTTGACTAGAAAGGCGAGGATGGGGTATCGTCACTTATTTGCATTTGCTGTCTGTGGATTGTCTTTTAGTAATACTATGACTTGTCCAAGGATATGAGGACACTGTGAGTCTAGTGTGAACTGGGGCATTCCTTGTTTGTGACTGTCTTATCTCCATGCAAACAGGTACAATGACTTTCTGGGCCGAACATATGCCTCGATTGTCATAACCTATTCTGCCATAATAAAGCTCAATGATGATAACGCACAAGAAACTCTTTCACGTTCATATCTTCTGTCTTCCATCCCCCTTTCTTGATTGACTTCCATTGTCCTTCTCGAGTCCGCGTAGCCCACTATCACATGACTGAGTATAATGACACACCAAAAACATGTGCATTTCATATAGTTGCACCTGCATCACCACATATAAGCATTTCATACATATAGATATTATAATGGCATCACATCCTGCATACAACACATGTTAGCACATCTCACATTTTCATTATATAAATAATCATTTGCATCACATACATTTTCATTTGCATCATGCATCACATATACAACATAAAAGAACAAAAATATATGGCCTTGCATCATATAAGCATCCATATCATAAAACATGCATCACATAAGAACATCTCATCACATAAGGTACACATGCATATAGCTGCCGCAAAAGATGAATCATCTCATATATATAATCAATCAAATGTGTCATAATACAATGATGTCAAAAGAATCATATGGCTACAAAAGAATCACCCGCAGGTGTCTACAATACAACAATGATACATCTACTGATACAATGGGAGCCCACTATAGCTATGAGGAACTCCCTCCCTCGGAGCCACCTCGCCTCGACGGAGTCTGAGCTGTAGATGGCCCTGCCCCTGGATCCCCCTGTCCCTCTGGTGGTGGTGGAGGCCCCATAACCCCACCGCTGGATGCCTGTCTCCTGCGGCTCCCTCCCGTAGCCGTCGCTGTGCGCGACGACCTCTGGAAGCTCCTAGCCCGCTGCTCCGCTGGCACGGCTGCATAATATAGATCCCTCCAGTAGGCGATCTCCTCTCCCGCTCGCAAAACATAGGCGTAGCCTGCCCCTGCATCCTCTGCTGCCCGCCTACCTGCCCTCAGAGCTGTCTCGGCCTCGGTATATCTCTGGATGGCCTGATCCCTCTCCCGCTCTGTGTCTCGGACCCTGATCCTGAGGTGGTTCCTCTCTCGAACCAAATCCTCAATCTCATCTGCCTGGCCCTGGCAGATCTCCCGCAGCCTCACCACCTCATCCTCCTCGGAGTCTCCGCTCTCCGCCCCTGCCTGTGGCTCCCCCTCTACAGGTGCCTGTCCCTGTCCCTCTGCCTGTATAGGTACCTGTGGCTGTCCCTGTCTCTGTCCCTGTGGCTGTACCTGTCTCTGTCCCTCTCTGGGACCCTGTGCTGCTGGCACCTGTAGGGGCAGTCCACCCCGTCCTCTCACCACTGGAGCTGCTCTCTCCTGACCTCCCTCCCTCCGAGGTGCTACCCGTCTCTCTCCCACCACTCCCCTCCGCCTCCGCCGGCCCCTACCTGCATCCCCTCCTCCCTCATCATCATCTCCTCCACCCTCTCCATCCACTGGCTCTGCCGGATCTGTCAACCTCGGAAATGGATGCTCTGCCCAGTACGCAGAGTACTCTGCGTCCATCCCTGCATCATCTACCTCTGGCCACATGTCCCATGGCATCGGCATCATCTCTGCTAGCTGCATCACTGCCTGATCATAAGATAGCAGTGGGCCAAACTGCACCTGATCTCTAACAGTACGGGCATACATACCCGAGCCTCGGGGCATCCTCTGAATCCGGCCATACTGCCTGCATACCCTATCCACCAGCTGTCTCTCTAATATATAGGGCGTCCGCCCAATCAGGTACCTGCTCCGGAAGGTGTAGGGTAGCTCCAGTGCATCATCACCCCACTCCTCGCACCCCAGGTACGGCCTCCAGATCACCATATCAATGTCATCAATGACTCTCCTCCAGTGCTCCAATCTCCCAATCCGAGGCTGGGATGTGATCATGGCATACAAATGAACAAAACTCTGTCCCTGTCCTCTGCCTCTGAAATGAATCGGCCTCGTCACTGGAAGGTGCTCATAGGCCCACACCTGCAATAGAGTCACACCGCAGCCCAGCCCCACTGATCCGTGGTATACAAACTGATGCAGCTCATAGTACAAATGTGCTACGACACATGGCCCCCATGCATACCTAGTGTGCTCTGCCATCAGCGTCTCCAAGGCCCCTCCCCAGCCCACTGCCAATCCTCGTGTGGCCCTGTCTGGACACAGGTATCCACTGATAACTCCCCCAATAACTGCCGGCAATGCCAATCCTGTGGCAGTCATGGTATCCCAGGCTACATGCCCTGCTCTCATCTCCAACTCAGGATCCTGAAAAACCCGTCTCAAGGCCTCCCTGTCACCGTCACGGTCGTAGGGGATCAACTCTCCATCAATGGGGATATGCAGTATCCTGTAGACATCCTCCAGTGTCACTGTCATCTCACCCATCGGCAGGTGAAACGTGCATGTCTCTGAGTGCCATCTCTCGGCCAATGCAGTCAGCAACCCCATGTTTGCCCGAAACTCAGGCACATAGAGCATATATGTGAGACCCATCTCCTCAATGGAAATCATGTCCTGGATGGACAACTCTGGACGCAGTCTCTGAGTCGATGGGAATCTCTCCCGTGACTCCAACATCGGCAAATACTCCTGCAGTCAAGCAAATCAATCTTGTCAGTTATCGTGGCATTCACTGTTTATCACAAAATGCTACTCGCTACCCAAATGCATATGGCTATCTACCCTAGTGACACTCACTGTTCATCACAAAGTGTTGCTATTTATCCTAGTAGTGCTCACTGTTCATCACAAAGTACTACGTGTGTGACATTCCCTGTTCATCACAAAGTGTCACTCACATTCGCACTCCCTGTTCATCACAAAGTGCTGCTTATCCTGGTGCTCCCTGTTCATCACAAAGTGCCTTGATCTATCCTAGTATTCCTAGAGGACCTGCTTGAGTGTATCCTCTCAGCAGCTTATCCAATCGACAGCGTATGTTCATCACAGAACTGCCGATTTGACCTAAAGAACTAAAACCATGCATTTAAACACATAAACGCACTTTTTCAACACACACGCGCTTTTAACTCATAAACGCGCTTATAGACTGCACAAACGCGCCTCTGCAACACAGACGCGCTTTCTAAACACAAACGTGCCTATTCCAGACATAAACGCGACCAGGGATCACAGACGTCCCTGCATGACATAAACGCTATTCAAAAGCACAGACGCTACTAAATTTCACAAACGCGTCCGCATTCAACACAAACGCGGTTCCAGGCACAAACGCGCCTGGACCCGACACAGACGCGCCTGTTGGACACAGACGCGCCTGGCGCTGACACAGACGCGGTTGCGCGTTTTTGCACTTTTAAACTACCCTATTTCTAGCGCATTTATTGCTCCTAAACATGCATTAATGACAAAACTTGAAATGCGTGAAAGTACGAGGAGGTTTTCGGGTACTTACCGGCTCTCCTGCATCGGCTGGTCGCTGGAATCGGCGGACACGATCGAATCTATGAACGAATGCCATCGCTGCTGACTGCTGCTGCTCTTTTCTCGCTCTGCACTGTGCTCTTCTATGGGTGTGGATGACAATGAGGATGTCTTTTGCCCGTGGTTTATCTTATAGCCTACCCTAGCCCTGCCCTTCATTTTCCCGAGTCAGTATTCTTCATCCTGTGATTTTGTCCCATTATCCAATCAGCCCATTCTTTCCCATCTTTCTTATCGCGAGATTGTCTGCAATTTTTCCAGACTTTTTCATCCAATCTCTCGAGGGGGCATATCATTCCCATCCTGGGGCAACTCTGTATCAGTTCATCTTATCTTCTTTGAAACAACGCGACAAGCCGCATTGTCTCAAAGAGGGGCAAAATGTAGACACCTAAAATTGTCATGTCTAATTAAATAAATATTTTATTTATTTAATTACTTTAGCTTAATTCTTCTATTAATTAAATAAATCTTTATTTATTTAATTAATTCATTTATCCTCTTCTAGCCTTATTTCTCATTTAAATAAATACATTTATTTATTTAAATTATCCCTTTCCTAAATTAAATAAATATTTTATTTATTTAATTGCCCTACTTCTTCTATTAATTAAATAAATCTTTATTTATTTAATTAATTCATTAACCTTTTCTACACATGACACATGTCATTCATCTCTTATTTCCTACACTACCTACCCCTTTCATTATTTTGGTATTTCTTATACCTACCCTCTAATCCTAGCCGACCTCTCTTTTTACACCTCTCAATCTTATCCCTCCATTTCATATTGTGTCTTCTATTTAAGGAGATGTCTTCTTCACTATCAAACCCTAATCACTCACCCCTAATGACTAATTTTGGAGGACTTGGCTATACTACGATCCTACTTGCAACCACATTCCGTTCTTTGTTGAGCTCTTGTGCATACAAAAATCTGAGAGCAAGCATATCAAACAAGATCAATGGAGATAGGAAGAATGGAGATCAAAAACCCTAGTGGACATGTGATGGTATAATCTTTGTGATTTATTGAGTTATTTTGCATTGTCTTAGGTTATCTTCATATGTTATGGTGGATCTTTGTTCATTGTTAGGCTAGGGTTTGGTGGTTGAATCCATTTTAGTCTTTCAATATTGTTGTTTATTGCTATCCATTTTCACCATATACAGCAACAAATGCTCCTCTTTTGTCTCACTGAAAATCAGAATGTCATCCAAATACATAATAATAAAATTACCCAAGAATTTCTTCAATACCTCATTCATCAGCCTCATGAAAGTACTCGGTGCATTAGTCAAACCAAAAGGCATCACCAACCATTCATATAGTTCTCCATTTGTCTTAAATGTTTTCTTCCACTCATCACCTTCTCTGATCCTATTCTGATGATATTCACTTTTCAAATATATCTTTGTAAATTATTTTTCTCCACTCAAATAGTCCATTATGTCATCCATCATAGGCAAAGGAAACCAATATTTCACTGTGATCTTGTTTATTGCTCTTGAATCAGTACACATTTATCATTCTCCATTCTTCTTAGGTGCTAATATTGTTGGTACTGCACAAGGGCTCAGACTCTCCTTGATCAAACCTTTCTTCAAGAACTCCTGCACTTGTCTTATTAGTTCTTCATTCTCTGTCAGTGTCAATCGTTGTGTAGCTTTGTTAGGCAAACTAGCTTCGCGAACCAAGTCCATGCAATGACTAATACTTCTTATAGGTGGCAATCCATCAGGTACATTATCTGAAATGATGTCCTCATATTTTGTTAGCAAATCTCTTATCTCTTCTGGGTGTTCTCCTTCCAGTTTTGGTTTCTTAGTCTTCTTAGGAATTAAGGCAAAACACACATTCTCATGCCTCAATCCATCCATGAATTTCCTTCCATCTACTAAACAGATTCTGGCATTCGTACAAAATTCATTCTTTAAAGGTTATTCCAAAGGCAACAAGGTTTGCTTCGTCCCATTGGCCACAATAGTGTATGTATTCTTCCTCCCATCATGTATTGTCTGTCTATCAAATTGCCAAGGTCTACCCAACAAAAAATGAAAGATATCCATAGGCATAATATCACACAAAACTTATCACGATAATTCCCAATTTTTAATTTAACCAAACATTGTTCACTTACTAACAAGTTATGTTCATCTTGAATCCATGCTATCTGGTAAGGCTTAGGGTGTTTCAATCTCTCCAATTTCAACTTATCCACCATCTCTTCTAAAACAAGATTATCTGAACTACCACTATCAATAACAACTTTACAACACTTATCAGATACCTTACAGCTGGTCTTGAACAGGTTCTTCATCTGCAAGGGCTCTTCATCTCCTCTGGTATGACACAAAGCTCTCCTCATTATTAATAGTTCTCCATCTTTCAATTTATTATCTGATCTGGTGGGGTTTTCTTCTGCCACTGTTGCTCTTCTGGTAGCCTCTGTCTTCTTACATTCAAATGCACGGTGTCCTTCTCCTCCACACTTAAAACAGGTTCCTCTGAATGTACTCTTGTCTTGTCTTCCAAAGTTCTCATTCTTGTAACCATCTGGTTCTGTCCTCCGGTAGAAATTTTTATCATCCTTCCAGTATGAATTACCTTATTTACTCACTTCATTGTCCTTGTTCTGATCTGTACTAGTTCCTCTTCCTCTGGTATATCCTCTTCCTCCTTGAAATCTTCCTCTGGTAAACCTTCCACCTCTACCTCTCTGTCTCTTCTCATGTCTTTTGTTCAATTTCTCTTCAACCTTTAGGGCATACCGGTAAGCCTCCTCAACACTCTCCAATTTGATCATATTGAATTCATCTTGTATAGACATCTGCAATCCATTCAAATATCTTGCAATTTGTTCAACTTCATCATCAACATGTCCGGATCGGATGTTCAACTTGTAAAATGCTTTGATGTACTCCTTCACACTAGATTCCTTATGTCTCAAATTCTGCAACTTTCGGAACAAATCCACTTGATAATTCACCAGCACAAACTTTGATTTCAACTTAGCAATCATCGTATCCCATGTCTTAATCTTCTCTTTACCTCTTCTTTGTCTGTCAACTTCCAAATGCTCCCACCAAAGAGATGCATGACCTTTCAACCGGGTACAGGCATATTTCACCTTCCTCTCTTCTGCAGTGTTTTCAAAATCGAAATGCTTCTCCATCTCCGAGATCCAATTCATCTGAATCTAACTTCCCATCATATTTTGGTGGGTAAAATAAGGTTTAGTGTTCGCCCTACTCAAAAGCTTTAAAAAACTTTCTTCATCCGGATCAACCACCAGTAGGTTTACTTGTTATGTCAGGGATTCTTCTCCTTCATCTTCACTCACATCTTCAATATGTCAGCCTCTTCTCTGGGTTGTATCCACGACTTCTAACCGGTTTGCTATTCCTCGCAACATCTCCATCACAGCAGGGTCTACATTCCCACATGCTCCACCATTCCTAGTTCCTCTTTGCATCATCAATTCACGCCAGTCCTCTGCAATTGTAGGTTGGATCCATAATCCACCACCCTACAATAAGAAATTCAGGACACATAACCACCGAAATGAAACTTCGCTCTGATACTACTTGAAGCAGTCACCGGTGAGGAGGGACCTCAAAGAGATCAATCTAGATTGGTTAGCAAGAGTAAACACAACGGAAACACAAAGATATGATGGAGGCAATGCAGAATAGATTGATTTATTGCATGAAATTTAATTATATGCAACTGGTATCAACCGAGTTACAATATACCAGCTCACAAGCCTAGTAGAATAGGTCACAACTAGGACCTTGAATCGAAAGATCTATCTTCTATGCACAGTCTAGCTATCTGATTCTCTGATTGCTTCTAATTGATTACATTTTAAAGCATAATTGCAAATATATGTATTGATCCAAAGGATCTAGTCGGCCCAAAAGAGATCAAAAACCCAAAGAACAAGACCTAACGTGCAAAAAATAACAAGGTTGGCCTTCGCCAAGAGATTCCTCTGGAAAATCCAAAGGATGAAACGTAGATCACAAGAAAAGGTAGGCCACACGCCAAGGAACATCAAGTTCAATGACCAAGGCTTTGCAAGCTTTAGAATGGGTTTTGGTAAATCACCAAAATAGGTCTCAGGCAACCGGTAACAAAGGAACAACCGGTAAAAAGAAACTGTCATGGAAACCGGTAGCGATATCTTGCCGAAAAGTGATCCAAATGCAATGTGGTCTAAAAACAAGAAAGATGATCAAGTCTTCATGTAGAATCCAATTCCATAGGATCTGATTAGCCAAAACTGAGACACATAGAAAGGGAAATTGAAACTGAAAACAAAAAACAAAATAGAAAGGAAAATGTTTTTGGTTGATGCAAGATTGTTGTGAACCGGGGGATGCTCCTGCGTCAAACTTTGTCTCTTCATTGGATCCATCATCAGAGCTCTTCTCCTCATCACTACCCCCAACTGCTGCCATATCCTCTACCTATATAGGGCCTCCATGACCTAGCATATGCTGCCAAACACCACCCCTACCCCTCACCCCATTGGATCCTGCTCTGCCTCCTCTCCTATCTCTACCATCATCCCCACTGTCACCCCCACCTCGGCCCAATTGTCCTCTTCCCCGACCTACTCCTCGATCTCTCCCTCGACCTCTCCTCCCCCTCTCCACACCTTGGCCTCGTCGGCCCCCTCATCATCCTCCACCATCATCATCATCATCATTATCATCATAAATCTCCTCTAAAGGTGGTAACGACTCTCCTGGATTTGTCAATCTTGAGAACCGATGAGTCATCATATATAGGGCATAATCCCGATGCATGCCTGCATCTGTCATTGTAGGCCTCATATCCCACACAATGAAAGGAAAATAGTAGAACTCTGTGCGGGCTATCACGTAATCCAATGGTGGCCCCCACTCTACTCTCTCCTTGTACACTCTTGCGTACAAGGTTGTCCCCTGTGGCATCAGTTGTGGCCGACCAAACTATCGATAGAGTTGAGACAAGAGGAATCTCTCTACCACATAGGGTGTCTACCCAATCAGGTATCTGCTCTGTAACAAAACCGGGACCTCTGTGGCATCCTCTGACCAGGGCTCACAATCCAAATATGGGCGCCAAACCATTGCATCCATATCATCTAGTACGTGCCTCCAATACTCTAGCTTCCTTAGCATGGGCTGAGAAGCTACCTATCTGTACATATAAAGATAAGGATAGCCCACGGGGTGAGATCTTTGCACAATGGGGCACATAATGGCTATATGCTCCCAATCCCAAATCTGGAGCAACATACACCCTACTGCTAAACTGGACCCCCGATCTCTGCCATATACTATCTCTTGCAACTCATGATAGAGGTGGGCCAAAAACATATACCCCTCACATATCGGGTCCTCTCTTGTACCATCTGTCGAAGTACACTACCCAAGCCAACTAATAATCCATGTGATCTACTCTTAGGAAGGACGAAACCACCAACCAATCCAGCTAGAACTGATGGAAGCGGGGCGTATCTGTCTACCATCTCCTGCTAGCCTACTGAATATCCAACAATGTGGGGATCACTAAAAGTCTCCCTTAGTGCATCTATCTCACCAACCTCCTCCACATCATAGACAACCATCTCGCTTGTGATCGAAATTCGCAGAATCCGATAGACATCCTCTAGGGTAATATTGACCTCTCCTATCGGCAAGTGAAAGGTGTTGTGCTCACTATGCCATCTCTTTGCTAAGGCCATCAACAATTCTTTGTTCTTTCGATAGGAAGGCATGAGCAACAAATGAATTAGTCTGCACACCTCAAGCATTGATCAATCATCATCGGTTAATCGACTACGCGGGGAGAGTGTCTTTGGGTATCGCTCTCGAAGCTATATGACACCTAAGTCTGCCTATATCAACACATGAGTACCATATCAGTTTCACCTATTCTAAGCAATCAAGCATCAAATCTCAATAAAAAAGGGGCACCTATCAAAGTGACGATAGTCAAGCTATCACACAAAGAGTTATAAATCGAACACTCTTGATAATTAGGTGGGTTTGACTTGACCTATCTATCATAATCCAAGCATCATATTAAAAATCAATCAATCAAGTCTCATATCGCAATCCAAGCATCATATCAAAAATCAATCAATGAAGTCTCATATCGCAATCCAAACATCATATCGAAAATCAATCAATCAAAGTCTTGTATCGCAATCCAAGTATCATATTGAAATCAGGACACATATCGAAATCAGAAATCATATCGAAATCAAGACTCATATCGAAATCAAGACTCATATCAAAATTAGGATTCATATTGAAATCAAGCAACATATCGAAATCCAGTATCATATCGCAATCAGTCAATCAAGGACACCTATCAAGCATCCTATCGATGACAGTTTGACCCATATCGACGATCAACCCATATCGACAATCAACCCATATCGACAATTGACCCATATCGACAATCGACCCATATCGAATCCGGACCCATATCGACAATTGACCCATATCGACAATTGACCTATATCGACTAGTAAACCATATTGACCTTTGAAACCATATTGACCTTTAACTCATACTAACTCTTGACACATCGAATTTGATCCATATTGACTCGACTCTTATTGAACGACGACTCATATAGACTCTAGACAGACTTTTCGACACTGCGCATCTCAACGGACGCAATTGACGCCTACCAACACATTGACGTATGCCAAACATCATAACAACCCTAAAGATCAAATTTGCACATGTTTCAAAAAAATTCAAACTGTTATGAATGCACTAAAACAGTCGGTGTACATGTGCTACGACACATGCGTTGTACTATTGAACATATGCACTAGACAAATTGACATATGCGCTATTTAATCCAACAAATGCGCTATAGGAAAATTCAAATGTGCGATGTCATACAACATATGCGCTTTGAAAAGGGACAAATGTGCTAAAAGAATTAAAAATTAAAAATCAGAAAAAACCCTACCCGTACAAGCAAAAAAATTGCAAAATCTAGCTAAAAAATTCACAAGGAAGGTTAGAATATCGAACTTATTGGTAGGTCGTACTTTGTTAGCCTATGATAGCGTCGAACGTGCTCAAATAGATGTTTGTGGTAGGAGGGCTCTATTTCTTCTCTCTTCTCCAAGCTCCAATCTCCTAATGACAAGTGCACAAATGAGACATTGCCCCGAAAAAACATAATTTTTCTCAATTCATCTCTTGAGGGGGCATATCAACATCAATTTCATATCGACACCAGCTTCATATTGACTTTTCATATCAAATCAATTTTTCATAACCAGGGCTTCATATCGACAATTTTGACAACACCATAACGAGAATTTTGGCGACATATCGAATGTTTTTCTTTGAATCAACATGTGGTCACAAGTAGCTTCAAAGAGGGACAAAATGTGGACACACCTAAAACTTGCACAACTAATTAAATATATTTTATTTATTTAATCATCATTTATTCATCTATTAATTAGACCAAGGTTTAATTAATATCCCTATTAGCCTATTAATCAAATTAAACACTTGATTAAAATCCATTTCTTCTAGCCTAACCTATTAATTAAACTAAGGTTTGATTAAATCTCCTTTAGCCATTTAATTGAATAAATCTTATTTATTTAATAAAAACTCCTTTTCCCTTTTAATTGAATTTACATTTGATTAAACATCCCTTTGCATTTAAATAAATCATTATTTATTTGTGAATAGTCCCCCCACTTGCAAAATCCTACAAATGCAAGTTGCATCCCTTTTTGGCTAAAATAAATCTTTTATTTTATCTAAACATTCATATTTGGCTCCACTTGCATTCTCCTACATTTTCCATTAGCATGCTAATATTCTTCTAGAACCTCTCTAACCTCTCATTAATTAGCCTAATTCTTCTAATCATGTCACATCCCTAAATTTGGGGGAGTCACTTCTCCAAATTTGGAAGAAAGTCTTCTAAATGTGTTGAAGACTCTACTTTCTTCAACAAGTTAACTTGTCGAGTCTTCCAAACTTGTAAGGTTATCTAACATTCAATAAGTTAACCTCCAAAGTCTTAAAAGAGCATTTAATGCCTCTTACAAGACATCATCTTAGCCCATGATGGTTGTCCATTTGGCCATCCCTCAAATTTGCACAAGAGTTTACATCTTGGACAATAGCATGTTCTCTTAGATAATGGCATTATCCAATGATGCCATTTCTTGAGGTTACCCCTAATGCTTATTTAGCATCTAATACTTGCTTAGCATCCTCTCAAGCCATGTCAAGGTGACATTTGTCAACTTGGGATTGGATTGAATTCCCCTCATGGATTGATAATTTTTAATCCTAGCCCTTGTTGAGATTGCTCAATCTCAACCATCCATTTCTCTATTTTCTCTATAAATGGAGCCCATTTCTTCAATCAATCAATCCATCATCTTGTGCATCAAACTTATAGTCATTTTGTGGGTTATCAAGGAGCTCAATTTGTCATCTTCAAGCACTTAGATCATCTTAGTTGCATGCTAGTTAGCTTTCATTATGTTGATAGTATCATGCTAATCCCATTTTCATGCTAGATTAATTCATAGTCATTATATATCAATTTCATAGCAATATCCATGTTAGTCTAATTAGCACACCATAAGCTTTCAATTTAGAATAAATCTTAGTTTCATATCTTGCATTTCATCTTTTCATATCATTTGATCATCTAGATAGGATCTTAGTTGCATCCATTTTGATCCTAGATCATATCCTTTAAATCTCGTTCTTTAGATTGTCATCTTAAAGATCGAGTGCTCTTCCAAGTGAGGGCCACCTTGAATCTTGAAGATCCATTTGATCATCTAGATAGGATCTTAGTTGTATCCATTTTGATCCTAGATCATATCCTTTAAATCTCATTCTTTAGATTGTCATCTTAAAGATCGAGTGCTCTTCCAAGTGAGGGCCACCTTGAATCTTGAAGATCCATTTGATCATCTAGATAGGATCTTAGTTGTATCCATTTTGATCCTAGATCATATCCTTTAAATCTCATTCTTTAGATTGTCATCTTAAAGATCGAGTGCTCTTCCAAGTGAGGGCCACCTTGAATCTTGAAGATCCATTTGATCATCTAGATAGGATCTTAGTTGCATCCATTTTGATCCTAGATCGTATCCTTTAAATCTCGTTCTTTAGATTGTCATCTTAAAGATCAAGTGCTCTTCCAAGTGAGGGCCACCTTGAATCTTGAAGATCCTTGGAGATAGAGGAGCATGAAACGTGCTTGGGGTTCTTGATTTTGAAGCTAACTTTATTTGGTTTCTATTTTGATTTCTAACTCTAACAAAATGTTTCATGTGTGTGTTTGATCTTTGTTTTATCCTTACTTTGGTAGGTTCCACGCTTTCCAAGCACACACTATCCAATCAACTGGCTAATCTATTCAATTCACTATCCAATCTATTTAGTTGACTACTCAATCAATCTAAGTTAACAAATCAATCAAATGAGTTAACAAATCAATCAACTCTATTAACTAATCAATCTAAATCATTTCACTCCCAATCAAAACTTGAGTTCAAAATCCCTCCCCATCTCTCATGAAAATCTATATAAACAACATCATTTTCTCAATTCAAGCTAGAATCACAGTCTTCAAAATAACTGCCATCTTTATGCAACAAATCCCAATGCAATACCTAAAAGTCACCTACACTAGTAATTTGGAGAAGAACAATGGAAGCACAAATCTGGAATAGGGAGTTTGAGTTTATTTAAATCTTTCAATTCTAGTATTTATTTCATTGCATTATGTTTGATTTTAGCTAGATTAGTTAAGGATACATAATCGTCCTTTTAGCCTAATTAGCTTAATTTACACGATTTGAAGCATGAAAACATTGGTGAACCCGACGTGAAGTTACAACTTATTGATCTAACTGTCTAATTTTCTAAAATTGCAGGGTCGTATTGATCATCGAGATGGAATGCACAACTAACTACACAAAAATTTGTAATTGCTCATTCTGATGCGCAATTGATGTTATTATAGTTCTCAATTGCTATTATAGAAATTCACAATTGATTTATCTAGTGCGCAATTACAGGCTTAACCTAGATTTCAATTTCTTGTGTCATTTTGGCTTTTATTTGGTTTGCAAGATGAACCCATAAAAATCTTCAAATTCTGAAGAAAGTTGATTTTTTATATGAAATATCTCTAAACCCCTGGCAAGCAAGGCAACTTTCAAGATTTCAAGTGCAAGGAAGATGAGAACATAGAAGATAGTAGAGAAACTATCAGTTCCTTTTGAAAGAAGAGAGAAAACTTCGAGAACTTGAAGAGGAAGAGGCCATAACCCAATACCATATAACTCTACACCAATTTCTTACCATGTTTAATTTCCATGATGAGATTGAAATACTAGCTCACATTATCTAGAGTGATCTTATCAAAGAATGACCTCTATATTCTGTCTAAATTGATTTTTCAAGTTCAATAACTAATGCGCAATTGCTCTGTTAAAAATTCACAATTGCTTAGTTATAAATTCGCAATTGGCTAGTCAAAAAATCGCAATTGTTAGCATATCAGTTTGCAATTGCTCAGTAGTTAATTCGCATTTGCAGGAATACGTTAAAATATTTGTGTCCTGTTTTCTCTTGGTTTTCTGTCAGTAATTAGTTCTATTTTGTAAACAGAGAGGTCAAATTTGTAACCAACTTAATCCAACTTTGAAAAGTCATGACTTTTCAATCCGAACTCAAAACTGCAAACCGCTTACACCATTGGAAAGATCTCCAAGAGCTCTAGTTCCAATCCTTTTTGGACTTGCCTACATCAACATTCATAAAAGATCGTTCAAAGTTTCGAGGGCTAAAAATGCTCCAAAGATCTCCAAAAATGCCATTTACTAACATGTAGAAAATAGTGAAAATTATATTTTTGATATTTTTGAAACTAATTTATGATCATTTCATGTTCTGGTTTTTCTTCATTCTTTGTCATTAAAGTGTTTTGTATCCATAGACAGAGAAGCCAAATCTGTAACCGAAGCAAAGGATTAGGTCGGAGAGCCCACCATGTGCTAACAATTCTTGTGTTTTCTTGCAGGGATAGCTAGACTTAGTTTAGCTAATTTTTCTTTTGGTGCTCTTAAAAAGAACAACACAAATCTCATCATTGCTATGTTGGTTAAAATAAACCCCATGTATTTTGGAGCAACATCTCCAATAGTTTAGAAAACATTTCAATGAAGGTTTAAAAATAACCATTGTTCTTCATGTCTTCAAGGTGATAGGTATATGCTCTCCCTTTAACTGGGTGACCAAAAAGCCAGACCCATCTTTTTCATGCTTTATTTCATTTTTTGCATTAGAATAACACCTTTAGAAGGCCTGCCTCCCAAGTAGCCCATAAGGCCACTTGTGAGAGGGAACGATCTAAGTGGCAATGACTGAAGCCAAGTAATCCAAGGCACTATAAACAAATGTGTATATGATGAAAATCATATGCGACAAGTGTTCAATATTGTCACAATGGTGTTATGCCTCCCTTAGTGCCTATACGATACGTTATAATTTGTGGAGCATAACCTCTACAGACTAGAAGACCTCCCTTAACGGAGTGTAAAATGTTGTTGATTGTGACCACTTGAATGAAACCCTTTCTAAACACTTTAGAAATTAGAAGCCCCGATTGAGTCAGTAACCAAACACTTTTATTATCATAGTGCAAGGGTGGGGAAGAATCTGCCCCCAAGACACTCACCATATATCTCCCAGGATAACGAGCCAATTGAGGAGCAATATTCTTTGGTTCAATTTCCAGAAAAAGGCAAAAAAATGGGTCCACCCTAGGGTGTGATAGGGTTGTTTGAGATGGCGGAGTATCAAGATGTCGGTTGTGGTAATACTTGTGACCTTTTGACCTTAGGAGAGTTTTCTTTATGTGTTATCAATTGACCAAAATATTATCGAAAACAAAATGGGATCTTGAAAAATATCTCCACATATATAAATATTTGAAAAAGTCCTTTAAACAAGTGCTCTCTTCTCTTAGATTAGAATTGTTTTCTTTGCTTTTCTACTGTGTCTTTGCAACATCAACATCAACAAGATCAAACACCCTCAACAAATTCAAGTGTCAACATCAACATCAAATCAAAATCAAACATTGCAACATTCTAGAAATGGAGAAACCATCTTACATGTTATGATCTTAGGTCCAAACCAATCAAGAAAACATCATGGACTGGCATTATGCATTTTATAGGGAATGTGAAGATTTTATCCCTTCTATTCGTATTTCACCATCATCCATAGAAATTTTGGCTCAATAAATCAAGACTTTGCAACAAAAAATGAGAGACATGACTAGTCCTAACAACCATAGGGATTGGTTAGAAAAAATGATGAGAGAAGTGATAATCAAAAGAGAATAATTATCATGCCAACATTCCTTCTCTTGTGAGACCATTCAAACATGCCAAACTTCATTCTCCAACAAAATCGCTCCTACTTCAGTTTAACCAACATTAGAGTCATGTCAACCTTCTTTTTCTTTCAGCCCAACATATCAATCATACCAATCACATCAACCCAACATTCAAACCCCTTTCAACCAAAATCAAATCCCATTCAACAAAAGTCCGAATCAATCATATCTATCCACCATTTCATCATCCCCTGAAGTCACACAAGACCAATCCACGCCATCTCTATTCAATAACACAATCTCCCAAGGGCTATCCATCATACAAATCCAATCTAATCCAAGTCATCATGTTACTCATTTCCATGCTTCAAAAATTCAAGATCCAATGCCATCATATATTCCATTTCCAAGAAAACCCGCTTAAGAGAGTCTAATTCAAAATCCTTTCTCATCAAGCCAAATTTTTTAAACCTTCCAAAAATCTTCCATGCATATCCAAACTCCTTCCTCGTCTCAAGAGAATAATCCAAAATCAGAAGGAATGAGTCATGAAATAAATCAAGATCAAGAACAAGCCCTCGCATCCTATCCAATTTTTCATCAAGATCTCATTGACCAAGAATCCTATGATTATCCCCTCATTCTTTTCTATTCCACTCATAATGATACCCTTTCATCTCAAGAACAAAGTATCCTTCCAAGTCCCATCCAACATCCTCCTCTTAAGCAAGATCAAGACGTATCATCCATCCTTCCTAATAATCTCTTTCCAAGTCAAGATCAAGATCCCTCCATCGCTTCATCGCCATATCATAATCCTCCATGTCCTTCACAAGAATTCCTCTCACTAAATGAACTTACCATTTCTCCTATTCCCCCTCATGATCCCAATGTCTCTGCACAAGTTTTTCATGATCCCCTTATCAATGAAATCACCAACCCAGACCATATTGCAGAGAATAATTTATCAATGATTGTATGTGCATCATTTTCACATGCCAAAGAATCAAGTGTGATGCCAACTAATGAAATCCACACCCAAATTATTCCATCATCTTCTGCAATCACAAGTATAACACCAACTAATAAGATCAACACTTGGTTGGTATCATGATCCTTTTCAAGTGCATCAATAAAAACAAATATAACACCCGTTCATGTCACAACTTCGGAACTAGAATCTATTTGACTCATACACCCACACTTGATAGACTGGGGCCAAGAGGATCTACCACAGTTGGATTGGTTTGAAAATGATGAGGTTATAGCAAAAACTGTGCATGAGATGCACCCAACTGAATATCCTTTTGAAAAAGAAAGATTTCTCGAATCTTCAAGTAAAGACCAATTAATTATCTACACAAAATTCATACCAACCCAATAACAACATGCGCCTAAAAAGATATTTTATCTAAGGGATAGGTTTATTTAAATTTGTAACACTGCATTTTCATATTTCTTTACTGCATTGCATCGCATACCTCCACTTCAGAGTGCATCATAGTTGCTTGAATATCACCATTGCACAACATATAGCTGCATATCATTATTGATTTATCATATAGTGCATCAATAAAACAAGATGATTGTCTGAGTCATTTACCTGTTTCAGTGAAAGGAGTGAAGGTTGTCTCATTTCCTACATACTGGTACATCAAGTTTTTTTAGAAAGTCTTAGGTAATTCATCTTTAGCGTCACCTTGTGATTGAGCTTTATCCATGGTTGTGTAGAGGTTTCACTATCAAGTCGTGTTACCTAAAATATATCAAATGCTATATATCTCACACATTAATCATTTCCTCTAAGTCATCATAGATACCTAGTTGGTCACGTGGCTAGCAAAAAATCCTAGATTCTACTTCAGTGTCGTTGTAATTGTCATACCCAAGTAGGTTTCATCACTTACAAGTCAAGACAAGAAAATAAAAGGAAAAAGTGATATGCCAAAATCAATATCAAAATATCAAGGCAAAATGAGCAAAGATATGTAATTGAAATATCATGCAAAAAAGTGCAATAAAAGCTTGACTAAGGCTGTATAACTCCATCAGGGCTATGGACACCTATTGGCAATGGAGTAATATTCGAGAGATTACTATGTATAACCTCATCGGAGCACTAAAAGCTTGCTGCGAGTGAGGCTCTATCTAGGTTGCTTTTGAAGTCAGAATAACTCATGTAGCTAGCCACATAGGATTCCAAGGGTTTGTAATGGTTATAAGGGTAGGAATAAATCCAAGTGCACACACATGGAAAAAAGAAGATCAAAGTTTCAAGAATTGATGGAGAAGTTTTTTGTGCCTCCTTTCATAAACCTTGGTTATGTAGTGTGATAGGTTGAATGGTCTTAAAGTCTTTTGGGAACGGATTGAACTCCTATCTTTGAAAAGTTTTGCACCTTTAAACCAGTTAGTGCATCTCAGAATGAAAGACACACACAATCATCCTTGTTCGAATAGGGATTGCATCTTCATCATGCATCTTGCATTAGCATAACTCTTATCAAAAAGTCATTGTCTCCATGTGCATGTTGCAGATCATCATGTCACAATAAGTCTGCATATTGGGGGCATAGCTGAAAAAAATCCTAAAAATCAGATAAAAGTCCTAAAAAAATCCTAAAAATCAAATAAAAGTCCTAAAAAAATCCAAAAAATCAGATAATGTCCTAAAAAAAATCCTAAAAATTAGAGAAAGTTCTAAAAAAATCCTAAAAATTAGATAAAGTCCTGAAAAAAGTCCTAAAAATCCTAAAAATTAGATAATGTCCTAAAAAAAATCGTAAAAATCAAATAATGTCATGAAAAAAATCCTAAAAATCAGATAATGTCTTGAAAAAAATCCTAAAAATCCTAAAAATCCTAAAAATATCCTAAACAAATACCAAAAATAATAAAAAAACATCAAAAACTTAAAAATAAAAAAAAACCAACCAAAAAAGATCAACCAAAAATATTCAAATACGATCCTGAAAAAACCCTAAACATTGAAAAAACTCTTAGAAAAAGATCGAAAAATCGAAAATCATTGAAAACTTGCAATAAAATGTCTCGCAAGAATCAAACACCCTCGCAGATATCCAACAAACACTTCGCATGAAGTTCGCAAAGGATAAAACTATCTTACCAAAATCTACAACCAAACTAATCAAACTGTCTTATCAATCATATCAACCATCCATATCAAAGTGATCATTATCTTATCTTAAATAGAAGAGGATACACTCGAAACCAGACACGTTAGTCTTAAATGGGGTCCGCAACTTTCTAAAACCAGACATTATCAACCATCACATCAAGCAATTAAACGAAGGCATAGATCAACAAGGCTACTGGATTTTGTCCTAGTTGGTTTTTATCTTTTTATCAATTAGCGATCAATCATGTTACTATGCTACTCAAGGATGTCCATAAGTGGCTAGAGGAGCCATGATGAGCATGATCTTTTTATTTGTTTTTTGTTTGTGGTGTGAACCAATGAAGTTATGGGGCAATAGTTCCAATGGGTGTTTGTGATTGGTATGTTCATTTGGCAAGTATCCTATGTAAAAATAAAAGTCAGGGATATCTATGCTTATGACTACCGCACATACCTTGACCCTTGGTGCTATTCCCAGAATGGAGGGTTCATTCCTTGTCTGCTAAGTGTTTGTTTCTTGCAATGAGATATCTTTACATCTTGGTTCCTTATACCCTGATGTACAAAGCTTCATTGTTACATAATAAGGCTCAGTGATGAATATGTGTTGCACTATGAATAAAGACACAAAATATTATTAATCATCAATCATATTATTTTATTTTATCATCTCATCATGTTGATTCTATCTCAAATATTATTTTCTCATCTAGCATATTCTACTTTCAATCATTTCATTTCAATTTCTACTCAAATCTTTCTAATTTCATCTCAAATCATTTTCTCACATCAACTATTCTATCTATCAATCAATTCTATTTACTAACATTCTTCACTTCTTACTAATATCTTCATTATTCATCCAATTTTCATCAATCATATATCTTGTACAAGATGTATTCTTCCCGAAACCAAACGTTTTCATCATCTTTGTCTTATACATCATTTATCTTTCCTGGAACCAGACACAATCATCTATCTTTGTCTTATACAGGATGTATCCTTCCTGAAAATAGATGTTTTGATCATCTTTGTCTTATACAAGACGTGTCCTTCTTGAAACCAGACTTTATCTTTATCAGATCAATCCTATCAATCAAATCAATCTGATCAATATGATCAATCCTATCAATCTTATCATTTAGTCAATCTTCGAATCATTCTAACCATTTCTTCTATCCAATCAAATTCATTTGTGTCATCAAGTTAGTCATTCTTCGTCTTATTTCGAGTGATCATTCATGCCTTTAATGCACAAACAATCTCTCGAGGGGGCATCCTATCTCCATAGTTGGGGCATATTGGGGCAATTTTTTTCATTTCTTTGAAACGTCGCTTTGACATTGTGTCAAAGAGGGGCAAATGTAGACACCTAAAAATGTCTCATTAATCATACACTAATTATTTGTCCCAATTAATTAAGTAATTCTTTACTTAAGTTAATTATTCTTCTAAACTGCCTCAATCATCATTTTCAACATTTCTAATTATCGAATTTCTATTCCTTAATTAATTAATTAATCAGTTAACCCTGTCTCAAATATTAATTATTTAATTAATAATGATTAATTCCTTAATTAAATAATCTTTATTATTTAATTAACCTCATTTCTAAAGATTAAATAATTTTATTTAAATTAATTAATTAATTCCTCCAAATCCCCAATTCAAATTTCAACTTAATTTCATCTAATTCCAATTTCCCAAATTTACATTTCACCAAATTTGAATTTCAATGAATTTCAGTAAATTTCATGTGCATTTCATCATTCAAAAATCTAAATTCAAATTCAAATAACATGAAATTGAATTTCAAATTCAAAGTCCTACAACACATGTTGAAAATCATGATTGGTTGATCAAATTAGTTAACTAATCAGTTAACTCGGTTAACTCTCCAATCTCCCCTTTTCACTCCAAATCACCTTTTTTGACTAATTAATCAAATTAGTTATCTCCTCAATCTATCCAGTCAACTAGCTAATCTATTCAGTTCACTATCAAATTTATTTAGTTGACTACTCAATCAATCTAAGTTAACAAATCAATCAACTTTGTTAACTAATCAATCTAAATCAGTTCACTACCAATCAAAACTTGAGTTCAAAATCCCTCCCCATCTCTCATGAAAATATATATAAACAACATCATTTTCTTAATTCAAGCTAGATCACACTCTTCAAAACAATTGTCATCTTTATGCGGTAAATCCCAGTCCAATACTTGAGAGCCACCTACACCAACAATTTGGAGAAGAATAATGGAAGCCATGATGCAACTAAAGGAGTATTCAATTAGTTTAATTGTTTAAAATCTCTTATTTATGCATTTATTTCATTGATTTGTGTTTTATTTTAGCTAGATTAGTGAAGGATCTATGATCGTCCTTTTAACTTAATTAGCATAATTTACATGATTTCAAGCATGAAAAGAGTTCTTATTATGATTTACAGCTAATCTTAGGCTTGATATATTTTGTTATTGCCTTAATATATTTTATTATTACACTAGATATCCTTAGGGTACAAAACTCTAGTGCGCATCCCTCATAACTCTTGCTAATATTGGTTCCATGGTGGGATCCTAGTTAGGTTTTATTGAGGTTTATCAATAATTTTATATGTTTAAACCTTATAGTAGATCAAGAAACAAAATTAGATGATGAAATAGATAGGAAATATTATAATTTTGTCCTCTTGACGTCTACCTAGTGAGAGGGGGTTGAGCACCAAGGGGATGGGAAATGGAAAGAGGGAAAGGGATTGTAGAGACCTATGAAAATATGTGTTTGTTAAGGAAGTTACTAGATAACCACCATGGGACACAATATAGGTGTAATGCAATCCCAAATAAAAAACACCCATGACCAAAGGAGACGAGATAAAATCAAGAGAAATCAAGGATCAAATTGACCTAGAAAGGAAAGGAAGAATGATCATCCCATACAGAGAAGAGAGAAGACAAAAACAAGTGATGAAAACAGAGGAGAGACACCCAAAAAGAATGGAGATGAAAAAAAAATCAAGGTTAGAACATGCCATTGAGGGTGTTGTTGATTGTGTTGACATGGGTGTTACTGGAAAAAGAGGAAAATACAATAAAAAGAAGAAGGAGAAGACCCCATAGAAAATGAGTTTTTTATTGAAAGGAATCGGAAGAGTATCAAGTAATTTAAAAAAAAAATCATAAACAATCACAAACCTAAAATCTTGTTGTGTAGGGGGAAAAGTGAGACTAAGTGAGCAAACCCTAATCCCACTCTCACGTACACACTCGTGGAATACGAAAGAGCCTATGGAGGCAACACACTTCAACTACTTCTTGTGAGGAAGAGAGAACCAAGGATTACCTCTTAGGGTTTCTATTCCCTTGCTGTAAATGAGAGATAAGAGAAATGCAAAGTGCAGATTTGAATGATTTAACCTAGAATGCAAGTATACACAAGCAACCCTAATCTGAAAATACAAATATGAGAATAACTAATATACAACTGAAAAGTACAGATTAGGTGACAAATTCAGAGGTGCACCTGTGCCAGAAATCTGAGCCAAAATGTCTAGGACAGGAGTGCTACGTCCTTGTCTTGATTCTGCAGACTGGAAGTTGTAACTAACAGATTGGGATCTGAAGGCTGCAAGTTGTTGCCCTGCCAAAATATGCTGAAATCAGGGAGGACCAGGGCACCACGCCCTTGTCCCAGGGGTTTTTATTGAGATCTGGTCCCTGGAACTATCTTTGTGTGCTTTGTCGGTCCTGAAATTCGCAGTGATGCTCGGATCCCGAATCTGCACCTGTAGCTGAAAATAGGGTTTTGGGTGGCTATATAGGGTTTTGCCTTAGTCAAACCCTTGTTTTAGTGATTCCCACCTCAACAAATAGCTGATTTTTATAGTAAAATAGTGTGTGCAAGATCCTATGATGAATGCAAACAATCTAGAGCAACCCTAAAGAGTAAACCCTAAATGCTTGTAATTGACAAAGTAAATTCTCTAAAGCAATGATGCAAAGTGATCTAAAGCATGAATGTAAATCAAATTGATGCAATGAAGCTCATACAAAGACAAGGAAACAACATGAAACCATACCCAACCCCAAGAGAAAGGTACAAGCCAATCTTCAATTGGCGATCTCCTATTGCTTTCCTACATCTTCAAAAGCCCCCAATTGATGAAAGAATTCTTGATGGATGCTTGATAAGTGTTGTTTAATGTTGTTGAAGACTTCAAAATATCTTCTCTTTCGCTACATAGAAGGCTCCTTGTAATTGCTCCAAATTTTTTTTCCTAGATTCCATTCCTTAGTCCTTCAAATGAAGAAAGAGAGCTCTTATGTATGAAACCCTAGATCTTAATTTCATCTTTAGGCTGACCTATAGGATTTGAATTTCCCACCAATTTATTGGGGTTAAGCATTATAATATCATAGAATTATGCTCCCAAATTTTTTGGAAAAATGTCAGGGTTCAGGTGCAAAGTGCACCCAATCCGACTAACTTTTCACCAAATTTTCAAAGCCATTAAATACGATGATATTAGAGTGAAATCCAAAGTTACAGCTCATTCTGAGATGTTTTAATATGAGAAATTGGGGCTTGAAGGTCAAAATAAGACATAATTAGGGTTTATGATTTAATGATTTATGGAAGGAATAAAATGAAAAAGGGCACGCTTAGCGTAAAGAGCCCAACTTTATAATGTGTGAAGTGGTGAAATATGAATGTAGATTTAATTAAATTAATTAATTAAATGCTTAAAGGAGATTAAAAATGCAAGATGCAAAACACACTAAGGTAGGTGCTAAACCAAGCATGGAATTGTGCTACCCCAGCAAGGGTGTACAATTTACGATGCTACACTTGTTGACATAGGAAAGTTGTAGCATAAAGGCCCCTCCCCTGCCAAAACCTTCTACAAATCCTAAGCAGAAACTAAATTTAGTTAACATATAAATAATTTAGATGACAAATTTAAAGAGTTCCTACAAACTTTCGACAAGGTCCTATCCATGAATGATGATTATTAAGAAAGGGTAATTTATACAAGTATAAGCAAATTGTAGGAAGAAGAAAACGAAAAGGAAGAAGATAGTTTGAAAGTGGGTGAATAAGTTAGATTGGTTAACTAATCAAATGTTGTTTATAAACCAAAGGTTGAAACATTGTGGGGAAAAGTCAAAACCCTAGACCAAGACCCATCCCCCTAGGGTCTAAAGATAGAATAGCTTTAGCACAAGAGTTACCATCACAAACATAAGAGAAGAAAGAAGAAAAGCAAGAGGAAAAAGCAGGATACCCCTTGAAGTGAAATATTGGGAGAAGAATATTTTGATATCAGGCTTGAAAGAGATAAGAGAAGAGAAATAGAACCTTGGAGCAACATAAAGAAGTAGACAAATCAAACTACACCTAAATCAAAACAAAAGCCCATGACAACACACAACATTAAAACAAGACAAAACTAAAATACAATGGAACTTGCAATCAAGATTCCAATTTTTTGAATAGATATTACATAAGCTTTGGAAAATGTATTCCTCTTTGAATTATTATGGGAACGATTGGAAAGAGATGAGAATGAGGACAAATTATTCGATTTTGTTGGATGATTAAGGAAAGAACTTGAATGGTATACGAAGAACCATCCACAATATGCAACCACATGGGATGAAGTAAAGATATAAAGCTTGGCTAAAATTGCAACTACAAGAAATCCCAATTGAGAGTGTAAATAGGATGAGATAATTGGTACAAGAAGACACTAAATTGGTGAAAAGCTATGATAAAAGATTCAAAGAGGTCCGTAGAAAACTGGAAGAAACCTTGACCTAGAAGCAAAAAATAGAATTGTTCATTTCTAGATTACATAAAGATATTAGAGAGAGATCAGATGGAAGTATCTTTGATAAATACATTAATTTAATAGCCATGGTATACCGGATCAAAGAACAACCTTGGAGAAGGCCAAAAAAGGACACAACTGCATAAGTCCTTGAAGACTTGCAATTAAAAGTGTAGAAACAAATAGTACAACGAGAACTTAGGTCCAATGAGCCTAAAAGGACCAAGGAGATTTGGTGTATATATTGTAATAGAGAAGGGCACCTATAGAATGAATGCCCTAAGGCCCAATATGAGAAAACAATTGATGTAGTCAAATTGATTAAACCCAAATCTATATATTGTGTAATTTACAAGGAATGGGACATTCATTTGACAAACGATTGTTCAGAAAACAAACCCAACCAAAAATAATGCAGAACAATGCAGTCAAGGCTGCCACAATCACAATTATAGTGCAAATCACAAGAGTGATGCTAGATATCATATACTACCTTGGTAGGATAACCAGAATGCATGTACTATGAACAATAATCAATAGTAGGGATACCAAGATAATAACAGGCAATCAAATTATAGAGGATATAGAGGAAGAGGTAGGGATAATAGGAGAACAAATGATGTAAATTGTTTTAAATGTAGGAAAGTAGGACGTTATACTTCAAAATGTTGGGCCAAAAAGAAGAAAAAGTGTGTATTTTGTGGCCAAGATACCCATGATGTCTTCAAGTGTGATATTGTTGTAATATTTTATTAGAATTCTAGTCAACCTTCCTAGAGTGATGAGCTACAAAGACGAGCAAGGGTAATACGAATGATACTAGAACATAGTATAAGAGGTTGTCATAAAATGGATGTGTGGTCCTTGGATACTTCAATAGAAGAAAATTCCAGAGAAGAGCTAATAGTTGAAAATAAGAAGAAATTTAGAGGAAAGAAGAAAGCAAACATGTGCTAACAAGGCAAGGAGCTTATACTACCTTAGAAACACACAAAAGTCCTTGATAGAAGAAGGATATGAGGAATATAGCCTTGAGGAATAAGAATAAGAATTAGTTTGCATCCAACCTAACATGAATCAACATGAGAAAGTTGTTGAGTAGGGAAAGCAAACAATTATACATCAACAATAAGAAGTGGGATGTTTTACAAAGGAGGAAGTTAAAATTTCAAAAGATCAAGCATCCCTTGCAAGAAAAAAAGATTTAGTGGTTAAGTTGATGCAATGATAAAAATATTGGAATAAACAAAAGAAAGTTAACTAGACATTTGATAATTAAAACTAGAAAAAAGGTATGTTGTTGATAAATGTGCATTTAAATGATTCAAAATTCCAATATTTTGTGGTAGACCCATGAGTGGATTTGAATATTATTTCATCAACTACTAGGAAGAAATCAGGGAAGCCTAAACTTATTATTTAACACCAATAAACAAAGTCTCACAGATGGTTTTGAAATGGAGATCCAAGGAACATTGAAGAATGTAGAAGTAAATGTAAAAGGAATTAAACAATGTGATGATTTTGAGGAAGTTGAAATGAAAGAGCCTTTTAATACACTTAAAAGGTAGTTTGTAAATTCAAATGGCATTATAGATTCCCAGAAAGAGGAAATTTCATTTGTCGATGACAATAGAGTTGTTCATATCCCATTGGGAGAATCAAATGATAGACCATGTGTAGAATAGGTGGCATCAGACAATGAAGGGGAAGATGTGGAAAAACTCTACTCGATATCTATACTTCCAAATATAGAAGAAGAAGAATATCTAAATAGTGAAGAGAGACTTTAGCTAGATAGTGATGATTGTAGCACCAACAACAACAATGAAGAGGTCCATGAGGCCTGGATGTAAAGTGGACTAGAACTAATATCCTAGAGAGTTTTCTCGATACACAATAAAACTAAAATTAGAAGAAAGTATATTAGGACACAAACAAAGAACCATAAGTCTAAAATCTTTAAGTTACAAATCAAACATAAATACAAAATCACAAAGTAGAAATAGACCAGGCCTTGGCAATTCCAAATAAGCTATAAAATGGCTATAAGGGTACTAATAATTAGAAAAGGGACATTTTATCAACACAGAGGTATAATGAAACTATCCCAAAAGAAAATAGGTAACCTAAGCTATAAAATCCCACTACTGGTTACAAACCCTAGACAAATCTGACTTGACATTGTGAGAAAGTATGATAAGCATCATTTGACGTAAGCATGTGCATGTCCACATGTAAAATAGTTGTATTATAGAATAAATAGGCAAGTAGGAAGAAATAAAAGCTAAAGCCATTGAAAAACAAGCAAAAAACAACATGTTAAAACTCCAAACTATAGTAATAATGTCTTCCACCTAGATAAGTCTATAAAAGACCTATATCCCTATCCTTGCACTTGCTCACTTTTAACTCATTTGTACTCTCACGACTATCATATTCTTCTAACTTTAGTTATCAGTGCCAAATCCTAGCTACTATACCCCAACACAAACACAAGATATGAATCATGATCACTCCTATTCTCATCTCTACTACAAAGAAGCCCCAATTGAAGTACAAAAGATTCCTCTATAAGGCAATGGTTACATATCCAAAGGGTGTGTTTGGGTCCCAATTGAAGTAATCTACACATGAAGATGTGATGAAGTACATTCACTTACTCATAGAGGAGATTGACCACACTACATTTGAGGGGTCATGGTAAAATTTATTGCAAAAAGGTGCTAACTTGTACTGACCAAAGCACACCCAAATTGGAGAGAAGAAGCCCAATGTATGGAAGGACTTCTCAGATTTCACATAGAAATAATGGATCGGGTTGGTATTGAGCCAATTGCATGAGGAGTACCTCTACCTCAACAAACTGTATTGCATTACAAAGGAGGCCATTCAATTCATAACTAGAGTATTGACACAAGGGACAATTCCACTAAAGAAAGACATAAAAAACAATAAAGTCTAGAAGTTGACTAGAGCAACTTTTCACGAAAAAAGCTTGAATATTAACAATATTATAAACCTCACAGTTTTATATGCAATAAAGGTGGTAGCCTACAAATATACTTCACAATCTAGGAGGGTTCTAGATCACCGTGGTTGCCACTCATACAACACATCAAATGGTGGTTGAAGAAAAATATTTTGACTTATGTGAAGTTCTAAGAATATCATGAACCGTTTTATCTATAATTACTTGCAATTATTAAATTATAGAAATGATATATATTTTATGGTTAGATGGATGAAATGGAAATGGAAATGAAATTGAAATTGAAATTTGATATGGATTAGGATAGAAATTTAAATGCAAATGAATGATTTAAATTGTCTTAATTATGAAATTTGGGATTGTCATTGCTAATGAACAATCGAGTGCAAGTGAATGCAGGAACAGGTGAACGTGGATGAAGGCAAGAACTTCGTTCAAGCATAGTTGTCTTACCTTTTTTACTTCGATAAAGAGATGGAATCTCACACACCACATTAGTTTTCATAGAATGCATCTTGCATAAATGAATATTTTAAGTTGCTCAAAATGAAATGTTTGTTGAAATTTGAATGATAAATTCTTTCATGGAATGCTCTTAATCAATGTCATTGATTTGAATGCTTTTAAATGATTAAGAATGTATTTTTATGCTTGTTATTCACACACACACACACACACACACACACACACACACACACACACACACACACACACACACACACACACACACACACACACACACACACACACACACACACACACACACACACACACACATGTATGATGTCATTTTATTCGAATGGTATAGATAATCAAGTGACAAGTTGTGTGTGTGTGTATAATGTATTATTAAGTGAATTTATAATATTAATTGATCATCAAATTGTATGTAATATATTTCATGCAATGATAATCGAATATCAATTGCCTGAAATACATTACATGCATTGATACTATCGTATTATGCATTGATATTATCGTATTATGTATTGATGGTATCATATTTGGTATTGATTTAATGGGTCGCTATTAACATCGACCATGCTATTCAAACAAATTCTTATACTGCATTAGTTCAAATGAAATGGGACTGTGTTTGCAACCAAACTTACACTTATCTGCCGGTTAAGTCGACCACCTCAACTTTCACATTAAATAAGCCATGATTGAGAGGGAAATATGTGCCTCTCATAGGCTGTTGGAATTGTTTGAGTGGTAGTCAAACATAAAAGAAAAAGGAGTAAAGCCACGAAATTAGGGAAAAAGAGACTCCCAACCAGCATAAGGCTTATATAGCCATTGCCTAGTATACACACAATAGGGAGAAAAAAGAATACGAAACCCCAGAAGTCATAGGGAGGCAAACAAAGGAGAGGAAAAGAAGTGATATCAATCATATTCTTCACCAACCAGGTCAGGAGAATAGTTGGACACAACGCCTATCTTTTGTAGAATTGACTCAGAGCTCACACGTGGGCTCTAAAATGTTGTGATATTGTTTTAAAGTTTAAAATATAAGTATCTGTTAATCTCTTGTGAATAGATCGATTGAACATAGTTATATGATAACAAACTATCATTTATTTATTGTTTGTTGAGAATGAATTTATTGGCATTCTCATATTTCTGATCAAATCGTGAAGATACATCAACATTGTATATATATACATATATACACATACACACATACATGAGAATTGTTTTTACATATATACTAACTATGTACATGTTCAAATCTCAACTTGAAAGACAATAAGCTTGATGAAAACACACAAAATTTGAGATATTCTTTCAACCAATTTTCTTAAAAAAATAAACCAGACAGAAAGAGAGAAAAGTTATGAGTTAATAAATCTGAACTAGAAATATGGAAATGCTTTTTAAATCCAAAATTATGAAACATTCTTGGAAATTCAGGAATATCTGAATGTTATTAGAAGTAATTCCTGTAGTAAATTGAAATCCTGAAGCTAAATGAATTCCTGTAGAAGAACTAAATCAATTCCTGTAGCGGAATTTAAATTACTTCTTAGCAAATTTATAGTTGATCTGTAGTAAATCTGAACAGTAATGAAGTTGAAACCGAGTTATAGTATTTTGTATTTTTATTATTGTTTGGAACACAAGTTTATGACTACTATTCTTTGTTTACACTCCAAAATTGTGTTTTCACACACTAGTAAACAAAAAACTTGTTAGTGGATTTGTAAATATTATGAAAGTATACTTGAAACTTTGAGAGGAATAAAACTGCAAGAATGTGTACTTATTATTTTCTTTAATTTATATGCAATATGTGCATGCATGAGTTACACCTCCTTTTATTTGAACTTATTTAATTTACTTTAAAACTGAAAAGATTGATTGTTACTTGCAAACTAAATCTACGATTTGACTGTATTTGAACTAAGAATGCTTGTGAGAAAGTGCATATCATATATATTTAAAGATGTAAATTGAAAGGAAATAGGCATGATAGACAGTTGAATGTGCTTGTCATGTGTTTTGGGGAAAGTTTACATTTCGGGATGAGTGTCAAATATGGGGTTTAGAGAGAGTATAGTTTGCTTTTCCAAACTATCTTTATTGCTATGCATGGCATTATACTCGACCAAGTAAAAACTTATTGACCATTGGAATAGATGGGTTTATTTATTACTCTCTACCATATCCTTGTTATGATCTTGCTTATTTCTTAATTGAGTTAGAATAATAGAAATGCATGTATCATTCTAGGCACGCGCTATATTCCATCTTGTATATCAAATTCTTCTTGCTAAGCAATTCGTGCAGGGTCGGGTATTCTAAATTGATTAAGAATCCCAAGGAAGTGTATGCTTAAAGGTTGGGTGGGAAAAGCACCCAAATCTTGTTCTCGTCTTCATTCGAAGGATTTAAATGAAGATAGCTTATGGATTGAAGATCTATGGACACATCTCATCTCTTTATAGTGTATTATTTTGTAATTGAAAACTTTAGCTTAAGGCAACTGAAATGCCTAAGTCTTGTAAAATATCATAGATAGAGAAATTGTATGATGTAATGCTATGAAGGATTACACTTTATGAAAAGAATACTATGTAATATCTATTTATTGGATTTAGACTTGTTTATCTGTTATTAAGCTCACACACGTAATAATCTTATTTGAATAATGTTATGTGAATATGGATTGGATTGAGAAAAGTAAATGAATTTATTGAGAGAATTATGAATTTATTTAAGAATAAAGAGTTCTCATTTTATTATGAAAGTTAGAATGTTTACGTCTTTACAAAGAATGAAGTTGTTGGAGAACGCATCATGGATGAAACAAACAATGCATCAATTTTGGTATGGCACTCTATTAATCTGCATTGTTTTTTTATTTTGTGTATTAATTACCATAGTATACCGAAAAAGTGTGGGACACAACCAAACCGGTAGCAACCCAAATTCTCGAATATGTTATGAATTTTCTAGCTCCTAACGCCTTCAAGGCTTCCCAAAATAGAATGCAGGACCAATGGAGAATATCAAATGCCATTATCCAAAAATATCTCAACACCATAGTATTCAAGGTTGATAAAGATTTCATAGAAATGGATGTACTAGAGCCAAACCTCATGGATAACTCCACTGCTATATGAGGTATCAGATGCAAAAATTAAGTCCTAAGTGTTCCATGATAGCAATATCACAATTTGACTTGTTGTGGAAAATATCTCCTACCCATCAATTAATGAGCCAAAGGGGCTCTATAATGAATGGTTCACAAGGCACAAAACTTGTTGAAGGTTTTGCAAATGGGGTTGCAAGCTAAGTGGGTTTAACCTTGGAGGAAACTTCGTGGTTAAGCCCACTCGAGTTGGAGTAGTACCGGGATGGGTGACCTCTCAAGAAAGCCCAATGTTTCACTACTGTGAGCATCACCTAGATGCAATGAGTGGTAAGTGGACCATTCATTCTCATGAGAGATGGGTTCTTGTGAACCACTACTCATACAACACGAGTCAATGAATTTGACTAGAAAACTACACGGTTGATAGCAATATTATAATATTATTGAACTACTTAGAAAGTTACAAATACAACCAAGAGAAACAAAACTGACACATATATAATACCACCACTACCATTGACCCGAGAGAAATGAAATCTAATGTATCAACAGGTATGAGCTAACCCAAGGTGCTTTCATTGCTTGATACCTACGATACTTGGAATAAGCTTCTTGAAGGATATGACAAACACTTCAAAAAGAGGTGGTGAGGAATTAGAAATGACTGGAGCTAGGGCTAGAAAACCATTCATTCTCATGAGAGATGGGTTCTTGTGAACCACAACTCATGAGAGATGGGTAATAAATGGACCATTCATTCTCATTAGAGATGGGTTCTTGTGAACCACTACTCATAAAACATAGACCAATGAATTTGACTAGAAAACTACACAATCGATAACAATATAATAATATTATTGAACTATTTAGAAAATTACGAAGAGAAACAAAACTGACACATATATAATACCACCACTAGCATTGACCCGGGAGAAATGAAATCTGATATATCAACAAGTATGAGCTAACCCAAGGTGCTTTCACTGCTTGATACCTACGATACTTGGAATAAGCTTCTCGAAGGATATGACAAACACTTCAAAAGGAGGCGGTGAGGAATAAGAGATGCCTGGAGCTAGGGCTAGAAAACCAGGGCATCCATTTCAGGGGTCGATCAGTCATGCGGGAAAGAATCGCTTCACCCGGACTCGCTTTAAAGGGCATGTCGAGCGGGTGAATGCCCAACCGTTCGATTGCTCTCCCGCTGGCCTATAGATAGTAGGGGTCCAATCGGTCGATCTTACTCACGAAGTGCAGTGAGCGGCAGTGGGCAAATCGGCCCAGAATTTGTTCGTCTAAATCTGAAATCGTGTGGATTTGATTTTTGTGAAGGAAGGATAAAGCAGAGGGATTTTAATTATGGAGGATGGGAAGCACCGATCGAGGAGGGATGATGCAGACAGGAAAGAGAGTTATAGAAGAAGCGAGCGAGAACGCAATGGCGAGAAGCATACTGAGAGAGAGAGAAATAGAGACAGAGAAAGGGAAAAGGGAAAGGAAGAAAAATCTGACAGAAAAAGAGTCAGGGAAAAATCTGAAGAGAGGGAGATTGAGAAAAAGGACCAAGATTATCGAAGGTCAGAGAAGGAGAGGAATTCAGAGAAATATAAGGACTCAAGGTATAGGGATTACAGGGACAAGGAAAAGGAAAAGGATAACACTAAGAGTAGGCATAGGGATGACCGGGAAAGAGTTAAAGATAAGGAGAAGGATGAGAAGGAGAAACTCAAGGAAAGGATCAGAGACAGAGACCGCAAGCAGCGGGATTCTGAAAGGGTTAGGGATTCAGATTCCGACAATGAGCGGGATCAGAAGCGAAGAAAAAAAGAAGATTCTTTAAGAGGAAAGGAAAGAAATAAGGATAAGTATAAGGACGATGATAGAGAAAGGGAAAGGGCCAAAGAGCACACCAGGTACACATTTGTGGTTTTATGTTGTTTTTAGATCACTACCAACTTAGGTACTGGTTTTTTGAACTTTTAAAAATATTTGCTTCAGGCACAGGGATGATGAAGATGTTGGAAGAAGAAATAGAAGCGATAGGCATAGGGAAGAGGACGAAGATGCCAAGGGCAGGAAAATTTTGGATACAAAGAAAAGAAAGAATGAAGAGAGTGAGGAGGAGACAAAGGTTAAAGAAGATATGGAGGAGGAGCAAAAGAGGCTTGATGAAGAAATGGAAAAGAGACGGCGGAGAGTTCAGGAGTGGCAAGAGCTCAGGCGGAAAAAAGAGGAAAGTGAGAATGAGAAAAGAAAAGAGAAGAATGAACTGGAGCCTAAATCTGGGAAGAAGTGGACTCTGGAGGGTGAAGAATCAGATGATGAATTGGATTTAAAAAATTCTATGGTTGAAAATGGTAATGTAGCACTTGATGAGGCTGGAAGTAAAAATCTGCAGAATGGAGAAGCCATGGATATTGATAAAGTGGAGGCCAATGATGAAGAGGAAGTTGACCCTTTAGATGCATTTATGAACACATTGGTTGTGCCTGATACTGAGAATGTGAGCAGCAAAACTGATAATTCCATAAACATCGGAAAGGAAGTGAAGGATATAAACAAAAAGAAATCAAACAAAGGCAGTCTTGGAAGGATTATGCCTGGTGACGATTCTGATGCAGACAATGATGAAGTTGGAGATGATGACGAGAATCAAATAGATGATGAAGATGATGATGAATTCATGAAAAGAGTGAAGAAAACTAAAGTTGAGAAGTTATCGGTTGTAGACCATTCCAAGATTCAATATCCTCCTTTTAGGAAGGACTTCTATCATGAAGTAAGAGAAATTTCTCTGATGACAGCAGAGGAAGTTGCAGCATACAGAAAGGAGCTAGAGTTGAAGATTCGTGGTAAGGATGTGCCAAGGCCTGTGAAGACATGGAACCAGACAGGATTGACACGGAATGTCCTCGAAGTTTTAAAGAAATTAGGATATGAAAAACCTATGTCTATACAAGCCCAAAGCCTTCCGATTATCATGAGTGGAAGAGACTGTATTGGTATAGCAAAAACAGGTTCAGGTAAGACTCTCGCATTTGTTTTGCCTATGCTAAGGCACATCAAGGACCAGCCTCCTCTAGCTTCAGGTGATGGCCCGATTGGACTCATTATGGCCCCCACAAGAGAGCTTGTACAGCAGATTCATGCTGATATTAGGAAATTTTCCAAGGTTCTTGGCTTAAGTTGTGTGCCTGTCTATGGAGGATCTGGAGTGGCACAACAAATCAGTGATTTGAAGCGAGGTACCGAAATTGTTGTTTGCACACCTGGTAGAATGATTGATATCCTATGTACAAGTGGAGGTAAGATAACAAACCTAAGCAGAGTCACCTACCTTGTTATGGATGAAGCGGATCGGATGTTTGATATGGGCTTTGAGCCTCAGATTACTAGGATAGTTCAAAATACAAGACCAGACAGACAGACTGTGCTCTTCTCTGCCACATTCCCTCGGCAGGTGGAGTTTCTTGCTCGGAAAGTGTTAAATAAACCAGTGGAGATTCAAGTAGGTGGGCGTAGTGTTGTTAATAAGGATATCGCACAGTCCATTGAAGTGCGTCCTGAAGGTGAGAGGTTTTTGAGACTTTTGGAGCTCCTTGGTGAGTGGTATGAAAAGGGTAAAATTTTAGTGTTTGTGCATTCTCAGGAGAAGTGTGATAGTCTATTCAAGGAATTGCTTAGACATGGCTATCCATGTCTTTCACTTCATGGAGCCAAGGACCAGACAGACCGGGAGTCTACTATTTCAGATTTTAAGAGCAATGTGTGTAATTTGCTAATTGCTACTAGTATTGCAGCAAGAGGTTTAGATGTTAAAGAGCTCGAGCTTGTAGTAAATTTTGATGCACCAAATCACTATGAAGATTATGTCCATAGAGTGGGGAGAACTGGAAGAGCAGGTCGCAAGGGTGTTGCTGTTACCTTCATTTCTGAAGAAGAGGATAGATATGCTCCCGACCTTGTTAAAGCATTGGAGTTATCTGAGCAAGCTATACCCGAGGACCTCAAAAAACTTGCGAGTGGGTTTATGGCCAAGGTGAGCCAAGGTACTGAACATGCTCATGGCACTGGTTACGGTGGTAGTGGATTCAAGTTCAATGAAGAGGAGGAGGAAGCCAGGAAAGCTGCAAAGAAAGCCCAAGCAAGAGAGTATGGATTTGAAGAATATTATAAGTCTGATTCTGACTCTGAAGATGATGGAATACGCAAGGCAGGAGGTGACCTTGAACATTCTGCAGCTCTTGCTCAAGCTGCAGCATTGGCTGCAGCAACAAAAGCAAGTATTACTTCAATGCCAATGTCAGTGCCCAACTCAGGAGCACTAGCAACTGCGGGCTTATCGACTGGGGCTCTACCTGGAGAAACTTGGGTAGGAGGGACAGCAACTGTTTCCGGCCTTTCTGGAACAACATTACCTGTATCTGGTCTGGCCGGTGCCTTCCCTGTTCCAAATGATGCAGCTGCGAGAGCACAGGCCTTAGCTGCAGCTCTTAATCTACAACATAATCTTGCAAAGATACAGAAAGATGCTATGCCAGAGCACTATGAAGCTGAACTAGAAATCAATGATTTCCCTCAAAATGCACGATGGAAGGTAACACACAAGGAGACCTTGGGACCTATTAGTGAGTGGACAGGGGCTGCGATCACAACAAGGGGTCAATATTATCCTCCTGGAAAAATTCCTGGACCAGGAGAACGCAAGCTTTATTTGTTTATTGAAGGTCCGACAGAATCATCAGTAAAGAAAGCCAAAGCTGAGTTGAAACGAGTCTTGGAAGATTATACAGCACAGTCTCTTTCTTTACCAGGATCGGTTCAACCTGGGAAGTACTCTGTTCTATGAAGTTTTTAAAGGAATGTTGTTTGGACTGTTTTCATTTCTATAAAATTACAAAGAGTGAACTGATAAATTGTATATCACTATCATTTGGTACTGTTACAATAATGATTCTACATTATTATTTCAATACTTTTCAATCACCATCACTTTGATGACCATATCTGCAGTGGCCATTGGAGCAGTTTTCTTCTGCCTTGCTCTTCTACATATAATTGCTGTACTTGAATAGTGCTCGTAGTGCATTTGAGGTGTGTTAAAAGTGTAGCTTTTCATGTCCAGCATTATCTTATATTTGAAGTATGATTTGGCTGTAGTGGTATGCTTGTTGAATTTGTAGTTCCTTTTATATCTTCTGTGCAGTGACTTATTGTATCTTTCATCTTTGGTAGGTATGCATCTTTTGGTATGAAGATAGATGTCAATTAGTTAAATCTTATCTGGAGAAATCTGATTCAATTAGCATACTGCAGATTTAATTTTTCTATCAGGTCATATGCAGCAAATAATAAATTTAGTTGCATGCCATCATTTTCTGTATTTTGACAAGAATGCCAAGGGAAGTCACATCATGAAAGCTTGAAGTGCCTACAGAGAACAATCTATACGGTACCATATCCAGTTGATTCTTTCTCATTTTGAATGAAATTTGTCACTAATTTTACATTTTTCCACAACTGTCTATCATGAGGCCAATTTTAATTTTGATTGTATTGGCAGGTTATGATACATTTCTGTTTTTCCCATGCAACTTTCTATGAAGTCCATATGGAGTGATTTGATTCAATTGCTTTTGAGATTTGATCATATGCTAGAAATGAAGAAGCCTATTTGATGAATATCAGTGGCTGTAATATAAACCGCATCATTTTTATGACGCAAAAAGTGAAGATGTTTCTTGTTTTTACAGCATGGCTCCATTAATCTTGTTTGACTGTGTTTGATATTTCTAATCTTTTTGGCTTTACATCCTAGGCATTCCAGGTGTTAAGTAGTTGTTGTGACATTTTCGCACATCGCCCCATTGCGAATGGGGACCCCCTTGTTTTTGCTTTTTAGGGTAGTGTTTTGGAGTCTTAAGGTTTTGTCTCCATTCTCTTGCCTCTGAGTTTTTCAAAATTTGGAGGAGCCATCAAATTGATAAGGAGAAGTATTGGTCGAAAGGGTGTTTTCGTGCTACAAATGTGCTCAGATAGGTCGAAGGAGTAAAATCGCGATTTCCCGAGACCAATTCTGCTAACTTCCTAATTTTAGGAAATTTTGCTTGTTTGTTTTTTTCCAAATTTAGAAAGTTTTGTTTTTGGCATTTTGGGGCCAATCTGGGAACTTGCTTTTTCGGTCTGTTTTTTTTCTAAAAAGTAGAAAGTTGCTTTTTGCTTTTTCCAAGATCACGGATGGTTTCAGAGTCAGGAAAAGAGTGAAGTCAAGAAGGTTCATCCAGAACAACCAGTTATGAAGTTGCTTTCAAATCCAGAAGATGTTTTCTAAAAGGCTAATTGAAGATCACCATAATTTGACTAAGTCTAGAACTCAAATTAAGAAATTCCTTGTTCAAATCATGAAGAATGCCTGTCCATGGAGGAATTTCTTGTTTCATGATGAAGTTTGCTATGGGAAAAGAAGAAGTCTCCTTGCTCAAGTAATGAGTTAGCCGGAGTCAAGAAATTCCTAACTAAGCATGAAGTTTGCTCAAGAATGGTGAAAATTTCTTGTTTAAATGTCAAAGTTCACTCAGCAATGAAGAAATTTCCAAGGCAGCACCAAGTCCGCCCATGGTATGGAGAGGAAGAATCCTCAACCATGATGAAGTCCGCCTAGGAATGGTGGCAAAATTTCCAAGCCAACACCAAGTCCGCTCTCAAGACATAGCAAATTTCTTTGCTCCATGCTGAAGTCCACCCAAGGATAGCACAAACTTCCCTTCCCTACTATGAAGTCCCCCCAAGGTGAAGGAAATTTTTGTCAAGTGCTAGCAATGTCTGCCCCCCATGGTGAGTGAGAAAGTTCCCTAAGCCACATGAAGTCCGCCCTAGGTGGATAAATTACAAGAAAAACAAAGGTTTGAAAAGCCAGGACAAAATTCGCCCAAATGTAGAAGAGAAACAATGGGGTGGATTAAAACTAGTATGGAATTAAAGAGAATTAAAACAAAAAGTGAAAAGCATGAAGGAATTCGCCAAAGTGTTGATGACAAGGTGAATAAAGCAAAAGCCAAACACAAGAAGAAAAGTCACTCAAGTGAGAGAGAAGAGTTTGAAAAACTTTGACAAAGTCTTGAAGGAGAAGAAAAAGGAATTAAAACAAGAATGCGCCCAAGTTTTGGAAGAAAAACAATTAAAGCACAAGTAAAATCGCTTAAGGGAAAGAGTTTGAAAGTGAATTAAGGCAAAGAGATTAAAGCAAGAAATTGCCATTAATTAAAACAAAAAAAAACAAAAGGGAAGGTTCGATTTCAAGCCCAAAGCATGACTTGATTCATTGCAAATAAAACTCATTAAAACAAAAAAACAAGGCAAGGCAAGGGTCGAATTCCCTATCAACATAGGCATTGGCAATTCATTATTTACAGGTTGCCTCTCATACTTAGAAATTTGAGCTCTTCCAAGAATTTCTTTCAAGTTGAGGGGTGGATTTTTAAAGTGAAATTGCAGGTGCAAGGTGATTTAAGGAAGAAATCAGGCCAAGTTGAAGAATTTCTTCAAAATTTTCAGGTCTAGAAACATTTTCAAGGCAGATTTTTTAGGATTATAGTCCTTCAAAATTCCTTCTTTAGTCTGAATTTCTGATTCTCAGACTTGCACATAGAATTTCCACCTCAAATTCTTCAAACTCAGATAAAAAACGATGTTGCTTTTTCAATCTTGAAGGCAGAAATTTCATAAATCAGACTTAATTTCATAATTTCCAGAATTTTTCCAAGTCTGATTTTAATTTTCATTTTTAAAAAAAAATCTGATTTTCATTCCTAAGTTCATAATCAGACTTGGCTCCATAATTTCCAAGGTTTTACCAACTCTGATTTTAAATTTTCAGACTTTTTCGGTCTGATTTTAAGAATTTCAACTTATGAGAAAAATCAGAGTTATCCTTCAAAATTCCTTAAACTCAAGGAAGGATTTCAAGAAATGTGTAGAATCTCAAACCCCCTTATTGTTCTCCAGGTGGTGGATGTCAACTCAAGGAAGGATTTCAAGAAATGTGTAGATGAGATTCAATAACAAAGGACCAAAGCTGGAGTCCAAGATCGTGATGGAAAAGAAAAGGGTTGGCAATACCAACCTTATCCATGCAGACCTCAAAGACTTCAAGAAAAGAAGGCGGCAAAGTATTCCTTGGAAAAGATGAAGATTGATGATGCCAAAATAAAAGAAACAATCAAAACAATATAAGACAAGGTCTTCATCATAGTCTCCGATGTACTTGAGCAGGAAATAGTTTGAGACAAGGACGTGCTTGAACAACTTCTTCACTGCTGCAAATTCAATCCGGAAGCAACATTGAGGATGGTAATCGAAAGCTGATAAGATGGATCTGATGGAAAACAAGGTTGACATAATGCCAAGTGTCCCAATGGAAGAGTTGGGCTCCCTAATGATCATGTTCATTGAATTTTCTGCCAAAGGAAAGGATAAGGCATGGGGCTTTAATGTTTTAATCTTGGTTGTTGATCTTGGATCAATTTGGGTCGTTGTTTTGTAATGGGGTGTCTATATAAACCCTCCTCTCATTTGTAAAGGGAGAGATTTTTGAGAAATTGTTATAGTGATACTTCTTTAGTGTTGAGACATTATTCATTGTTTAATTGTTGGTGAATTTTTGTCTACTTTTGCAATTTAGCATGGTTTCTTGGCTCTCAATAGAATAGATTTCATTTTCAAGTTGATAGAGTGAATGAAGGATTTGATAGAATTGCTTAATGTGGAATGGATGTGTTCATACTTTTGATAATCAGATGATTTTCAATTATTGTGCAAAGTTAGTCTGAACCAATAAATGAAAACTTAACTTCTATTGCTATATTCATTGTTTAAAATGTTGGTGAATATCAGTGATATGAAAATCTTTTAAATTCCTTAGAAGATAGCACCGTTTTTGTGTAGTTGTCGAATTTGGCGAAGCAAGAATTGGTTTTAATTCCACTTTTGCAATTTTTGTCTCTAGAGTTAATAGGATTAGCTTAGGATTAGAATTATACCCCTAAATCTTCACCCTTTTTCCTCTTTTCAAGTCTTTGTAGAAGTAGGATCAAAAGAGAACTTATTGCAAAATTATTTCAAAAAGAGAAAGTTACAAGTGTTGACAATCAATAGAATCCTTTGATTGAATCGCTCCTCGAGCAATTGTGCAAGTCCCTCTTGAGATTACCAACATATTACAACGAACCGATTGAGACTATCCACATGAATTTGGAACCTTAGAGTCGTCTTTGTGATCACACAGTCCATCTGTTTAGCACATAGAAGATTTTGATCAAGAGAGAATAGGATGTCCCAGGGTGTTTTATTCTAAGTTGCGTGTGCATAAAAAAACACACCAACAATAGTCTGTAACATCTTTTTGTGTTTTTACTTGAGGATACAAGAATTTAATGAAATCCCCCTATTCTTTCTCCTTCCTTTTAATTCATATCATTTCATTTCTATGCAGAAGACACCAAGGGAATTTCAATGCAATTTTTTTTATAATTAGATGATTTTGTTCTTTGATCCTATTTTTTAATTTTTCTTCTAGAGCGCTAATTTAGTTAGTTTTTGTTAAATTGAGGGAAATGTAGAACCTTGTTTTTTGTTTTTATTTGAGGATACAAAACTTCAATGAAATCCTACTATTCTTCCTCCTCCCTTTTAATTCATATTATTTCATTTCTATGCAAAAGACACCAAGGGAATTTCAATGTGATCTTTTTTATAATTAGATGATTTTGTTCTTTGATCCTATTTTTCTTTTAGAGTGCTAATTTAGTTTGGCTGTGTTAAATTGAGGGAAATGTAGAAGCTTGATAAAGCTTAAATGCATTCAATGTGTGTTTTTTTGATGAAAATTTACACATTAGTCAGATCCCCCAAATATTTTTTTTTTCAATAGTTATATCTTAGTGTTCTAAAATTGGAATCTTTGAAGTGTACTGACGGACAACTCCACTTTTTAATTCTTCCACTCAAGTTTGGAATGATAGGTTATGGGACCATTCACATTCTCAAAGAAAATGTTTGAAACTTTGTTTCAAATGATTCAAGATATTAAAAAAAATGTTGGTAGTTTTTCAGAAGTCGTACTCATTTAATTGCTGTACTTGAATAGTGCTCGAAATGCATTTGAGGTGTTAAAAGTGTAGTTTTTCATATCTGGCATTATCTTATATTTGAAGTATGATTTGACTGTAGTGGTATAATTGTTGAATATGTAGTTCCTATTTATATCTTCTGTGCAGTGACTTGATTGTATCTTTCATCTTTGGTAGGTATGCGTCTGTACACTGCTCTGAAATGATCTGTAGGATGCATGCATCTTTTGGTATGCAGATAGATGCCATTTAGTTAAATCTTACCTGGAGAAATCTGATATAATTAGCATACTGTAGATTTAATTTTTCTATCAGGTCATATGCAGCAAATAATACATTTAGCTGCATGCCACCATTGTCTATATTTTGACAAGAATCCTAAGGGAAGTCACATCGTGAAAGCTTGAAGTGCCTACAGAGAACAATCTATAAGGTAACATATCCAGTTGATTCTTTCTCACTTAAAATGAAATTTGTGTCATTAATATTGTTGCTATTTCACAACTGTCTGTTATGAGGCCAATTTTAATTTTGATCATGCTGGCAGGCTATGGCACATTTCTGTTTTTCTCATGCAACTTTCTTTGAAGTCCATATGGAGTGAATGGCTTGAATTGTCTTTGAGATTTGATTATACGTTATAGGTTAAAAAGCCTATTTGGTGAAGAACTGTGGCTGTAATATGAACTGCATCCTTTTTACTTAGTTGCTAGTTCTGGTATGGGTTCAGATATGGGGTTTTGGTATACCAGTACAGCGAATTTTTTTCACTACCAAACTTGATAAGAGCTTGAGGTCTACTGGAGAAGAAGTTGATCCTGATGGAATGTTGGCAAGGTTTGGACTGTTGCATGTTTGAATCCGAGAAAGTGAATTTGAGAAAGTTCTGTGCCTATCTATTTATGTCAAAGATCCTGGTTTTGAGTGGAGGATTAGATGCACTTGTTAATTGTAATGCCTAGTAATCAGTGTAAATGTAGATGAAACCCAAGGTGGAAATGCTAATTTATATCACTATTTCACTTTTTCCTTATCAGTTAGGGCATGATCAATGACTTGTTGAGAGTGTAAAGGGTCATTTAAATCTAGTATGTGATCAAATTCCTTGTAGGTTTTGATCAAACAAACCCTTGCTAGAGAATTGTTAACTTCGAAGGAAACATTGGACAATCCCTTTCCAAGAACTCCCAAACAAATACAGTTAGTCACAAGATTAATTTACAACTAGCAACCCCACAAAGTTTTCATTTTCAATTAAAACTGTTTAATCATTAGTAGGCTAGCTTTAACTAGATTAACATATCAAATAACCTTTACAACCCACGATCCAAACACTAAGATTAAAAGAATTGTTACACAAGAATAGAATGCGTTGTGTAGGCCAAAGATGAAAAAATCGGTTGAATCGCGATTTATTGCGAGCTATTCAGCCAAACGATTTAATCGTCGAATAAATCGTGGTCGATTTAAAAAAAAAATCGGGATCTGTTTAATCCAAAAAATCGCGATCAAAATGTCAAAAAATCGGGGTTTTAAAACCACGTTTTTTTTTCACTTGATAATCCTAAAAAGCGACTATGTTTTATGATTTGCAAAAGTCTTCTCCATCTGCGGATAACCAGTTCCATGTTGCGGCTGAAAGTTGCAGACCACGCGATGCTTTACCACGAGTAGGGTTTGGAGACGCATCGGCAAAAGTTGTAGCTCAAATATAAACATTAATATAAATGTTATAAAGAAAATCACTTATGTTAACGCTATCAACGGGGCCTTTTCATAAATTCAAAATAATATTTCAATATTAACATTATTTTAAATTCAAGGTCGTGAATTTATATTAACATTACTATGATCACTATCGACACTTAGATTAAGATTAAAAGTTGTCAGGTTTAATATTTAATATATCAAAAATTAAATATTTTAGAATGTTATTTTTATTTATTAATATATAAAATTTGACAAATTTAAATTAAAATATTTAAATTAAATTAAACAAATTTAATATTGTTTATTTTCATATTATTTTAATATATTATTTATATTTTCTAAAAAAATTAAATTTATATAAAACGAATTACCGATAACAGGTTACTCACGGCATGTCAAGTGTTTTTTAAAGAATATTTTAAGAAATTATATATTTTCGAATGTTCGATAAATTTGCCAATTTATTGCTGATTTTTTTGCCGATTCCCGATTTTTAAAAAAATTTCGACCAAAAGATTTATCGCCGATTAAGATTTTTACATCTTTGGTGTAGGCTATATTCTTGCACAAAGAGTAAAGCATTATTAATACCACCAACACTAAACTCAACAATTACAAGCTAATCTTGACAAAGTCTCAATACCTTCACACTGTTTCATCAACTTTAATATAGAAGCCGAGGTTGTCACAATCACAATAGCATATAATCTTTCACAAAAGCTAGTACTTCTTTGAGATAGTCATCAACTTTAATGTTTTAGAGTTAAAAGAATCTCTTTTTAAAGCATTTTTATGTGTGATGTCATATCAAGAGAATGAGCAACCTAGCATTTTAACTAAGTTACCGATTCGGGTACGGATTCGACAAATTTTTTTTCCTTGGGTACGGGTACGTCTGTACATATATATATATATGTTTTAATTATATATATATATATATACATATATTATATATATGTTTTTGATGCATTTCATGCATCATAAGGGGCGAAATTAGGGTTTAGATGTTAAAAAAATATTAAAAAAGGTGTTTTTTAATTGTTTTTTGTGTTTTTATGACTCGTGGGCCCCGTTTTTGGGAACCCACAGGCCTTGGTTCTCCTGGGTCTGCCCAGGTTCTCCCTTGGTTCCTCTCGGGTCCTGCTCAAGTGGCTGGGTTCTTTGTGGGTCTTGCCACAGAGAACCCAGCCACCTGGGCAGGACCCGGGAGGAACCCAGGGAGAACCCGAGGAGAACCAAGACCCGGACCCAGCCCATTTTGCCAAGAACTGGTATCTTAGCATTTTAATGATGCAAATAGTGTAGATGTTTCCGCTTTTGACAACATGCCTTCATTAATCTTGTTTGACTGTATTTGATATTTTTAATCATTTTGGCTTTACATCCTAGGGATTCCAAGTGTGAAATAGAATGTAATCACTTTTTATGTTTTCATTTGATGCTTCAAAACCTGAATGAAATCCTACTATTCTTCCTCCTTCCTGTTAATTCATATCATTTTATTTCTATGCAGAAGATTTCAATGGAATTTCAATGGGTATTTTTAATAATTAGATGATTTTGTTCTTCAATCCTATTCTTCTTTTAGACTACTAATTTAATTTGGTTGTTTTACATTTGGGGAAATAAAGAAAATCGATAAGCGTAAATCGGTGTTACCTAGAAACGCATTTCCGACCTAAAGGCACGTTCCAGGAACGGAAACCGTTTCAGAGACTTGGGGATGATTGAAAATGTTTCCAAGCCGTCCCCAATCCCTGAAAGTTTTCGGAAATTGTCCCGGAAACTCGGAAATGGTCAACCTTTTTTTCGGGGACCGTTGACTGTCCTCGGGACGGTAGGGGACGCCCAAGCCGTCCCTTGACTTTCTCGGGGACGGATGGCCGTTTCCGATGGGAGGCAGAATTAAAAAAACAATTTTTCTTTTTTTATAAACATTATTTTTCATTATTTTTTTATAAAAAATTATTAATGAAAGCAATTAAATGTATTATAATGAAAATCACTGATAGAAAGTGATTAATTTTTTTAATTTTTAATAATTATTAATATCAAAAGAAACTGAGTGATTAAATTTTTTTATATTTTTACTTAGCTATCGATACCATATTATTGATATCAATATAATATTATATCGACATCATATGATATCGATTAAAGTCATACTTAGTTTTAAAGAAAATAAAAAAACATTGGCGGAGCTTTCATGGTAGCGCTCATAAAGGGAAGAAATACATAACTGGTGAAGACGTGAAGTGTGAAAGGCGAAAGGGTTTTTTCATTTTCATTTTGATTTTGGTTTGAGCAAGGGAAAAGAAGACTATGAAGTGTTCGATTCAATGATTTTAGAATTAGAATCTAGATTCGAATTTATAAATGTTATTATGTTGCTATGATGAATGTTTATTGTGTTACAATGTTATATAAATTATATATATATATATAGCCGTCCCCTGTCGTCCCCTTGTTTTGGGAAAATAAAAAAGCGTTCAGAAACCTATTTTCCCGCCCCCCTATCCCCCTGTCCTGAAAGCTCGAGGTAAAATAGGCATAAATGCATTCAATGTGCATCTTTGATGGAAATTTGCACATTAGTCAAATCGTCATGTATATTTTTTTTTTCAATACTTTTATATTAATGTTTTGAAACTTTTTGGGATCTTTGAAGTTTACTGATAGACGACTCCACTTTTTTATTGTTTCCATTCATTTTTGGGGTGATATGTTGAAACCATTCACATTCTCAATGAAAATGTTTGGAACTTTGTTTATAAATGATTTAAGGTATTAAGAAACCTTAAAATGATTTTAAGGTTTAATTATATACACAAAAAACACTTTAATTTAGGTAGGGTTTGAAGTTTTATTGGGTTTGATATTTATGATAGTTCACTTGGTTGAAAAAGGAGCTAGGACTTGTACAACATGGCACACCTTGAGGCGAGAATAGTCACTGAGCAAAAAATTACATAAAACTGCAAAAACATCAGTCCATTCGTACCCTAAAAAACATAGGAAAATTTGAAATACCACCAACCAGCTACTACCACCCTCAAAATATGGCTGATGAAATCAAATACTGTTTAAGGTCTAGGACTTTTAGTTGGGAAATCATGAACTCAACCAATCCTTCCAACTCCTGCCTTGTTCTTGAGGCCTGCACCTCTATTGGACACCCTATCAGCAACCACATTACTTGATTTTGAAACATGTTGAAATTCCATCCTTTTGAAAGATAGAGCCACCTCCTTTACTTCAAAGAGAGTAGTATTTAAAATCCAATTCCTACAATTAATTTTGCTGGAACTTCATTGACCAATTTGGAGTACCCTTATCCAACAGATGATTTCAACCGTTATCTCTTGCACTCTTTAAACCCTACAAAATTGACTCTAGGCTCAGCCATGCTAGAATCAATGCCAAAGTCATAGGTATGTATACTGATGGGCTGGCCTGCCTCATTCTTGAAGACATAACCACCACCAATTGCCATTGGATTGATTGCATTTGGTTGCATCGTTCTAGTCATCTTTTTTCGGGATACTCAAGTCAAGTGTAGGCTAGGATTCTCAACCCTTAAATGCCATCCCAAGACAGTTTTAAATATTCATGGGGTTGCCCATTGCAAATTCCATCCATTTAAGAACCAACTACAAAGTTGCGAATAATGGGGAAACAATTGAACGTCGGTCTCACTTAAGTAAGAGCTTTTTGATAAACTGCAACCTAAATGGTGTTCGCCTTATCCATACCTTTTGCAACCTAGATTTTAGAGTTTGGAAAGTCCTTGCAGTCCTTATTGCAAAGAAGAAGAAAATGATAAGTTAACAGATACAGCTCCGCTACCACCTCGATCCCATATCAAGGAATTAACCCTCCTAGCGGAAGGGATCGGCTAGTTGTCCAAGTTAGTACTTAATTTGGTGCAGTGAATCTCACTTCTAGGTTAGGGAACTTCAAATTCCGTACTAGTTGGCTCCCAATAATTCCTCATCGGATCACCAGCAATGTCTTAGAAATGGGAGATTAGGCTTGAATTTATAATTCTTCAAGAAAATGGATCTTATCTCCATTCTCCAAGCATCATTTGACATCATTCATAATCATCATCCCAAAGTTGTATCAAAGAAAAATCTTGATAATGGAATCATGAGGTGGAGACACCTCCATGGAAAGAATGTCCACCACCATCGAGATAAGTTTGGCTTGGAGAATTCAGCTCCACAAATTATACTTTTCCAATTCACCCACCAAACCATTTTCACACCCAATGCTCCATTCATCGTTTTGCAAAGTCTAATATTCTTACCACCTTTCCTTGGGCAGAAAATGAACACCCACATGATGAGATTGTATCTGCAAGTGGGGTTAGTGTCACGCCAGAGGAAGCTCCTATGAATTGACTCAATAGATTTGGTCACCTTACTATACATTTGAAAAGGAAACATAAAGTAAATCAGAACAATAGATAGCAAACATTTAGTCAAAGTGAAATGCCCAACAAACGAGAGGCACCTCCCTTTTCCAACCAGCCAATTTGTTTTGAATTTTATCACCACCTCTTTCCAAACCAAATCCTTCATTCTCTCTTCCATCAACAACATAGCCAAATATTTACTTGACAATCTCTCCACCTAAAAGCCAAGAATTCTTTGAATCTCAAGTTCCTTCAAATATTGATCTTTTAAAAAGTATATAATTTGGACTTAAAAGCATTTATTCCTTGACCAATGACTCATTCATACTTATCTAGAATGGACTTATAACCCTTGCCTACTTACCAAATGCCCTCCATCAAGAGTTTGTCATCCACAAATTGAAGGTGGGAGACATTATGCTCTCTAGTTGAGACCTAAAAACCTTTTAAATATTTAAATTAAACTAGCCCCTTCAAAGCTCAGCCCAAAAGCTCCACCACAATAAAGAAGAAGCTAGACAAGGGTCCCCTTGATGGAGACCGCACTTCGCTTGAAAAAAAGCCATTGAAGATTCATTGATCGATATAGAGTAGAAAGCTACAGAGAGAGATACAACCAAACACCCAATTGCACTACTTTTGACTAGAACCAAAATTTCACATTATTCGATTGGATTAGGAAATCCCATTCCACCTTATCAGAAGCCTTTTTTGTATCCAATTTAAGAAGCACCCACTCCTTTTTCCTAGTACACCTAGAGTGAACTGTCTCGTGAGCAATGACAATCACATCTGGAATCTATCTCCCCTTTAAAAAATCTCTGGTCCTTGAAGATGATATCCTTCAGTCAATGATTGAATTGAATGGCCATGACCTTGGTCACAATTTTGTAAATAAAATTGCACAAGGAGATTGAGTGGAATTCATCAAAGTATTTTTGGAGAATTGTTCTTAGTAATAAGAGCAATAAATGTAGAGTTTCAACATTTGAACATGGATCTCTGGGAGTGACATTCCTTAGCAGCCAGCCAAACATCTTCATAAACCAAATCCTAAACTTCTTAAAAAACCCTACTTGGAAGCCATTTGGATTGGGAGCCTTTTGAACGTCCAAAGAGAAGGTAGTTGCACGAATCCCATCCCAAGTGAAAGGACTTAGCAAGCCTTGGTTTTGTTTCTCAATAATCAAAGAAGGGATGTTGCGGAGAAGATCCTCCTTAGCATCTAAATCCTTAGGGGATATCGGTGCCAAAAGATTTTAAAAGAAGTCCAAATACTCTCCGAAATTATGTTTGCCTACCATCTAATCTAAGCAAGATGAAAAAATAGCAATTAATCCTAGACTTTTGTTACTAGAAAATCTCTTCCAATCGAAGGATACTATTATGAACATCCCTTAGCCATTGGTTGTGGCACGCATGTGATCATATACTCCGGACCTCACAATCAAAGATTCAACCACTTGAAGGCACGACTCCAATTGGAGTATTTTTCAAAAATATATCCCAATCTAGCCTTATTCCACTCCTTGGCACTTCTTTCCACCCTATCCAACTTTTGTTTTTGGATAATCGGTAGCAGCCCCTTACATCGACCCCCCATCAATTCTTAAAAGCCTTGCAAAATCTTGGAATCTCAAACCATAAGAATTCCATTTTAAACGAGCTCCTCCTTGGATGCTTAACTCCATTGATAGTGATCTCAATAGGCCAACGATCCGCACCATTAAAATGGATGACTCTGGCATCAAGGGCAATCTATTGCAGCAGCTAATCCGAGGAAACAAAGAACCTATCCAATCTGATCAAGATAAATTCCTCTGCACTTCGTCAATTGCTCCGGGTAAACCAACCATCCTCTGGTTTAACATCAGCCAAGGCACATTGACCATAGAAGTCCCGGAAAGAGTTTCAACCACTTACCTTGACACAACTACCACAAGACTTTTCATCAGCACCAAGAATAGCATTGAGATCTCCTCCTATCAAGCAATTATCTCTACAAAATGATCTTTGAGTAGCAATAATATTTTGCCACACATCCAATTGACTAGGTTCTAGATTAGGGCCGCACACATTTATAATTACATAGGGAAAACTTGTTTGAAGGTGCTTGAATTTAATGGTGATGCTTTGTTGGGACTCCGCCACCAAAGACCTCCTAAGCTTAGAATCATCCTACAAGATGGCCAGACTGTAATGCCCCGCCTAGAAATTAGGTCATTCCATTGCAAACGAAATAAGGAAATTACTAATGATTAACAGCTGGCTGACTATGTGAAGAATATTTATCACATTTTAATCCGTGTTGTCCGCTGGCTGACCACTTTATTATGTCAATTGCCCAAGAAAATATATCTTAGGCCGACTCCTGTTGTTATATGCAAATCAACAAACCTTATTATTTGTTTTTGGGCTGACCACACATATTAGCCAACCCCACATTGGCATATGATCCAAGGCATATATAAATAAAAGACTTAATTGCCAAGATAAAGGAGCAGTGATTGATTAATTAAGCAACAATGAATATATCATTACAAGGCGGTGATTCCCAAGGAATTTATGATATGCAATGATTAATAGAAGGCAGCGATTTTATTAAAGACAAATTAATTATGTCTCAAAGGGCAGTGGTTGGCATAACCAAGAGTCATGTCTTCTTAAAAGGTTGTCTTTCGTCTAAGAGGTGCCTCACTTCATGTAGGTATAATGATATAAAAAGATATAAGATTTTGTGGAGAATGAAGGATGACATAACATACATACACAAGCAGATGTGTGGAGCAGAAATGAAGATATAGAAAAGGGAAAAAAATAGTTTTATAAGGTAAGAATTATAAGGGGCCAGACATTCATATATTCAGAAAATTGTCTTATTTATAAGACTTCACAATTTTTTGAATATATGAAAGAAGCAGTCAGTAAACAACAAGTGAACGACATCAAAAGTATATTTTGGCACAAAGAATAGTGCATTGCATAATAGATTTGTTAATTTGTTAATGTCATCATTTGATAAATACAGATATTCCCATTGCCTTTAATATACACATAATATAGTGGGCATGTATAATGACGATAAGATTCATTTAAGACCTACCATCATTAAACCGTCTCATTATGGAGGGGGGATAGGTTACGTACAAGAAAGGCAAGTAGCATAAGGTCCATTTGAGTAGTGGTGACCCAAGAGGGACCGGGAGGCTGAGTGACAAGTGTCAATCCATGCTCCTGGGCTTGATGGACAGGCTCAAGGCACCTTGTATGATCCCCCAGGGTACTTCATGATGCAGGTAGGTTATTGGGGAAGATCTTAAGACAATTCTAATCGTATATCATATTAAGTATAGTGGTGTTTAGGATTCCTTTAATAACAGTGTGGAATTACATATATTTGCTCATCTATTATGATAATGATTAAAATTCTCTTTGAAACAGTGATAAAATATATGTTTATATATCTATTGAAAATTAACCTGATTGCAGGCTCTAAATCAAGGCATTAATCCAGGCCTCATATGAAGAATTCTAGGGCAAATTAAGTTAAGTCCTAATAAGGGACATTGAATAGACCCCTTGCAAATCCAACAATATCCACTATAACGCCTACCCTTGTTGATCAAAATCTCTTCAATAAGCCTTTTAAGCTATCTCCTACCACCTTATTCTAACCTTTGGAGCTTCTACTTCCAGCAGCTATTTCAACAAAGATTGCTTTTCAAGGGATTCGAGCCTCATAATATTTTAACTTATTGCCTTCATGATCTTTTGGACATTGGAGGTGCTTGTCTCCACTTTTGACATATTCCTTAGGGATATCTACGTTTCTTTTTCCAATCCTTCAAGTGCTTTCTTCTTAGCTTTATTAACCTCTGATTGTCTCCATTTCCTAATTCCAGACCCAATGAATCGACCAAATAAAAGGGATGTTTTAATATTATTTCTTTTTTCTCTCCTTGTGACCATATTTCATTCTCATCCAATGATTTTGTCTTCTATTCGATCTTTCCTTGGTTCTTCATCACTCTTATCTACATTTAACACTACCTTTCCACCCTTCAGATCATCCTAATTAACTTGTTCCTCTTTCCCCTAAGAGCGGTTGGATTGACTGTTAGTCACATCCACCTGTTGAGGGATTATCTTTGAGGAGTCACTGATAATTGGAGAGGATGATCCTCCCTTTGCTAGCCCCAAAGGAGAAGTCGGATCCAATAAGAACTCTTTGTTTGCTCCATCTATAGGAATTGATGCCGCCTCAATTTGATCTCTCGTATCTTAGATACTAGAGAGTTTGGCTCCTTATTCTTATTTTCTCTTGGCAACATTTTTTAGCCACATGGTGGATTTTCTAACATTTGAAACACCTGATTTGATGGCATGTGTAATCTAACTCTTGTATCTAATTCCCAAGGATTGATTTTAAGTTGATTGCCTACTTGATGGGGTTGCTTAAATCAATACCAACACGAATCTGAGGATAGGAGGCCATTTGCTTTTGTTCTGTGATCAACAAACTTTGGATATAGCAGTCCAATGAATCACTGTTAACCTGAAAACCTCATTTGACCAGAGCTCATGAGGGGGTTTGTGCATGCAAATCCAGACAGGAATGTCTTTGATAGGCTCCTTCGAGGGATCAAAACTAGGTGATTAGGCACAGATATAAAGGCTTGTGTTGCTCATGAACCAAGGGCCCCACTTCAAGATTCTATCTCAATCTTTCTTTTAATAAGGATAATCTGAATAAATCCCAATGCCATAAAATTGATCTCAGGTAGTGGATGCAAACTCCATTTCTGAGCAATCCACGATTTGATTTTTTCCATGGACAGCCAAATACCCACAAACTTAACAATGACTGCATTCTTCTTGAGCCATTCAACGGATTGATTCAAGAGAGTGTCTAGGATCACCAGCTTCAGAATCACATCATCAATCTCCACATTCACATTAAAAAGGAAATTTTTGCACTTCTTCATCTTGGATTTTTTTAACCATCCTTTGTGCCTCATATACTAGAGCTTCCCCTCCTAATAGACGACCCAGCTCTTGACTATCCGCCACCAATCTAGCCAAATTGCCTTTTGCAATTCTTATCACAAGATCCATACTGCCTCATTCTGGGTTGCTGCCCTTCCTTTTCACCCCTTCCTCCCCTGTTAGCTTACGGATGCCGCCTTCCTCGCCAGCTTTCACCATCAATATTTTGGTAGAAAGGCCACTTTGTTGACATCATCAGCAATAATCTGTGAGATGTGAAATCTTTTTTTTTTGTAGCTTGTCATGGCATGGGTGTACATGTATTAATCTCCATTCTTTGTCCCTATTATTTGAGATCCCTTTTCCTTCTTTTGGTGGTTACATTGAAGATTTGGAATTGCTTCTTTGTCCAATGCTATTAAGTTGTCATCCATAACCTTTTTTTAATTTTTTGTTTGGTGTCTTCAACTTCAGGTTCACTGCTCCTATCTTTGGATTTATCTGTTCCATCTTTTCGTTGATCTTGTTCCATTTTTTTAGTTTTTTATTTCAGCATCATGTGTGTTACTACCAAAAGTTGTGACTTATCTGAATATAGGAATGGGTTTCTAGTATCTACCTATTCAGAATGGGGTTCTATCATTAAGATTTATGATTCAAACCTTATATGTAAGTTCATATTGTTTGTCTCCATCTGTGAAGGTTTTACCAGTTTCCCCTTTTACTGCCTAGTGATGAATTATCCTACACTATTCCCCTGCACTGCTTTTCCTTGTTTTGCTTTATCCCAGCTCATCTAGTGTTTTAGAAGGCTATTTACAAAATTAATTTCACTCTTATTATCATCCTCATGTAAATATTTAACACAAGTGTAAAGTACATCTCATTATTAGAACCATAGTTCTTCAAAAGGAAGGTTATCTATCCTAGCACTGATAGACATGGGGGTTCTCTGAGTTTAATGTCATGGAGGGCTAGGATAGTGCTGAATTGTTTCAATTTTTCCTTGCCCATAATCTGAAAATCAAACTGATAATCATTAGTGAATAAACTAGATTTTCTTATATGTTAATCAATTCCTATCCCATGCATTGAATTTCTCCAAGGCGCATAGGAAGCAACTAGTTGAGATTTAACAGCTTGTATTATACTTGGAGATCTGGGCACTTTTACACTAATTCATCATCTTCAGGACTCTAATTGATTCCAATTTTCTTGTGCAATTGCATCTAGAAATATACAACGAAATTTTTCCCTTTTAATTTATGACGGTATTCGTTATGTGCAAATTAACAGTCAACTCAAGGTTAAGACCAAATATTTGTAGCTCAATTCACTGAGCACAGTTGGGGAGGGAGATATAATCTGTGATTATGTCATCCACTAAGGTTCAAAACCCTGGAGGTACTATAAATAAGTCATAAGGCCGGGATTATGCCCCGAGCCACTTTGGTGGAGTGGATACTCCTCATTCCTTGGCTCTCAACTGAAGAGGTATCATCTTAGACTTATGCTCCTATATTGGTTTGCAAAAATTATCTGGGTTTGACATAAAACCCTCCAACAAAATAAAGAAAAGAAAGTCAAGGTTAACAACTTTTTCTTTGAAGTTAGAATTGTGTCCATCTGAATTTGATCAATTCTACTAAAAGGTATTTGATATCTTGTTGCAGGGCTTCAATCCTCGCATATGTTTCACGAAGCCAAGTATTCATTTTTGGCCATGGTTGATAGTGGGATAGTTGGAAATTGACGTCCCTGCAATGATGGGGCAGAAAAGGAAAGCTGTAACTGATCTGACAAAAGGAATTGAAGGACCTTGTATATTTCTCTTCTCTAGCTAACGCATCCTGATGATGTATCATGGAGTATGTTTGGAAATGTTGATGGAAAAATTGCTTACATGGTCAAATCCGGAAACTATCAAGTTAAAGTCTCTTATATTAAAGGTGCTGGAAATATTATGTTTGGAAGTGAGGTGTCCATGGATCTTTTGTAGATAGTGAAAATAGTAGAGTGAAAGGGAAGTATATAGCAATTGGTTCAGAAGTGAATTGCCTTCCTGGAATTAGTATTGATGAAAAAAAATTATTGCATCCATAGGAGCACCGTGACTCAAGGAGGTCCCAAAGAAACTTGTGGTTTTCTGTACAAGAGGATAGATACATTGGCTTGGAAATGGGTTCAGTAAGTGAAAGTTTGGGCTCTGAAGCTACTGTTGTAGAATTTTCTTTTGATTTAGTTGTCTATGGATGGGGAAATTTGAAAAGCTTTCAAAGAAGACATTAGAGAAACAGAAAATGAAACTTATGGTGAAAATTAAGGTGACTGGTGTTGATGCATTAGGACCAGGTGTAAAGCTAACAGTAGAGCCAGCTTCAGGAGGTGAGCAGGCAACTCATAAGGCAGATTTAGTTCATATTTTTTCTGGTAAATTACCTTATACAAAAGGTCTGGACTGGAAGAGCTTGGGGTGAAGCTTGATAAAATGTGATGAGTGGAACTTGATGGCTATTTTAGGACAAATGTTCTTGGAATTTATGCTATTGTTGATGTGATTCCTCATCCCTTGCTTGCACACAAGGCTGAAGAAGATAAATGATAATATATCTCGTGTGGAGCTAATTGCAGGAAAATCTGGACATTTGAACTATGACACCATACCATAGCTGGAATTGTTTACACACACCTAGAGATAGCATTGGTCAGGAAGACAAAAGAGTAGTTGAAGGCACTCAGTATTTTTTATGCAGTTGGGAAATTTCCCTTATGGCAAATTGAAGGGCCAGAACTATTCATGATGCTGATGGAATGATGAAATTAATTGCAGAGAAAGAAACTGACAAAATATTAGGTAACCATATCATGAGCTCAAATGTTGGGGAGTTGACTCATGGAGCTGTAATTGCTTTGCAATACAGAGCATCTAGTGAAGACATTGCTATAACATGATTCGGACATTCAGTGAAGCTATCAAAGAAGCTTCCTTGGCAACATTTGACAAGCCCATACACACTTAGATTTATGATTACATTGGTGGTAGTTATCATACATGTATCTAATTTTGTCTGTTTCGCTATTGGATGCCGATTATTGGGATGGTGGTTACTGTTTGACAATGCTGTTGAAAATTGTTGCTTTGTCTTGGTTTTGAAACAGAGTATGACAATTTTGAATAAGTTGTGTAAAAGATATGCTTGGAATGCAGTAGAAGTTTGAAAATGATTGAGATGTTGTTACATTACACTGTTTTGTAGTATTTGATTTAAGTTTTGGGAATAGAAACCATGATAAGGTAAATATACTTGAGGATTGGAAAACTTTATTTTGCAATTTAGTTTATAATTTCTGTCACATTCTTTTTATATGTTAATTTAGAGCTGGTTTAAATCTTTACAAAAGCTCAACTGTTATTAGAAAAATATCTCCCACATTTGTTATTTGTGTATATCTTTGTTCTATACCATAAATTACATTGATGTAAAATAGTTTGCATAAGGTTAAGGGATCTATGGCAGAATTGAAGATAGTGGTAGTCTTTTTATAATCATGAGTGTGGGGATCAACTATATAGAGGTTTTTTTAAAGACAAACCAGTTGACTTGCAAGAACTGTATATATTTAAATTCACCAGATTGCACATTACATCAGGGAATACAATATGTTTTCATTCATTACATTGCTCAGTACATGAAGGAATAGCATAAATATAATTTATCACATGTTGATCTGCAGACACCCATTCTCTGGCCCGGCAGATTTCATCCTGGACCTTTAAATTTAAACTTAATCCTGGGCCCAGGGAAATCCCCTTGCTACTACTTTGTTGCAATTTGCATGCAAAATCATTCAATCCATAGGGTGTTGCATAAAACGACAAACCCTAATTTGTTTTATCCATCATCGAAATCCAACAAGAAAGGATTGCATCAGATCATACATGTGTTATACATTGAGGACATGCATGGTAAGGACGAATAGGCATATGGTATGGTTGCTTGGCATGTCTTCAATCTTGTTCACACTGTTCAATCAATCCAAGGGGTTTAACCAAGGCAAGACTTCTTGCATAGTAAACTCCAATGACATCTGTAGATACCATCAAGTGTTGAAACCCAGAGGGAGCAAGTTTTAGGAGATCAAGAGCAGTTGAATCCATATATGAGAGATTGAATTTGTAGTTGTGGAGATCATTTTTGCAACATGGTATTAGACTTGAGAAGAACATGACCCATTCAATAGCTTTATCAGTGTGACATTCATAGATTTGATCACAAAATATAAAATGTGATTATTGAGCACGACCCACAAAAGAAAGTCTCAAGTCACACAAAGCTGAGTTCCTATAACCTTGTCATTTTTCATTTATTTATTTATATGATATATCTCATATTAGTCAACAAAAACAGGATACACAATATAAGCCATTATGGTCATGAGACAGTCTTTTGATACCAGTTAATATAAAATGGAGCCAAAAGGTTAGAACAAACAATCTAAGGCAAAAAAATAGCACTCGGGGCAATATCAGAACCACTATTAAGCTACAATCACAGATATCATCGCAATTTACACTAAAATTAAGTATCAATAAATGGTAGCGAAAAATTATGCTAGCCAATATTACAAATATTAACACAACCCTTCTTTGAAACCTCAATTACATTAGTTGCAGCTAGCGATATCTTGAATGCTAGTGTAGAGAGTCCCATGAAGATCACCAATAAAAATAGAACAGTTATCATTGTCTAGATGCTGGTCATTTTTAGAATACTCGTCATTTTCATTTTCTTCATTTGGCCTTTCACATTTCTCTGAATGTTAGGCCACCATTTTCGAATGCACCAAATCATATTTGTGTAACATAACTCTGCAATTTTCAAGTAGACTGTAGAACTTTCCCTTGGGGATCGTCATTGTTAAAGTAAACTGTATAACAACAGAAGCAATGTGAACTCACTACAAGAGCCAATAATGAACATTCTTTTGCCTGTAACCCCTAATAGTGCATTAAAGTTTCAGTTGAAAGGTTAAGTTGTAGCATATTATTTATTAAGTTCTTTGTGAAAATAATTAACAAAACCAAACAAATAGACCCGAATGTTACACCCATTGGATAATACCCATTTTTATTACCCAAAAATATAGACCTAATGTTCTGTGCAAATTTACAGTAAAAAAAGAAGTTGAATAGATTCATCAGTTTCACACATTTGACAAGCATGTGGACAGTTGCCTTTCAAACAGAAACTGCAACAATGTTTTTCACACCCTTTAGCATCCCATCTCTTATTAGGACAAAATTTAGTAAGGGCTAATGGTTTGTTATCATATAGTAGTTTTCCATATGTATCTATAGTTGACAAAAGGACCCTTAGTGTTGGAAAATTGAACATTTTACGGTTCAGAAACTAAAAAATCAGAAGCTAAAATTTCTGTTGGTTCAGAAGAACTAGATCTATCTAAATGATGATCATTAGCAATTGTGTAAAGATCTTCCCCAAAAAAGCAGATATAAAAAGAATTGTTGCCAAGATCTATGTTTGTTTTCATTTGTTCCTTCTTGTGTCATATTCTTCTCCTTTTGAGCAACTGATCAGATATCTTAGTAAAACAATAAAGGTGCTGCCTCTGCCTGAGTTACCTATCTGCTCTTCGTCATTTTGTCCAAAATAACCACTTCTATCTATTGTTTTTCATCGAGTACATTGATTTCTTATATGAGTTGCACATTTCCTTGTGCGGGTTGATTCGCACAGTTTTATTGATAATAATGAATCTAAGTAACTTATAGTCGCCACTTCTCAAAATAAAAAAGAAAAGATGAAATTTATTTTGATAATATTATAATGCATCAATCAAAACCAACAGTTGCAAACACACTAGTTATGATTTTCTGCGCTTCACAATTGTTCATTGGCAATGACATCATTTTGTTGGCACAAGTTTACAAGATTCCAATTTCAACACAACAAAATGTACAGTTGCAAATGGTGTAACAAAACAAATTCTCCCACTTATAATTTTTAGTTGACCTCAAATCTTTGTCTTCTTGACAACAATACCATTTTTTTTTGGGTCTCATAACCATTGTTCCACTTCCTAGAACAAAATACCACGTTTGAGGCCACGGTTGTCATTGTGAAAGTGAAACCTGCTCATCCATAGACCATGGAGGGTTAAAGATCAACTCCCAACTCCATGAGATGGGTCTTCTATCATATGCTTCGAGCTCAACTTAGACGTGAGAGGGTGTTCCTATATATTTATGTAAATAAAATGGATAATTGAAAATAATAACATCTAAATCAAAATTATTGATTCAAATCCAAACATTGTCACTAATAATATGAGAGGAACTAGCTATCTTAGCTAATTTTTGCATCCTTGTAATGAGCACAAGCTGAGGGCAAGATATGTGATTCAAACAGTATGTTAGATATGAATTTCATGAAACCTATTCACAATTTGTTTTGAAATCATGAACTACCTGAAAGTTGGGACAACTACAATTAACAATGTAATGATTCATTCTTTTAGTTGTTTGATTGAATCAATATATTCCTAGATCAGTGCGTATCGAAGGGTTAAAAAATTGCAATGAAAAATAGTTAATTAAGCATAAAAAACCTCAAGGTTAGAGTATTACATATAAAATATGGGTAATCCTACGAGTCCCATTTTTTTTTGGGTCAAAAAAGGATTTTGAAATCAACATTTTTAACTAAATATTTATTTTTGACTCGTAACAGCTAAACCATTAATAATTTGAAGATGATGCACTAGTGATATGTGAGATTTTGTTTGTAGAATCTAAATTATTAGTTTTTAAAAATGTGGAATTAAATTGTGAATTTTTTACATAACTTTTAATAACTTGTTTTTTTTTTTTTTTTAATAGAAAACACCATTTAAAAAAAATGACATTTATGTTGTAGCGTATAACATTTTTAATATAAAGGGCAAAATTCTATTTATTAAATATAGATTTGTATCTCGAATAAGTTGTGCATGGATATTTTTCCAAGGACATAGGTGTACGTCTTGACGCATAATTTTTTTCATATGTATTGAAATTTGAAAAAAAAAATTGAAACAAGGACATTAATACCTAATGCAAAAATATACCTTTTTCACTATTTTTATGTTTTTCCACATGTATAGAGCAAAGAACTTGATGTTCAATAAAAAGCCTATATTTGGTAAAACGTAAAAACAAATTTATAATAAAAGAAAAATACATTAAAAATTATAATTATTAGAAAGCTCATTTTGAGGGATACAATCATGCAAATTATCTTATCAAGTTCATTCCATTTGAAGGCCCAACCTGAGATTAGAAACTAAATTTTTTGGAAAAAAATTATGGAAGAAATTAAGAGTGCATAGCCAAGGACCTTCGCTCAAACGAAGGTATCTTTAAGCAAACATATTACCTTAGTTCCAAGGTACCTTCAATTGAAGGCACCTTTGGGAGGCTAAAACAATAGAAAAATTCATAGCCACCTTTTCTTAAACGACTACATTTGTTCAAAGGTTTATGCAAAAAATATTTATGTCCACTTTCAAAAAATTGATATACCAAGTATTGTAGGATGACCCATATACAGTTTTTTAGTTTTGAGCTACATTTGTAAATACAAAATAAGCATACAAGGATTATAATAGTTTTAAAATGTTGCATTAACACTTGCAAGACTTTCACTTTGAAGCTCCCGCTGCATCTCTTGCTTCAATAACTCCTACTCATATGGTTGTGGCTGGTGGAGCGGTTGGCTTGGCATCAACTATTGTTGTTGTGGCTTTTGGGTTGTCCCCTTTTGCCCTCGAATCTAGGCTTGCTGGTGTCGTAGACATTCATCCCCTCCACATCCTATGGGTGCTGGTTTGGGGGGTCTTCCCACTATTGTGGACGCTACTAGGACTGCTGGTGGTTGGTGGGGGTGTGGATGCCTAGGGAACCGTTGTTAATGTGGTCCCTCTCAAACCTCCTCTTACAAGCAGACAAATTTTTGCTCGGGTGGCTAGGTCTGCTACTCAACCTACTAAGGGGATTCGTCCCCTTCCTAGTGCCAAATCCTCCCCTATGGTGGTTTGTGGTCAATATGTTTTGGATAATATTGATTTCTATCAAAGCATTGCATTGGTGTGCAGATTTTTTGGGTTCTAGCCTTCCCTTCCAAACCTCCATCGTTGGTGAGTGACTCTTGGAAACCCATGGTTGCTCACAACATAGAGCTTTTTTCTTGTGCTAAAGGTTTTTTTTATTGCATCCTTCACTTCTTCATTAGATAAAGATTTGGTGTTAGATTAGCTGTGGGCTTGGAGAGATCACTCTCTTTATGTCAAGCCCTGGACATCCTCTTTTAATCCCCTTATTGAACCATCGATTGTGCGTCCAATATGGGTTCGCCTTCCTAATCTCCCTCTCTATTTTTGGGAACATTCCTACTACGAGGCTATTAGCAACTCCTTGGAGCATTTCTTGAAGGTGGATGAGGCCACGTCTTCTATGGTGCACTCTACCTTTGCCTGCATGTTAATCGACATTGACATCTCCTTACCTCTCCCTAGGGATGTTGTTCTCATGGTTGGGGATAGGTCATGGACTCAACCATTGGATTATGAGGGTCTCCCCTTTCGTTGTCGAAAATTCTTCTCAATGGGCCATCTTGCTTCAGACTATTCTCTTCCTCATCGTAGGGGTGCTACTACTTGGTGGAAAGATGCTACTTTTGACCATTTGATGATCAATGCTTTGGACTTGAATTCTGTTTGCTCTAAGGACATTATCTCCTCCTGAGATGAAGTGCCTCTCACTGCTGCTGAACCTTCTACTGATTCTCTCGTCGTTTCGGTTGTGGCCCCCTCTATTGTTACTCCTGTTTTGCAGCCTCATTCTACTTATGCTTCTGTTGAACCTTCTTCTAGTGTTGTTTGGCTCGACAACATGCTACTGTTCCGTTGCAACAACCTGCTATGACTATTGTTTGTAACTCTGCGAGGTCCTCCCCACTTGATCCTCCCCATGAGGTTTCTAGTGATAGTATTGCCTAGACTATGGTTTGTTGCAGGTGGAAGGGGAAGTGTTCTTCCCTCCCCCAAACCCCTCTTTGTCAAGGCTTGGGTGCTTCTCCCCATCCTTGAGCTGGGTTTTGGATTGTTAGTGTGTTGTGGAAGTGCTACTATGGCTAGTCTCTTTTTTTGTTTTTGATCTCATTAGCTTGTGATTAATGTGTTGTTAATGTATTGCTACTGGAGGTCTGCTTTGCATTTAGGGTTGACAACCTTGTTTTTGGTTATTGTTAAAGTGTTGTTGATAGTCTTTGACTATGTTAAAGGGGCGGTGCCCTAGTTAACGCTTCTTTTTAATAAATTTTTTTACACCCATAGCAACAATTGCGCTAAGACAAAACCTTGTTACATTAAAACATTACCTTGAACATGTACTTATAGTATTGGAGACATGACACCTACAATACACTTTGCAATATTCTCTTCTAGTACTTGAATAGAATCCACTACCTTCTTGTAACCGAATTTCAATTATTGAAACCTTGAAAAGATTTTACACTAGTTATGTCTACTAGGAATAATCACTAAGTAATACCTCAAAATGAACTAGAACATCCATATAATCATGTTGGGTTTCAAAACCCTAATAGAAACACTCAACAAATCAAAATCAATAGTGTAGGTGCATTCTGTTCATGATTGATGCCCATGACGAAAGCAATCCGACAAATTTACTATGTGTAGCTAGAGAGAATTGATTTGTAGTACTGTGGCTAGTAGGTGGGAGTAAATGCAAGTAGCTAAGGAGATATGAAAATCATATCCTTTCATTTGATGTCTTGTTTTTGAAAATAGATAATGTCTTTATGGATTTGACTTCAAATTCTTACATTGTCCTCTATTTTCACTTTGTTGGTCATTTTGAGAGAACACAAACCAAGTCGACATTTTTGCAAGATCGCAACTTGTGAAATTGCCAACATTTGAACTCATCTCTTTCCTCCTTGTCTTTATTTCCTTCTCTTTGGCACATCACACTTTTACAAAGTTTACAAATTATCAAAACTTTATGACATTGTATTTTCTTTTAGTTTATTCTTTGTTTGTATCACATTTTCACCAAGTTCACAAACTAGCAAACTGTGACCTTCTTTACTTGGACCTTAACTCTTAACTTTGTCAAGGTTTTGAGAGGTTTGCAAACTCACATACTTCCCAACTTTTATAATAAAAATATAAGGGCAAACATTTATTCAATTTCAGTGAACATTAGATTTAGTATTCAGGAATTAGAGAAACAAGAAGACATGTACTAAGATCAGGGATAACCTAAAACCTTGACACCTAACAAATGTCTCACCTAGGCAATATGGGCTCCCCTAAGGTGTATCAAACTTTTCCAAACATCGATAACAGGGATGGGAGCATGATGAACCCCGAAAGCGTATCGAACATAGGAATATACCCATAAAAAATTAAATGTAGGAAATTACGAAAGGTTCTTTGACAATACCAATCTTTTCGAAAAAAAATATGGAGGTGAGAACCAACACAAAAGCAACTTCGAACCTAATCAAAGAATTTCTCAAGTTTTAGACAAAGGCCCAATAGGGTCCAAGCCTTACTAACTCAATCTTTTAGCATGCTTTTAGGGGGGACCCCTAACCAAAAAAATATTCAACGAAAGTAAAAGATTTTATCTAATGGAACACGTTATCAAACTCTAAAATAGACAACAGAACATTAGGCAATGTAGTAGCAAACATACCTCATTAAATACATAAAAAAAAACTTCCGAAGAGTGGTGCCATTATCTGTCATTGTCAAACCTTCAACTCTAACAATTATCCACAAAGGGAAGAAAGGTTGAGGGTATAAAACACTTCAAACTTTGAAGTGAGAAGGATACGATAATAAATGTAAACAAAGGCATATTTAACTCCTATTTTTTGAAGCAAAATGACATTGACAAGAACACACACAAGAAATCATAGTACAACCAAAACATTTATTTTATCTTGCAACACAGGGACCACAGTTAAGTCATGCATATAAAGAAAAAACAAGTTTACTAAATCTATAAAATAGAAGTATTGTATATACAATTAATAAATTCTAAAACAATAAAAAAAAAACTATTGCAAAAGTTCAACAAGTTTACAATAAAATAATGAATCTCTTGTCACCTTTAAACATGTACACGTAAATAGACACAATCAAACTACTATTATACATTATATGAAATTGTGCAAAAGATAGATATAAAAATTTTAAAATGAGAGAAAAATAAAGTGCTAGTTTTTTTATTACAAAAGTAGCAAAACAAGTGACCCTATACAAACTCAGACCAAATAGGCCACTGATAGAAAGTCACACAGACCATTGTCAGTAAAACAAAGGACAAAATAAACCTTTAACAACACTCTAGCAATAAGAAAAATTGCTCACAACTTAGGGAAGAGTTTGGGGGGAGGAAGAACTACCTTTTCACCTATGACTAACAATAGTCCAGGCAATACTATTGTTAAGAATATCATTACAAGAGGGATCAAGAGGGGAAGTCCTCTTAGAGTGTTTGTTAGCACCAGGAGCAAATTGTTGATCATGAACCGCCAAAGGCTAGAGCATAGTAGGAGCAACTGGAGTGAAATCCATAGGGCTAGAGGCCACGCCAAAAGCAAGAGGTGGAGTAGGATATACAAGGATTGAGGAGGTCACACTAGTAGTGAGAGACCCAATATCACCATGGGAAGAGTCATCATCAACCTATGATGAGTCATCACAAGAAGAAACCAAAACCTCAATAGTTAAGTGGTCACCATTAGCATCCTTCCACCAAGTAGCAACACCTTTACAGTGCGAGAGAGAACAATTCGTAGCTAAGTGACCAGTTGAGAAGCATTTGCTACATCAAAAGGAGAGGCCCTCATAGTTTAGCAACTAATTCCATGGCTTATCCTCAACCACAAGAACCACATCCCCAGGGACATGCATAGAGATGTTAATATTGATTAAAATGCAAGCAACAGTAGAATGACCTGTGAATGAAGTGGTTTCATCAACCTTCAAGAAGCAACAAATAGAGTTGCTAATGACCTCATAACAATAATTATCCAAAAAATGAAGGGGAAGATTGGGAATACGAATCCACACCTGATGCACATTAAGTGGTTCAATAAGAGGGTTAATAGAAGTTGTCTAGGGTTTGATCGAGAGAGAGTTAACTCCCCAAGCCCACAACTTGCTTAGCACCAAGCCACGTGTTGAGCACTATATTTGAAAATAAAAATATATAAAAAAAATGTGTGTTTCCATAAGCATGAAGACTAATGGATATTTCGACCAGCAAACTGTATCGAGCACTGCAAAGAAAGTTTCATCGAAAGAGTGTTTTCATCAACACAAGCACTAAGCAAAGGTATTTCGGCAAAAGGTTACCTTTGATGAACGTAGAAAACCACTCATCGATACTCTAAGTTTCATCGAAAAAGTGAAAACAAAAGGCGAAAAGGCAAAAAGGTGATTTCGAAGAAATATCATTACCGAAGAAACTCAGAAGGCATTCATCGAAATACAAGTTTTCATCGATGAACATGACGTCGAGCAAAGGCAAAATTGTTTCATCGGTAAAGAGATATCGATGAAAAGAGGATATCGATGAACATACATGGGCCTTCACCGAAGAAAGAAACTCACCGAAAAGAATGATTTCGATGGAGATTACATGTGACTTATCGAAAAAGGGGACTATCGATGAAAGAGTGATTTCGATGAGTCTTAAAAGCGGCTTCTCGACATAAGCTTTTTCATCGAAACAATAGTATCGAAGAAAATGAGCTTTCGATGGAAGATTTAAACACTCAGCCGAAGACAAGGGTTTCATCGATAACTTGAGATATGAGCATTTTGAGCGAACTGTACTTCCCGCGAAAGAGTTAAAGGCCCAGTTGAAGAGTGTCACATCTGCAATAAAGTTTAAACACTTGAGTAGCCGTTATAGATGCAGAACATTAACTGTGCACAAGTTGCCCATACGATTACAGTTGAACTGAGTGAATTTTTGTAAGAACCAGATCGATGCTAAAAGTTTGGAAACTGCGAAGAACTTGCGGAGACTTGCGAACGATAACCAGAAGAATTGAGCATTCCACCAAGTAAGTGTTGTCCCTCTTTTTTACTGTGATTATGGAACCTTCGTCTTCTTCTTCTAAAAAGAGTAGGACAGGAAAAGAGCTGAACCCTGAAGAGAAGCCCAAGAGACAGAAGAAAGAAGGGAGAGCTCTGACTCAGGATTTGTTAGACCAGTGTCCATCATCTAGTGTAAGGTCCAAGAAGATTAAAAGTGAAGAAGAAGGATTAGAGGACAGATTTGAAAATCTAGGAGACATTTGGACTGAGATAAGAGGGCATGAGTTATTCTTGTTTGGTTACAAAAGAAGAGATGCACCTGAACCCATAAGCAATCTATGGAAGAAGAACTTAGGCAAATTAGTAGTGCCAAATGTGTTTGTAGATGTAGAATTAATGAAAGCTCTGGTAGATTGCTACAACCCAAGAACCAAAACCATATGTGATTACAGAGGGAATACATTAGTAGTAATTAACAAACAAACTATTGATATGGTTTTTGATTTGGACTGGGAAGTAGAGGAGAGTATCGATATGAAGAAACTTTCACAAGAATTCTTTAGTTTGGAAAATATCTACAGGACTTGGAGACTACCTGTTCACAGGCCAAAAGTGGGTGGGTCATTTGTTCAGTTCGGCAAAGATGACAAGGTGCCGTTTGATGTCAACCACTTCCATCCATATTTCAAGTATACATATTATGCTGCAGCCCAAGTACTAGGCCTAGAGGCTCATCCACTCATGGATATTGGGGTTATGGTTCTGTGTGCCGATTTGCAATCAAAAGACCCTAGGTCATTTGATTTTGCCACTTATGTTGCAGATGCCTTGAATCATGGGCTGGAGAAATTGAAAGGAGACCTTGTGAATGTTCATTTTTCATTATACTCCATGTTAATGCATATCCTTCTTTATTGTGGACAAGAAATTAACTTCTGGTCAGATGAGTTCAGCATTAGATCTTATGATAAAAATGGTTTGAAGAAGCCGGTTCAGTTATGGGTATCAGCATGGGACCAGAGGTTCATGAATAACCAATATTGGCATTTTCAAGAATACTTTGTGAAACCTCTCAGTGCAGCTTTTGGGCAACACAGGGATTACACTTTGTCTCCTGAAATCAAGAGATTTCTCAGACCAAAGGACTTCTCTCCAGAGTCACAGATTGAACATAATTGGGGTGATTGGTATTGCTATGATAATCACACAGAAATAAGGGTATTTGGATATGAAGGGCAACCCCATATGCTTCCAATTACGGTACCAAACAGAGTGGCTAGCTTGGAGATTATAAGGCAATTGTCTATTGCCAGTGCTAAACACTTAACTGATTTCGGTAAACAATCTATTGTTCCAGGTTTATTAGTTTTTTTTGATTTCATTGTCAAAAGTTCAAAAAGTTATCATTTACTTCAGAATAAATTAGACTATTATGGTATGACTCTGGGTGAGCCTAGGGAGAATTTTGATCCTGAAGGATATATAAGAGCCGCCAGAGCCTCACAAAAACTCAAAGCTGGAATACATGTGGCCAAAATGCCAGATGACCTAATCAAGAACCTTGAACGAGAGGAGGCCAAAGCTTTAAAAGGAAAGAGTGAGTTGGTTTGGGAGGCCTACAAATGGAAAAGGGCAAGGGGAATGATAGATGGAGACCTAATTGGAGATCTCCAAGATCCTCTGGAAGTAGCTAAAAGGTTGCTTCAACATGAAGCAGAAATTATGCACAGAGTGCCTTCGCAATTCCTTCATTTTATTAATACTGAGAAGGACAGTCAGCCCCTAGCTCACATGTCACCAAAGTCGACTGCCAGTAGTATCCCACCTGATTCTCCTAGGGAAGATTATCCCCCTGGTTTTGAAGCAGAAATGAATATGGACACTGGCGAGATTAACATCAAGGATGTTGTTGATATCAGAATGACTGAGCATGAAGACTTCGTTGCTGATGATGGATTTGCCTCTTCTAGAGAGTTCCTCTCATTTTTGTACCAATACAAAGGAGCTCATGTACAACGAAGCATGGCTGGAAAACCAGAGGAGGAACAGATGAAGAGATTACAGGATGAAATTGATGTCCTCATGAAAGACATGACTCCTGAGAAAGGAAGGAAACTATTAAAAGAGGCCGGTGTAATCATCTTCTCCGGTTGGGATATTAACTCAGCACTCTTATTTGATGGCTTCCTGAAGAGACAAGATTTGAATCAACAAGTGTTGCCCCAGGAGGTAGATAAATTGTTCCTAGGTTTTGGATATGATCCAGACAAAAAAGCTCTCCTACAGTGGGCACTATATCCAAAGGGGAAGAGGCCTATCATTGTAGACATTGAAGAAACTTTTGGACACCTCATGGTTCATCAGGTTGGAAAAACTAATCCTAGGGTCACTGCAAAGCTCAACTTGGATGTTGCAAGATTGAACCTAGACCAGACAGAGTTTTTGATCAGAGAGAACGTCACATATAAGGGACTGTATGAAAAATCTAAGGAGGAAAATCAGAAGCTGCAAGCAAAAGTATTGCAACTAGAGATGGGGACTCCTATCAGCGAGTACACCTCATACCCCGCGGGACGTAGCTTGGACGATGTCTCTGATGCTCTGTACTGGAAGTATCAAGCAGAAAAGGCAAATAAACGCGCAGACAGTGTCCAACAAAAGATGAACAAATTGGTCAATGATATCATCGGACATCAGTTTAACACCATGCTCTTACAGGTTGAACCGTATTGGAAAGTATACAATGGAACGATAAAAGCGTTAACAGAGCATGAGAGGTTAAAAGCACGACTACATGAAGTACTAAACAATGTCGATACCATGACACCAGAGGAAAAGGCCAAGGGGAATGCGTATATGGAAAATCATGTCAAACTTGAAGATACGCTGAGAAGAGACTTAAAAGAATTAGATGATGAGAAACCTGTTGGAATGCCCTCCATCTACAAAGAAGGAGAAGTGATATCTTTGGAGGATTTGCGAAAAGAGCTTACCAGCGTCAAGGATTGGGCCTTATCAGAGATAGATCGAAGTAAAGATATGGCCCCTACTGTCAATCAGATAATATTCAAATATTTGTCGCTGGGAGATGAATTGAAAAAACAAACTCCTCGAATCAAAACCTTCAGAGACGACGACTATATTCATCATCTAGGACTTCTAAATCTCTTTTGCTTAAGTTTAGAAACACTCAAGTTAACGACTAGTATTTTGAAAAGTCGTGTCTCTTCGTGAAAGGCCTTCATCCTCATATATATATGAGAATGATTTTTGTAATGTAGGGAGATAAGATAAGGGATAAGAAGAAAATGGCGATGTATGACAGCCTGTAAGTTTTAAAAAATTTTCAATGGAATACATGCTATGAACTATTGCTTTTCTTTGCGTATGTGTTGTGGATTATTTCACTTTGTCTTGGCAATCGTCTGTGATATTATCTAAAGTGATAAGGTTATTCATATTCTTGAAATCAAATCTGTGCTTCGTGTTATAACGTTGAAACAAAAGTTTTGCTTGCGAATTGTAATTGTTCCTTGCAGTACTTCATTGATTGGTCCCTTAAAGGTAGGGTTAAAATTCATTCAATCAACACATGATATAAGCATTCAGGTTGATCTCAAAAGAAATAATAACCGACAGGTCTACAAAAGGGTGGATTAAAAAACTGTCTCACAAGCTCGCATAATAAGTCCTGAAGAAAGTGCAAAGACTCTATAGCCCAAACAGTAAAGAAGGCACTGGTCAAAACAGATTACACTCATCATTATATTTCACCATTTGTTATTTAAAAAAAAAAGCAAGCAGAAGTAGTTAGGAAACATAGATCGAATAGCTTCTACAACAACAATCTTGAACTCATCTGCTATATCTCCATTCAAGGAACTCATGCCATTTCAAAGATCAGGAGATATCAGATTAGGATAATACATCTGCTATAAAAAGCGCTGGTTATTGGAGACATTCAGTGAATAGGTACACCCGCCTAGGTCCTGCAGAGCCTAAAGTGAGAGAGTTAGCAACCAAACAGGTTCACTCTATATTTTGGCCAAGTCAATTGGAGGGTTTGATCATAGGAGTTGGCATTTCCTTAGAACCTATCCAATCTGTTGATTTGAGACCCAACACCACGATCATCAAAAGAAGCAAATGAAGCAATTTAAAAAAACCTTTAGCACAAGGGAAGAGCTCAATCTTACTAGCAACCAAGGGATTCCAAGAATCCATTGCCTAGCAATGCAGATCTAGGAGAGAAGGCCAAAGACCAACAAATCTACACACCAATCCATAGCTTTGGTAGAAATACACATTTTGCACCACATATTGGCCACAAACTACAATAGGGGAGGTCTTAGCACAAGCAAGAGGTTGAAATTTCCCCTTGGGGGAACGACAACAAAAATTCTGGCAACACGATCAAAGCTCTACTCACCAACAATAGAAAAAGTCCTTAGAGGGGGAGCCTTAACACCCACAACACCATCCATAGGAGGTTGACCAACAAGAGGAACCCCCTCATGAGTATCAATAAAAACTAATTCTAAAGCACCACCAACTTCCACCAAAACCATGGGAGAAGCTAAGGTGGACCACACAACACCACTAGGCATAGACAAAGGCTCAACAATGGTATTGGTGGAAGGAGTGGTAGCAATGGGAATCTGACAAAAACTACTATCGTTGGAGCACGAGTGAGTGATATGTAATTAAAGGTTTACAAAACAACTTGTACTTAACCTTAATCACAAATTTTCCTAGTCGCAAACATAATTGTGTGGTTATGTTCATTTACTATTGAAATTATAGTATTAGGTTTATTTAATCAGTTATCAACTTGATGACATGTGAATTAATAACTCATGAAGGAATCAATATACTAAAATCAATAAGAGTAAGTAGAAAGAGACAAAACCGATTTGTTAACAGAGTTCACCCAATTTTTGGGTTACATCTCTGAGCTTGCTCAACTGCCACTCAATTAGTTTGATGAGAAGCTCAATATGGCTTTGTTACATCACAACTTGGTCTTCAACTTGCAAATTAATTCTTTACCACTTGATGGAAAGATTGTAGCAAATTAATTCTTCATCACTTGAAATTCATTTGGGTGTGTCGATCGTTAGGAGGGAGGCAAAGTGGGGAGTTGGGGGTTCGAGTCACGCGATCCCCAAGATACAACACCTTATCTTCTTTAAATAGAAAATCCACCCTATTCATATCCGAGGACGCTCGACCTAGTGATGGAGTGTGAATTTCACATGAGAGAGGTTGGGTTTTGACCCCCACCTCCATCAAAATTTTAAACAAACAAACATCACACGTACTGAAATCATAGGATGACACCATTCCATTGGCCCATGTGGCACTATTTGATTCGCCAATTGATGCCACATCAACACTTGTGCACTTGCTTCAATTAGATATGTGACACCATCCAATTGGTCCACTTCGACAAACTAGGCCATGTCATCATGCCATATATGTCGCCATGTCATTATATGGCCTGCCATGTATCCTACCCTAGTGACGCCACGTCAACATACAACTGCCACGTTAGCGTCCATACGACCATGTGTCATGTTGATGTCAGCATCTGTACCTAGTCAACCCATCTTTTTGGTAACTTTGACTGGCCATATCCAATTCATACAAACTTTGCTTGATGCGATTCAAGTAGTGTCGAAATCGTCTCAATGAGCTCTTTGACTTGGTGTCATTTTTGTCCAATTTGGAGATGATCATTTTTTTGGCTTTGAGTCAACATCTAGAATCCCTAGCCCCACCAAACTTTAACCGAGCATAACTTTTGCATACAACCTCCTTTTGATGCAATTCAAGCTGCATCATGATCATATCAACGAGATCTTAGCAATAGGACCATCTCCATCAAGATTTGAAGACATACAATTTTTAGGGTTTTGAAGATCCACTTTGATCAACGAGAGCCATTCAAAACTTATTCATAAAACAAATCTAAAAACAAAGTACTAGTTGTAGAAGGGTTGAAAATCTGATACTTTTTGTGTCATCATTTCATTTGTTACTTTAGACCTCTTTTGACATACTTAAGGTCAATAGGGTGAAAGATCAAGAAGGATTTAGGTTAAATACTCTATACTTGATTACTACATTACCCTCAAACTTGATTGAGAATATTTGGGATAAACAAGGAGAAAAGGTATTATGTTGCTTCACCAACTTCAAGAAGGCATTTCACGTTGTACCTAGAAGAAAATTATGGAGTAGAATGGAGGATTTGAGAATTATGAAAATGTTTAGGGTTGTTCATATATGATGTGATCAAATTTGTTTCAAAATCAGAACTAAGCAAAGATTATTTGAATGTTTTGGGGGTGACATTAGGGCCAAATACAGATGTTTGTTATCTCCTACACTATTTGGTTTGTATATTGACAACTAAAGGAATGGAAGGACAATTTTGGTTGTGGGGTTATTCACTTGACCAATTATGTAATAAAATTGCTTCTATATGCAAATGATCTTATTTTAATGGCAAAAATAGAGCACAATTTGTGGAAATACTTGAAATATCTAGAATTGTTTTGTCAAGAGGTTGGTATGCAAGTGAACACCAGCAAAACTAAAATTGTGATATTTGTCTTGAAGAGAAAAAGTTCAAAAAGAATTTGTCTTTGAAGAAAGCCCCTTGAAAATGGTTAATGGATATAAATATCTTGGCCTCAATTTCCACAATAAGCTCAATTGAGAGACATGTAGAGCAAAAATGATTCAAGGAAGATGGAAATATTTATACTCATTGCAAAATAGATGTAGAACAGTTTAATTATGGGATCGAAAAACTAAGAAAACTCGTTTTTGAGTTGTTAGTAGTGTCGATGGTGCTATATAGGTTGAAAATTGGGGTGGAAACAAATTTTAATGTAATGGAGATAGATAGAAAGGTTACAAAAGTACCTAATCTCAAGTTGTTTCAAAATAAAATCATTAGTCTCTATGAGATTGCTTTAGTTGAAATTAGCTCCTTCCTTTTGGAGGCATCAACTCTAATCTAGTTCCTAAGTTACATAAAGAGGATAAAGAACACGGAGTTGTCTCATTGCCTAGAATGGTACTTGCATAATATAAGTTAGATCGAAGGAAGAGTACATGGATGAAACAAAATGGCAAGTTGATGAATAAGTGGGATATCGACATGAAAGAGTGTCCAAATATTATGAGACCCTTTTTTTTCATTGTAATATATTTTTGTGTTACTATTATGAGTTGTGTGACATCTTATGAGGCATTTCACTGTGAGTTATGGACATCTAACTTTGGCACATTCCTTTTTAGAGCTATGGTACACATGTTTATATGCTTTCAATTATGGTGATTGATTTATGTTGTCAAATGATTATGTGTATGATTTTTTTATCTGGTGATCTTATTTATCACTTTCATGTATGGTTAAATCTATGACATGATGGTTTATGACATGTGATTATATGTCATAGGAGTTGATTCAATGGCAAATCAAAACAAGGTTACAATGTGATGAGTTAAAGCCTCTTTAAAGAGAATTAAATTTAAATTTTCTTAAGTTATCTTATAATAAAGTGACAAAAATTTAATCCTTGCATGAAATAAGATTTTTGTAAAGAGGATTAGTTATGCCACCTTCACAACTAAACATGGAATGGCAAAGACTCCCATGTCTTTTGAGGAGGGCATGATTATAAAATTCCAGATATATTTGGAGATTGTTTTTCTTTAGGGGGATTGTAGATTTTTTTCTAGGAAGAAGGTCACATGCTAGTTTTCCTTAAAAATGGAAAAGCTAAGTGAGGATTTTGTGAGTAGAAAGCTTCATGAGAAGGATAAAGCTAGAGGATTTTTATTTGAGTTATATTTATTATCTCTTATATCAAATGTCTTGTTAAGGTAACTTCATGATCTATATGTTAATTATGTTCAAATAATGTGTAATTATGTTTTTGGTCAATTATTATTGGTTTTTCTTTATGTTGTCTTTGTCATTGTGATGATGGCTTTGGGGTAATAGGAGTCTACCCTCCAAATTTCATGAGAGTGCTCCTATTTTTGGGGCAGAGTGGGTTGTATATCTCCTTTAAGAATATTTTAATGGGTGATAGTACCAATAAAACACCATTGAAGGTTGTTGCTATAAAAGCTAAAAGTTATGAATTGTGATTTAATATGGTGGAAAATTTAGGTAGTGGAGATTGTGTGTAAAATATTTGAGGTTGTTGTTTGTTGTGGAAGCTGAATTTTTTTTGACTATATTTGAATATGGTGGAAAATTATATTGGTTGAAATTGTGAAGAAATGATCGAGGTTTTTGTTTACTAGGTTTCTTTGATTGCTTCCCCTCGGGATGGTGTCCCCACTCCCCTCTGTGAAATCTTTGCAAATTCCTCTTGTGTGGACTCCATGGGAATTTTATGATGTGATTGTGTGTGTTGTTGTGAACTGTGTTTTGTTTGTTCCTTCAATATTATAGTTGTGATGTTGTATTTGTGTCAGCCTATTATTATGCACTTTCCCTTAACTTGGAGGTGGACAACTTTGCTATCCTAATTTTGGGAAGTGATCTCTCGTTGACCTATGGAAAGATTCACATAAATGTGATCTGTGCTATTTAAAGAAGATTCATGGAGTTAACAAGTCGTGTGAGATCCTTGTTTCCTATGATGGTTGGAAATTGTTTGGACATGTCGAAATTGGTCAATATTGTATCCTCTAATTTTTTGTGAAATATTGAAATTTGTTATGAAAAGTGATCCCATACTAGAGTTGCAAGAAGGTTGTTATGCTAGGTGCTTTATGATTGTTAGAAACACTTATGGTTCTACTCTAAACTGGTTGTTTTGTCATGAAATAATACTATGCAAATGTTGTCTTAAAAGAAAAGATACGTAATTATTTTGGGAACTACATGTTGTGGTCGTGAATGAAAATTGTGATGGATTCTATGATCTTATACACCTAAAACAAAAAGGAAAAAATTAGAGATATGTATCAAATTTATGTGAATTTTTCGAGTATAATGTTATGCTTTTGTTGTAGTATTTGCACAATTAGTCAAACAACTATTTCCTTAAAGAAATGTTCTTATCATTGTAGGAAAAGACTATTAAAACCCTCTTGGTAGAATATTTTCTCTTAAAATTTGGGTGTTGTTAACAATGAAGAAGTAGACCGTCTACTATTACTCTTTAGTAAATGCAATGAAATCTATACATCATATTGTTCCTAGATCTATATGTCTTTGAGGGTGACTCTTTTAGTTGTATCACCATTTCAACTGCATACACCCAATTGTAGTTTTGAAGCATTATGTAAATAAACTCTCTATTCCTTGAAAACTTCTTGTTAAATGAATATCAAACTATCTTTTATCCTGCACTGTTATAGGTGTTACTACTTATCAAATTGCCATTAGTTTTATATCCAAAGTCATTATATATATTCTAGTCGGTTAGCATTACTGAATCATGCAGTCGGTACACACAGAGAAGTCGGTATGAACAGTCTAGTCAGTTATAGAAGGAAAACAGTCACATAACGCAGTATACACCGAGCTGTCTACCGAGTGTTATTTCATGTCTATCGAGCAGTAAAGATAATACACCGAGTTGATATACACCAAGTGAAACGTGTTACCAGATTCATTGAACCTGGACACACATATGAAAACGTGTTACAAGATCGAGGCACATAGAACCGTTATCACATTGGAAATTGCACATATAGATTTTGTATAATTTTGAGCTCATCTAACCAATGAAATATTTTGCATGGTTATTTATTCAAGAAATCATGTTTGTAAGATCGAAGCAATGAATCAGATCACCGACATACGAAGTCTATTTATACAACATGAATTTAGGGTTAGAGACGTGTGTGAATTAGAGATACATGTGAATGAGAGAAATGTGTGTGCATATGTGTATGAAGCAAGACTTATGTGATACATGAGAAATCACAGAGTATTATGACTGTTACAGAGACACAAAGGTCATCGAGAAGGTTATCAGAGAACAGTCAAAGAACAGAGTAAACATAAGGGTTTACCGAGTTACTTTATGAGTTACCGAGGTATGCTATAGGCAAGGTAATCTTATTCTGAGCACATAGAATCTGCTACACCATTTCAGATGTAAAGTTGCAGATATTTGTAAAATCTTATTGTAATAATTTGAAGTTGTAAGAGAAACCTTTAACAGGGTAAAAGACTCTAATCAAGTCTATAAATTGTAAATCCTCTAACCAAGTACAACATTTATATAGTGTTGTAAAATCCTTTAGCAAGGTAGATCTAACTAATCTTGTTACTCCTAACAGGGTAAGCTATCAGAAATAGCTAAATGTAGCTCTAACCGAGCACTCTTTATTATTGCAGTAGTGAAGTTGTGGGTGCCATCCCCACCACAGTTTTTCTCTCTAACCAAGAGTTTTTGCGTAACCAAAATATATGTGTTATGGAGTGAATCATGTATGATTGTTACTTATTTGTTTTAGCTTTATGTTATGTTACAACAGTTTTTGTTTTATGCATAACAGTAAAGATATTGTTGATACAAGGATTTGAAGTACTGATTCACCCCTCCCTCTCAATACATTAGCTTTCCATATTGGGCCTAACAATTGGTATCAGAGCTTGAATCTTGGAAAAGGGTTTAACTGCCTAAAGAGAAAGATCTTATCAATGGAAGGCTACAAACAATCTTGGAGGATTGTGTATCTGCAAGAAGAATTGGATCATGCTAATCAAGTGATTGCAGACATGCAAAGGCAAATGCAAAAATCTCTGAAAGTGAGAAGAAGATTATCTGATGATTTGCAGGACTCTCAAGAGTTAGTGGAACAAATTGAGACACCATCTGAGAACAGTATGTCTGAAGAGACTGAAGAAATGATTGGACAATTGAAAGAAAAGAACAAAGCACTGGCTGATCAACTAAAAGAAATGAAAAAAGAACATGAACATTTCAGTACACAAATGACTGAAAATCTTGATGCATTGAGGACAACCGAGGACAAAGTAAGAGATCTAGAAAGAGAGAAACAACAACTTGAAGCTTTAGTATCTGACAAGGATGATCAAATCATAAGGTTGACTAGGATTCAACAAAATATGACAGATCAACTAGGTTATGCACATCATGAAGCAAATCTGAAAGATGATGAGAATCAAGCGTTGAAACTTGAAGTATCAAGGTTGAGCAATGAACTTGAAACAAAGAAGAAATCCAAGGAAACACTGAAGAAGAGTTATGAAGCATCAAAGATGTTGGATGAGCAACTGAACACAAGATGACCCTACAAAGAAGGAGGACTCGGTTACAAAGGAAAAGACTCTACCGAGAAGGGAATCTGTACTACCAAGAGAGGAGAATCATCAAAGCAAGCTGGAATCAAGAAGAACATCAAAAGAAAGAAGCCTATTTGCTACTACTGTGGAAATCAAGGTCATACTGCCAACATGTGTCAAATCAGAAAAGGTAAGTAACTGAATACCACTAAGACCAATGGTTATTGTTACAATTGCAATAAATATGGTCACACATCTAATCAATGTAGGAAAAAGTCTATTAACAATTATCAGAAGGCAAAATTCAAAGGGTTTTGTAAAAACTGCAATAGATATGGACATAGTACCGAGAAGTGTTGGTTTAAGCAAAAGAACCACATGTGGTCTGCACACTGAGCAAATACTAGAGGTTACCAAACTCACACAGATCCTTACCGACGATATTCTACAGTACCATGGGATTACAATACAAGGATATGGTGTGAATGTTGTGGAAGATATGGACATATAAGTGCCAACTACTTTATAAGGTTTGGAATGAACAACCGAAGATCATGGAGAAATCCTGGTATGGCATGTTTTCATTGTCACAAAGTTGGACACTTGGCTGGAGATTGCAGAGATCAACCTAGAGAAGACACTGAGGAAATAAAAGAGAAATTAAAGATGATTTGGAGAAAGAAGGAAATTGTGTCAAATAAAGAAAGCACCTTACCTACCGAGTTAGGTGCTCCCACTCCCAATTAATCGGTAAAGGTATGAAGGGACTGCATTCTCACTAGGTTAAATCTTAAACAGTTCCTATTTTAGTATGTACTGAATTGAAAATCTGCATAGTAAGATGTAGTAGTAAGTTTGAAATTCTATCAAGTCTTTTGGAGCACTTTATAGGAAAACTGTCAAGTCGGTATATGAAGGAAATTTGGTTACTCGGTTAAAGCGCAAAAAGGGAAAGAAATTTAAGTGAATCGAGTGCATTTAATGTTTTGACCTAACTTGCACGGAGCCCGATAGGGTATTTTTGAGTACTTAAAGGTATTTTCGCGGTCATTTTCATTCACCAAGTTTTTGAGAAGCAGAGCAGAGCTAATCAAGGCGATCAAACCATCTTCAAAGCAAAATCTAAGGTATTTACATCGAATCTCATCGCATTGCTAAGTTGGTTTACCAAACTCATTAAGCTGTTATTATCTGCTGAGTGTGAAGCGTCTGTCGTTTGTTAAGTTTTCAAACCCTAAGGTTCCTGTGTCAATTTTTATCTGAAATCTAAATGGCACCTAAGATCCAAGACCCCATTGTTGTCAAGAATGTAGAGAAGCCCTCACTAAAATACTCTTTGACTCACAAAATTGCATCTAAATTGGATGACAAAACTGCCTTTTCACTCATCCCATATCGAGTCTTGTTAGTCGAGGATGTGAGATTCTTCAAAAAATGCCGTGTTGAAGAAATCGGTCATGTTGAGATCAAAGATGCATATGATGAATTGTGCACAAATGGTAAAATGGCTAGCAAGTATGAGCATATCAAAATCAAGGGATTGACTGAAGCCCTAACTAATCCTCGTGTGTTCAAACCCCAGTGGGTCAAGTTTGTACTAAGCTGAGTGCATGATGATTTCATGTGGCTACAAGAGCAACCGTTTACGATCACGAAAGAAATCATTCATTTGATCACTTGTTATCCTATCTATGATCATGCTCGAGCACAGAAAATGATATCATAGAAGGAATTGATCAGTTTGACTGGAGTAGAATCTGATTGCAGAGGTTTGAAGTTGAACAATGTCACTGATCCTGAACTCAAATTTGCCATTAGAGTAATTGGTTACTGCTTCTTCCAATCGGCAAGGGAAAACAGTGTACCCTATGTAGCAGTGGACTTAGCATACAAAATTGTTAAGAAAGGCATGAAAATTGACTTGTGTGAAGTATTGTTGAAGAACTTGTTTGAAAATCTGAACACAATCAGGAAGCTGAAGAAGAAAAACTTGGCAAATACTCTAAAATTTGGATCACTACTTGTATGTATGTTTATCTACTTTGAGAAGTTCTTTCCAACAGTCGGTAAAATTGTTTGGGAACTACACCGACCAATCACCCATCAGATCAATGACTTCATCAAGAAGTTAGGTGATAACTTTAATGATATAATGGATGATTACTTCAGCAAGTTCCAAGAGAAAATGCATAACAGGTACTGGATTCCACCACAGTTGGTAGAAAAATACAAAGATGAAATATGTTTTGAGGTCGACACCGATTATTGTTATATGAATGCTGTTGAACTGAGGACTCAATCTTTGCCACTAATGGGTTATGAGATTGATTTTGATATCACACAACAACAAATTGATGGCTATCTATCATTGCCAAGGCATACTACCGAGCTGAGGTATGGAACCTATGAAGAGGTGAAGGAAAAAGTAAAAATGAGCATTGTAGTACCTAAGGCTACAAGAAAAGCTACAAAGATGATCAAGGCATTATTTGAGAAATTTGGAGAAGAGTCTTCCTCCACACCTTTCAAAGGAGTTCTAGCCATCACCGAAGAGGAGATAGAAGCCCAAGAAGCAGCCATAACACTTAGCACCGAATTACCTAAGGGAAAAGTGTTGAAGAGAAAGAAACATGACACTTCAATGGCCCTACCGACCCCTCCAATAAAGAGACCTAACACAAGGGAATTTGCTGCATCACCGAGTAAGAAACAAAAGACTGTTGCCATTCATAAGGTAACTAGAACTTACAAGAAGTCTACTCGGAGACTCATTTTGCCAAAAGAGTCGAGTGATACCGAATCTGAAGATGCAAATAAATTTCAGATTGTGAAAAGAAAGAAGGTAGAGGTACATAGTGTAGAAATTTTTTGCAAAAATATGAAGGAATATGGTGGATTTGGTGGATTCAGATTTATCAAATATGAATCCAGATTTGCTGATGAAAAGAGGCAAATTGAAGAAGCTGTCATTTGTACACTTCTAAAATTCTGAGTGGTCCCATTAGAAGTATGTAATTCTATTCCTAAGGAATTATATGCACATATTGAAACTAGATGGCAATATGCCCTAGACTCGGAGAAACAAATCAGAGAAAGAAGTTTGGTGCATCTCTTTCCTGATATGTCGGTTGATGAAATAAGAGAACATCTGACAAACAACCAAACACAATTTACAGTAAAACAAAAGGCCTTGAAATTGATGAATGGCCTGTATATAGAGGTGGAGAAGGAAACAAAAGAGTAATGGAAGGACATCTTTCAAAGAAAGAATGTTGGTGAACAATCTACAATGGAAATAGTTGATGTCATCGAGCAAGAGCCTGATGTCACCGAGCAAGACCCTACTGTCACCATTCAAATAGATGAAGATATCATGGATGCAGAGGCACCTGAACAAGAAATGATAGAAGGCAATGCTTATGCAAAACTTGTCTCCAGTGAATCTGTTTTGGAACAAGTTCAGCCTTACCCACCAATCAATCAACCGGCTACAACCGAAGCTCCTCAGGATACAGATGAAGGCACCAAAGATCAAAAGTCTACAACAAAAGGTACTTCACAAGAACAAACCTCTCAAGCACCTTCTAGCATAGAAAATGTTACAGCTGAGACACCAAGCACTGAGACACCGAAGGACACTACCGAGGCTAAAGAAACTGACAAAAGTGTTGTCTCTACCGAGCAACCTACTGAGGGTCCTCAAGCCTCTCAAGCTATTGTAGTGGTTCACCCGGTGAAAGGTAAAGAAAAGAAGTTGAAAAAGCATAGTTTCAAAATTGATTTATCAATACCCATAGAGTTGCCCAATGTAGACATCTCCAAATTGAAAGGGCAAACACTCACTGAATTTGGTGAACTGTGCAAAGCAAAGGTCAAACAGGAAAAGCAACTGGCCATACAAAAGAAGAATAAAGTACTTCAGAAGGTAAAGACCTTACTATCAGATATGCTACCTTCAGCTACAGTATCAACCAATGCAGCCATCCATATTCAATTGGATGAACTCCTAAATCAGATTGAGACATCTGGAGTAGATGCATCTGAATACTTGAGGAAACTAAAAGACAAGGAGCTAACTGCTAAAATGATAGAGGAAGTATAAAAATCTATTGCTGTTGGCAAGGTAAAACTTGTCAAATTTATTGCTGAGTTGTCCCCTCAACTCAAGCACATTCTTTCATTATTTCAGAAACTCTGCACATTTTATTTATTTCTTAAGGACATTCAGAATAAAACAAAAGCAATTGAGAAAGAGATCACCGATCTCTCAAATAAGTTGACCCCCAAGCCCAATTCAGTTCAGAATTTTTATATTAAGCTACAACAGCTCATGGCTCAACAATCGGAACTAAGGAATGAAGAACACAAGATCATGATGGACATAATGACACTTCAAACATTATTCCTTCCTCATCTTTCATCCGTTCAAGAACAACTAAACCGAGCCACTTACTTCTCTACTACACAAGAGGGAAGCACCTTAGATGGCTTAATTTCATTATTGGCTGATATTAATGCACATAATTCTTTAATGGACAGTGTAAAGGATGCACTTTCTGTCGCTCTCACCGAAGCCAAGACAAAGTACAAATCCATTTTTGATCAGTTGCCACCTCCAAATGGTAACTAAATTTTGATGTTTGTCAAAAAGGGGGAGTATATCATCAAAGTATATATAGCATCAAAGTACACAGGGGGAGTGTATAGTATTCAAAGTATCAAACAACCCGAGTGTAGTATACAGGGGGAGTATATCGAGCAGAATGAGAAGAATAAGCAGAGTATCCAAGAGCAGTGAACAGAGGAAAGAACAGTGATTACAGAGTATTGATCACTGAGCACACATAATCAGAGTTTTGTACAACATATTGATAAGGGGAGTATATTTGATTATACTATTTCATTGACTAATGTATATACTGTATGTTTAGTCAAATTTTGTAAAGTATACAGATTTTTGAGTAATGACTTTGAAAGTAGTTTTGTCAAACATCTCAACTAATGTCAAAAGGGGAGATTGTTACTACTTATCAAATTGCCATTAGTTTTATATCCAAAGTCATTCTATATATTCTAGTCGGTTAGCATTACTGAATCATGCAGTCGGTACACACAGAGAAGTCGGTATGAACAGTCTAGTCGGTTACAGAAGGAAAACAGTCACAGAACGCAGTATACACCGAGCTGTCTACCGAGTGTTATTTCATGTCTACCAAGCAGTAAAGATAATACACCGAGTGAAATGTGTTACCAGATTCATTGAACCTGGACACACATATGAAAACATGTTACAAGATCGAGGCACATAGAACCGTTATCACATTGGAAATTGCACATATAGATTTTGTATAATTTTGAGCTCATCTAACCAATGAAATATTTTGCATGGTTATTTATTCGAGAAATCATGTTTGTAAGATCGAAGCAATGAATCAGATCACCGACATACAAAGTCTATTTATACAACATGAATTTAGGGTTAGAGACGTGCGTGAATTAGAGATACATGTGAATGAGAGAAATGTGTGTGCATATGTGTATGAAGCAAGACTTATGTGATACATGAGAAATCACAGACTATTATGACTGTTACAAAGACACAGAGGTCACCGAGAAGGTTATCAGAGAACAATCAAAGAACAGAGTAAACATAAGGGTTTACCAAGTTACTTTATGAGTTATCGAGGTATGCTATAGGCAAGGTGATCTTATTCTGAGCACATAGAATCTGCTACAACATTTCAGATGTAAAGTTGCAGATATTTGTAAAATCTTATTGTAATAATTTGAAGTTGTAAGAGAAACCTTTAACAGGGTAAAAGACTCTAATCAAGTCTATAAATTGTAAATCCTCTAACCAGGTGCAACATTTATATAGTGTTGTAAAATCCTTTAGCAAGGTAGGTCTAACTGGTCTTGTTACTCCTAACAGGGTAAGCTATCAAAAATAGCTAAATGTAGCTCTAACCGAGCACTCTTTATTATTGCAGTAGTGAAGTTGTGGGTGCCAACCCCACCGCAGTTTTTCTCTCTAACCAAGAGTTTTTGCGTAACCAAAATATATGTGTTATGGAGTGAATCATGTATGATTGTTACTTATTTGTTTTAGCTTTATGTTATGTTACAACAGTTTTTGGTTTATGCATAATAGTAAAGATATTGTTGATAAAAGGATTTGAAGTACTGAGTCACCCCTCCCCTCTCAGTACATTAGCTTTCCATATTGGGCCTAACAATAGGAAGGTACTACTAAAATAAATTATAGTTGCAATTAATAATATACCTCTTTGAATATGCATATATATATATATATATTAAATAAGTTTTCTTCCATAGATTTATATATACCTGCTGATGAAATGACATAGAGATGTGAACCCTTTTGTTAAATAACCATATGTGTAGTGCATTGGATGGATAAATTGCAATGTAAGGAATATTGGTGACAAAAGAAAAGAAAATAAAAAATAAAATCTTACCCATGCAAAACTTTTGGATGTTCCATGCACCTTCAAGAGAAGCTCTTAAGTAATTGATAAGTAGGAGATATTTTAAGAAAATATCTTTTAAGTCATTATGAGATTCTTAAGCCCTTAAGTAATGTTATGAATATAGCACAATTTTCTATCCAATAAAACCTATATTTGGATGAATTAGTTAGCTTAGATGTTGGGTCCCCTCCTAGGGACTTGACCATTTTCTTTTCATAGTGTAACTTGAGGGAATTGATTTTTAGGTGAACTTCTCTTGCAGCGTCTTCCCAAAGATGTTCATTTAGAATGGGCAAATTTGATTCGTTACACTTGCCTTCATACTCTCTTCCCCCATCTTTTGTGGTGATGTGTTTCTGCAATATAGCACATGTGATATCCTCAACTATGTAGTAGATGTCATTGATGTTTTATTAATGTTTTAAAAAAGGTCCTTGTACTGTGTCAATGTACGGGCATGAAAAATACTAACAGGGAAATCAAAAAGGGCATTCAAGAAAAAGTCAAAGTATATTTATTGATGGGCCTGTTATACTCACCTACATGTAGGTTTCGTAGATGCGGAACCTCTCTTGAAAAGAGAAAGGATTGTGAAGTCTGTGCTCCCCAAGGTCCTGTTAGTTGGTGTTACTACTTACTAATTTGCCATTAGTTTTATGTCCAAAGTCATTCTATATACTCTAGTTGGTTATTACTACCGAAACATTCAGTCGGTAAGCACAGAGCAGTCGGTTATAGAAGAAAGTAGTCACAGAGCTTAGTATACACCGAGCTGTCTACCAAGTAACACTTTATGTCTACCGAGCAACAAAAATGATATACCAAGTGAACACACACCGAGTGGAACGTGTTACCATATTCATTGAACCTAGACACATATGGGAAACGTGTTACAAGATCGAGGAATAGGGAATCATTATCACTTAGGAAATTGCACCTTAAAGATTTTGTATGATCTTGAGGTCATCTATCCAATGAAATATTTTGTATGGTTATTCACTTGATGGATCATGTTTGTAAGATCGAAGCATGAACAAATCACCGACATAAGAGATCTATTTATACAACATGAATTGAGGATAAAAAAAAAAGGGTGTATGAAGCAAGACATGTGTAATAGATAAGGAAGCACTGAGTATTGTGACTGTTAGAGACACAAAGGTCATCGGGAAGGATTTCAGAGAACAGTCGAGGAACAGAGTAAACAGAAGGGTTTATCGAGTTAATCTATGGATTACCGAGGTATGCTATAAGAAAGGTAATCTCATTTTGAGCACATAGAATCTGCTATAACATTTCAGATGTGAAGTTGCAGATATTTTGTAATATTGTGTTGTAATATTTTGAGTTGTAAGAGAAACCTTTAACAAGGTAAAAGACTCTAACAAAGTCTATAAATTGTAAAGCCTTTAACTAGGTGCAACATTTAGAATAAGTGTTGTAAAATCCTTTAGCAAGGTAGATCTAATGATCTTGATACTCCTAACAGAGTAAGCTATCAGAAATAGCTAAACATGTAGCTCTAACCGAGCAACCTTTATTATTGCAGTAGTGAAGTTGTGGGTGCCATCCCCACCACATTTTTTCTCTCTAACCAAGAGTTTTTGCGTAACCAAAATATATGTGTTATGGAGTGAATCATGTATGATTGTTATTTATTTGTTTTAGCATTATATTACGTTACAACAATTTTTGGTTTATGTATAATAGTAAAGCTATTGTTGAAGAAAAGATTTGAAGTATTGATTCACCCCTCCCCTCTCAGTACATTAGCTTTCCATATTGGCCTAACAATTGGTATCAGAGCTTGAATCTTGGAAAAGGGTCTAACTTCCTAAAGAGAAAGATCTTATCAATGGAAGGCTACAGACAATCTCAGAGAATTGTGAATCTTCAAAATGAATTGGATCATACTAATCAAGTGATTGCTAACATGCAGAAACAAATCCAAAAATCTTTGAAAGTTAGAAAAAGATTGTTTGATGATTTGTAGGACTCTCAAGAATTAGTGGAACAAATTGAGACATAATCTAAGAATAGTATATCTGAAGAGACTGAAGAAATGATTGGAGAACTGAAAGAAAAGAACAAAGCACTGACTGATCAACTAAAAGCAATGAAAAGAGAACATGAACATTTCAGCACACAGATGACTGAAAATCTTGATGCATTGAGGACAACCAAGGATAAATTAAGAGATCTAGAAAGAGAAAAACAACAACTTGAAGCATTAGTATCTGAAAGGAATGATGAAATCACAAGGTTGACTGGAATTCAACAAAATCTGTCAGATCAATTGGGTTATGCACATCATGAAGCAAATCTAAAAGATGATGAGAATCAAGCATTGAAACTTGAAGTATCAAGGTTGACCGCTGAACTTGAAACATAGAAGAAATCCAAAGAAACATTGAAGAAGAGTTATGAAGCATCAAAGATGTTGGATGAACAACTTAATACAAAAAGACCCAACAAAGTTGCAGGACTCGGTTACAAAGGAAAATACTCTACCGAGAAGGGAATCCACACTACCGAGAGAGGAGAATCATCTAAGCAAGCTGGAAACAAAAAGAGCATCAAAGGAAGGAAGCTTATTTGCAATTACTATGGAAAGCAAGGACATACTGCCAACATGTGCCAAATCAGAAAAGGTAAGCAACCAAATGTCACAAGGTCTAATGGTTATTGTTACAATTGCAATAAATATGGTCACACATCTAACCAATGTAGGACAAAGTCTGCTAGCAATTATCAGAAGGAAAAATTCAAAGGGTTTTGTAAAAAATGCAATAGATATGGACATAGTACCAAGAAGTGTTGGTTTAAGCAGAAGAACTATATGTGGTCTGCACACCGAGCAAAAACTAGAAGCTACCGAACTCACACAGATCTTGACCGACAATATATTGCAGTACCATGGGATTACAATACAAGGATATGGTGTGAATGCTGTGGAAGATATGGACATATAAGTGCCAACTGCTTTATAAGGTTTGGAATGAACAATCGAAGATCATGGAGAAATCTTGGTATGGCATGTTTTCATTGTCACAAAGTTGGACACTTGGCTAGAGATTGCAGAGATCAACTTAGAGGAGACACTAAGGAAATAAGAAGAAAATTACAGATGATTTAGAAAAAGAAGGAAATTATGTCAAATGAAGAAAGCACCTTACCTACCAAGTTAGGTGCACCTATTCCAAATTAATCGGTGAAGGTATGAAGGGACTGCATTCTCTCAAGGTTAAATCTTAACAGTTCCTATTTTATCATGTACTTAATTCAAAATCTGCATAGCTAAAGATGCATTAGGAAATTTGAAATTTTATCAAGTCTTTTGGAAGCCTGTTTAGTCGATAAATACATGAAGTCTGGCTACTCGATAAAAGCATAAAAAGGAAGTGGTATCGAGTGCATTTAATGTTTTCTTACCTAACTGCACATAGCCCGATAAGGTAAAATTATGTACTTAAAGCTTTTGCGCGGTCATTTTAACACTTACCAAGTTTTCAAGAAAGCAGAGCAAAACGATTCAAAGGCGATCAAACCTCCTCCAAAGCAAAATTCAAGGTATTTACATCAATCACAACGCATTGTCAAGCTAGTTTACCAATCATATCAGTTGTGAATATCTGTTAAGTGGAAAGCATCTGCCGTTTAAAAGTTTTCAAACCCTAAGGATCCTTTGTTAAGTGATTATCTGAAATTTGAAATGACACCTAAGATCCAGAAGCCCGTTGTTCTTGAGAACATTGAAAAGCCCTCACTGAAATACTCTCTAACTCCCAAAATAACATCTGAACAGGATGATAAAACTGTATTTTCACTCATTCCGGATAGGGTTTTACTAGTTGAGGATGTCAGATTCTTCACTAAGTGTCGTGTTGAGGAACTAGGTCATATTGAGATCAAGGACACATATGATGAATTGTGTACCGATGGAAAACTAGATAACAAGTTTGAACACATTAAAGTCAAGGGATTGACCGAAGCCCTAACCTACCCGCGAGTCTTCAAACCCCAGTGGGTCAAATTTGTTTTGAGTAGAGTTCATGATGACTTCATGTGGTTAGAGGAGAAACCATTCAAGATCACCAAGGAAATCATCCACTTGATCACCAGTTACCCTATTTATGACCATACCCGAGCTCAGAAAATGATTTCATAGAAGGAATTGATCACTTTAACCGGAGTAGAATCCGATTGTAGAGGTCTAAAATTGAATAATGTCACAGATGCATAGCTGAAGTTTGCCATTAGAGTCATAGGCTATTGTTTCTTTCAATCGGCAAGGGAAAACAATGTACCCTGTGCAACTGTCGATTTAGCCTATAAAATTGTGAAGAAAGGTATGAAGATTGATCTATGCGAAGTGTTGTTGAAAAATCTGTTTGAAAATCTCAACACCATAAGGAAGCCAAAGAAGAACAACTCGGCAAACACACTGAAGTTTGGATCACTTTTGGTATGCATGTTTTTCTATTTTGATAAATTCTTTCCATCAGTCGGTAATGTAATTTGGGAGCTACACCGACCAATCACCCATCAAATCAATGACTTCATCAAACAACTAGGTAATAACTTCAATGATATTATGGATGATTATTTTAGCAAGTTTCAAGAAAAGATGCATAACATGTATAGGATTCCACCCAAGTTAGTGGAGAAATACAAGGATGATATATGCTTTGAAGTAGACACCGACTACTGCTATGTCAATGCGTTGGAACTGAGAACTCAATCTTTGCCACCTATGGGTTATGAGATTGATTTTGACATTACACAACAATAGATAGATTCTTTTCTTACTCTACCAAGGCATGCTACCGAGATGAGATACGGTACATATGAAGAAGTTAAAGAGAAAGTTAAAATGAGCATTGTAGTACCAAAGGCTACAAGAAAAGAAACAAAAATGATTAAGACATTAACAGAGAAATTTGGAGAAGGTTCTTCCTCCACACCTGTCAAGAGCATTCAAGTCATCACTGAGGAGGAATCTGAAGCCCAAGAAGCAGCTATTACATTGAGCACCGAGTTGCCAAAAGCGAAAATTTTGAAAAGGAAGAAACATGATACATCAAAGGTATCACTGACTCCTTCAGTAAAGTGCCCAAACACAAGATCATCTACAGTGTCACCGAGTAAGAAACCAAAGAATGTTGCCGCACCAAAGGTAACAAAAACTTATAAGAAATCTACTCAGAGACTCATTTTGACTAAAGAGTCCAGTGACACCGAATCTGAAGACGCAAGCAAATTTCAGATTATTAAGAGTCAAAATAAAGATGTACATAGTGTTGATAATTTCTATGCTAATCTGAAACAATATGGTGGATTTGGAGCATTTCAATATGTTAAGTATGAATCCAGAAGTGATGAAGAAAATAGACAAATAGAAGAAGCTGTAATCTGCACACTTCTGAAATTCTGATTGGTCCCATTGGAAGTAACTAATTCTCTTCCAAAAGAATTGTATTTTCATATTGATAATAGGTGGAAATATGCTATGGACTTGGAAAAATAGATGAGAGAAAGAATTCTGGTACATCTCTTCTCAGACATGTCGGTAGATGAGATCAATGAACATCTGAAAATCTACCAGATAAACTTCCTTGTCAAGCAAAGAGCCTTGAAATTGATGAATGGTCTTTATCTTGAAGTAGAGAATGAGACCAAGGAAAAGTGGCAAGAAATATTTCGAATCAAGAATGCTGGTGAGCAAGTTGAAGTTGAAATAGTTGATGTCACTGAGCAAGATCCTGATGTCACTGAGCAAGATCCTGATATCACTGAGAAAGACCCCACCGATACTATACAAATTGATGAGGATATCATGGACACCGAGGTACAAGAACAAGAAATGATTGAAGGGAATGCTTATGCCAAACTGGTATCCAGTGAGTTAGTTTTGGAACAAGTTCAACCCTATCCTCTGGTCACTCATCATGTTTCAATCGAGACACCTCAGGATACTGAACAAGGAAAAGAGGGTCACAAGTCTACAGAAGGAGAAGCTACTTCTCAGGCCACCGGGGAATAGACTTCTCAAGCTCCTTCTAGCACTGAAAATGTTACAACTGAGACCCAGAGCAAGGATTCACTGAAGGCTACATATGAGGTTAAAGAAATTGACAAAAGTGTTGCCTCTACCGAGCAACCTACCGAGGGTCAACAAGCCTCCCAAGCCATTGTATTAGTTCAACCGGTGAAAACCTCCTCATCTAAAGAAAAGAAAATGAAAAAGCATAGTTTCAAGTTAGATTTGTCAAAACCAATAGTGTTGCCAAATGTAGACATATCCAAATTAAAAGGGCAAGCACTTATTGAATTCGGTGAACTATGCAAAGCCAAAGCAGAACACGAGAAGCAAATGGCTATTCAAAAGAAAAATAGAGTACTTCAGAAGGTGAAAGCACTATTAACATATATGCTACCTGAAGCTATAGTGACAAAAGATACAACCATCCATGTTCAACTGGATGAACTCCTAACTAAAATAGAGACATCTGGAGTATACGCATCTGAATACTTGATCAAATTTAAGGACAAAGAACTCACTGCAAAAATGATTGAAGAGGTATAGAAATCCATTGTTATTGGCAAAGTAAAACTTGTCAAATTTATTGCTGAGTTGTCCTCTCAACTCAAGCACATTCTTTCTTTATTTTAGAAACTCTGTACATTTTCTTTATTCATTAAAGATATCAAGAATAAAATAGAAGTGATTGAGAAAGAGATCACTGATATCTCCCATACATTGACCACTGAGCCAAATTCTATTTAGAATTTCTATACCAAGTTACAAAAGCTCATGGCTCAACAATTGGAACTTAGGAATGAAGAGCACAAAATAAGGATGGACATTATGACTCTTCAAACCTTATTCATTCCCCACTTGTCCTCCGTCCAAGAATAGATCAACAAGGCTACCTCTTTATCCACTCAGCCAAAGGGAAGCACTTTAGATGGACTGATTTCACTGTTAGGCGACATTACAACTCAGAATTCACTCATGGATAGTGTCAAGGATGCCCTCTCTACCGCTCTCACCGATGCAAGGAAAAAGTATAAATCCATTTTTGACCAGTTGCCTCCACCGAATGCTAACTAAGTTTTGATGTTTGTCAAAAAGGGGGAGTATAGTATATAGTGTATATAAGATAATTTTGACAGGGGGAGCAGTGACAATCGAGCAGTGAACCGAGCAATAAATATAGAATATTGATCACAACGCATGCACAATCAGAGTTATGAACAGTATATTGATAAGGGGAGTATATCTGAGTATACTATTTCATTGACAAAATGTATATACTGTCAGATTAGTCAAATTTTGTAAGTATATAGATTTTTGAGTTATGACTTTGAAAAAAGTTTTGTCAAACATCTCAACTAATGTCAAAAGGGGAGATTGTTACTACTTACTAAGTTGCCATTAGTTTTATGTCCAAAGTCATTCTATATACTCTAGTCGGTTATTGCTACCGAAACATTCAGTCGGTAAGCACAGAGCAGTCGGTTATAGAAGAAAGTAGTCACAAAGCTTAGTATACACCGAGCTGTCTACCGAGTAACACTCTATGTCTACCAAGCAGCAAAAATGATATACCGAGTGAACACACACCGAGCGAAACGTGTTACCAGATTCATTGAACCCAGACACATATGGGAAACGTGTTACAAGATCGAGGAACAGGGAATCATTATCACTTAGGAAATTGCACCTTAAAGATTTTGTATGATCATGAGGTCATCTATCCAATGAAATATTTTGTATGGTTATGAATTCGATGAATCATGTTTGTAAGATCGAAGCATGATCACCGACATAAGAGATCTATTTATACAACATGAATTGAGGATAAAAAAAAAAGGGTGTATGAAGCAAGACATGTGTAATAGATAAGGAAGCACTGAGTATTGTGACTGTTAGAGACACAGAGGTCACCGAGAAGGATTTCAGAGAACAGTCAAGGAATAGAGTAAACAGAAGGGTTTACCGAGTTAATCTATGGATTACCGAGGTATGCTATAAGGTAATCTCATTTTGAGCACATAGAATTTGCTATGACATTTCAGATGTGAAGTTGCAGATATTTTGTAATATTGTGTTGTAATATTTTGAGTTGTAAGAGAAACCTTTAACAGGGTAAAAGACTCTAACAAAGTCTATAAATTGTAAAGCCTTTAACTAGGTGTAACATTTAGAATAAGTGTTGTAAAATCCTTTAGCAAGGCAGATCTAACGATCTTGATACTCCTCACAGGGTAAGCTATCAGAAATATCTAAACATGTAGCTCTAACCAAGCAACCTTTATTATTGCAGTAGTGAAGTTGTGGGTGCCATCCCCACTGCATTTTTTCTCTCTAACCAAGAGTTTCTGCGTAACCAAAATATATGTGTTATGGAGTGAATCATGTATGATTGTTATTTATTTGTTTTAGCATTATATTATGTTACAACAGTTTTTGGTTTATGTATAACAGTAAAGCTATTGTTGAAGAAAAGATTTGAAGTACTGATTCACCCCTCCCCTCTCAGTACATTAGCTTTCCATATTGGGCCTAACAGTTGGGTCACAACAATGTTTGGGTAACTCAGGGTCTATGCAACTTGTTCATCAAGGCACTATTGCTAGTTGCAGAAGGTTCTTACATGGATCACTTAGAAATAAAACTCGAAAGGTATAAGGGTAATAAAAAGAAAGATAACCACACAAGCTTGTTGAATCAGAGTAAAAATTAATTCCAACAATAAGATATTATCAATAACAATTTAAATAGCATCACATGGAACTTCTGTCTACCTGCAACATCTATGTGTATACTAAAATTCATCATTAAATTCAAATAGAATCGAAGGGAAATCACGAATCCCTATCTAATCAAAGAATTCTAAACAAAACCAATGAAAATAGATGCATAATAGAATACATCTAAACAATGTAAAACTCCCTATTGTGCATCATGGCTTCCATTACTCTTCTTCTCTTTATGACATGGTGGCTCTCAGATATCGCGCTGGCAAGCTGCAATTGACACAAAGATTCGAAGTTCGTGATTCATGAAAATGGAGATTGAATGCTGAATTTATAGGTTATTGGAGAGGATTGATTGAGAGGTGGAACACATTGATCAAGAGGTGGAACTCAAGTGAGCTCACATCTTGATTGAGAAAAAATCTAATTGAAAGATGAAAAAGAATGATTGGAAGAAATAAAGACGATGAAATAGGAATTGAAAAGATAATTGTTTTAATTAATTAATTTAGCATGTGCTTGCACTTTGACTTTGATTTTCAATTTAATCTTTGCATGAGATTTAATTCAAATATTAAATTTATTTTAAATTCAATTTGTTATTTGAATATATTTAGAACTTGACTTTTATTTTCAATTTGATTTTTGCAATCATGCACATGTATTTGAAATTGGAAGAAATTAAAAGAAATATGAAATTAAATGAATTTGAATTTGGGGAATTAATGTAATTAGATGAAATTAGAAGAATTAATGAAATTAAATGATTGGAATTAGAATTTGAAGAATTAATTAGCTAATTAAATAATTTAAAGAAACTATTTAATTATTTAGAAATCAGATTTAATTAAATAATAATAATTATTTAAATTAAGGAACTTAATCACAATTAATTAAATAATTAATATTTTAGAAAAGGGTTGAATGATTAGTTGATTAGAAATATAAATTGAAAATGAACTTATTTAAATAATAAAGATTATTTAAATTGAAAGATTAATAATCACAATTAATTAAATAATAAATATTTAATTAATATTAGAAAATGGTTTAAATGATTAAACGATGATAGAATTGAAATAGAATAATTAGTAAGATGATGAAGAAATATGAATTTAGAACAATGATAGAATTGAAATAGAATAACTAGTAAGATGATGAAGAAATATGAATTTAGAAGAATAAGATTAATTAATTAAATTAAATAATTAAATTATTATTTAACTAATTTAGACGAATAATTAATACATGATCAATGAGATATTTTTAGGTGTCTACATTTGTCCCTCTTTGAGACAATGTCGGAATGATGTTGTTTCAAAGAAAATTAAAAAAAAATTCTGCCCCAGTATGCCTGGGTGTGTATGCCCCAACGGCATTTAGGGTGTAATGCCCCCTCGAGAGATTGTTTGTGCATTGAAGGCATGAATGATCTCTCGAAAGAAGAAGAATGTGAGATAGAAGAATAGTTAGTTGATTAGAGATAGAGATAGGTAATGTGAAGATGATATGTTAGATGAATTGATGACATGAACCTTAGAATGAAATAGAATAATGTTAGATGATAGAAAATGATTTAGAAAGAGATGATGAGAAAAGACTCAATAAACTAGCAATAAGAAAATGAGATGAAATGAGAATGATTTATTCACGAACCCGTGTCATTATTTATTGTACAACATATATTCATCATTGAGCCTTATTATGGAACAATAGAGCTTAGCACATTAGGGTATAAGGAACCAAGATGTAAAGATATCTCATTGAAGAAACAAACACGTAGCAAACAGGGAGTGAACCCTCCATTTTGGTTGTAGTGTCAGGGGTTGAGGTATGTGGGATAGTCACAAGCATAACTATCCTTGACTTTTGCATAGGATATTTACCGAATGAACGTACCAACACAGACACCCACTGGAACTATTGCCCCAAAACTTCATTGGTCCACACCACAAACAACAAACAAAGAAAAAGATCATGACCATCCTGGATCCTCTAGTCACTTGTGGACATCCTTGGGTAGCATAGGAACACAATCTGTCACCAAATGATAAAAGATAAAGACTGACCTGGACCAAAATTCAGTAACTATACTGACCTTGTGCCTTTGTTCTTAGTTGCTTGATGCGATAGTTGATAATGTCTGATCTCATAAAGTTGCGGACCTCGTTTAAGACTGACCTGTCTGATTTCAAGTGTATCCTCTTCTGTTTAAGACAAGATAATGATCACTTGATGTGGATATGATACGATTGATAAGACAATTTGATCAGTTGATTGCAGATGTTTGACTGGATAGTTATATCCTTTGTTAACTTCATGTGAAGCGTTTGCTGGATATCTTCTAGGGTATTTGATTCTTGCGAGACATTTTATTACAAGTTTTTTGATTGATTTTTGATTGTTTTTTGGATTTTGTAGATTGATATTTGGATGTTTTTGGATTTCGTGGATTGATATTTAAATGTTTTTGGTTGATTTTTTTAGGACTTTATCTGAATGTTTTTGGTTGATTTTGTGTTTTCTCAATGTTTTTGGATTGATTTTTTTATGATTTTTATGATTTTGTGCTTTTTAATGTTTTTGAATTTTTGATTTTTTAAGGAGTTTATATAATTTTTAGGATTTTGCGCTTTTCAATGTTTTTGGATTTTTGTGGTTTTCCCAATGTTTTTTTGAATTTTTCCAAGACTATATGATTTTTAGGATTTTTTCAGGACTTTTTACAAAAAAATTTTTTTGGATTTTTTCAGTACCTTTTTTGGTTTTTGTTTTTTTTGGATTTTTTCAGTTATGTTCCCAGTGTGCAAACCTATTTGACGTGTTGATCTGCATAATGCATGTGGAGACGATGAATTTTTTGACATGACCTATGTTAGTATGATGAAGATGCATTTACTATTTGAATAAGGATGACCGTGTTTGTTTAGCATTTTGTAATACACCAATTGAATTAGAGGTACAAAACATTTCATAGATAAGCGATCAATCGATCCTTAAGGTCCCTTGGAACATCCAAATTAACACACTTAGTGACTAGGATTTACACATGGAGACACGAAAAACTTCCTGGTATAGGAGCACCCTTCCAAACTCTTCCTCTTTCTTTGTTTTGTTGTTGTTATGCTTCTTTTGAAGCCTTTGTATATGAATAAGAGCCATGAGCTCATTTGTTCTTGACTAGGTCCTAGTTTTAGGTCCTTAGTGTTTTGTTGTGATTTCTTGTGCAGGAGAGGTTGAGTATGCCTTTAGATGTGTGTTAGGCCTTATTGGCATGTTATTTTCCTTTAGGATAGCCCAAAATAGGCTTAGGAGTCATGAAAAGCAACAATGGAAAAGTTGCTTAAAAGATGCAAAAGTTGCATGACAACTTTAAAAAGTTGTCAAGCAACTTTTCCACCCAAATGGTGAAAGACCCTTATTGAGTGTGGAGAACCCTAATTTTGGCACATCGATCGAGGTATGGGTAGTATAAGATGTTTCAAACCCTAAAATTTAAAAAGGTTAATCATTGTTGTACGACCCAAGGAAGGAAAGCTTGACTGAGACTATTTTGTTGGTTACCAGTCAGTTTGAATGAAGCAACCAAGCAAATTAATTGATTGATTTTCATACAAAGATATGTGGAGTGTCTTGTATGGTGTATATAATTTCATTGTGAGCAATTAGATTAGGTTTTTATTTGCAGGTTGTGTGTGTTTGTAAATACTTTGTAAACTGTCTTTTCTCTGTCTAGTTTTGGACTGGTTTGAGTAAATGGATGCATAACTCCATTCCCCATTGTGGAATCACCATGAAACCATGGGGAATGAGAGTACAGACCTTGTACCATATTTTAATGCAAGAAGGGCCCTTGAAAATGCAGGGAGTCCATATAAAGACCCACTCCTAGGCGAGACTGAACAGTGCCCGACTAGGAAAGGTCAAGTTGCAGAGGTCTTGGAGAGAAAGGTAGGTCAGAGGAGAGAACACCCTTTGGAGGGGGTGTAGAGGAGTGATTGAAGCATCATTGGTGTGAAGGAGGAGCCTCCACCAATCTAGAAAAGGTGGCTAAAACTCAAAACATTCACTTTGACCCAGGAAAACCCTAAAAACCCTCACAAAACCCTTAAAAACCCCAAAATTCGCCCAAGGCACTATACGGCCACTTGGAGGCCCAGAACTAGAGAAATCCTTGAGCCCTTGCCACATGAATGGTAGTCAATTTTGGGAGTTTGGGTATTTTGTGCATCGTTTGTGAGAGGGAGCCCTAAAGGACCGGGTAGGAGGCCTAATTGGTCCTAAACCTTGTAGCCCTGTTTGAAGGCAAAAACACAAAATAGTGAAATCGGTAAGGGGTTGGAATCTTGAAACCTCTTGGGGGCACATGAATGGGTGGAAAAACCATGAAATTGACCTAACCTAACCCTACTAAGACCTTGGAAGGTGTGGAACAAGCCAAGCCCTTATTAGCCATAGTAAGGGGTTTTGAGACTCATGAGTAGGTGAGACCTTAGGAGCAGCAGTGCAACTAATTGGTGGGTGGATTGGGCAAGGTCAGGGGATTCCTCAAGCAAGGGAAGTCCTAGAGACCCTACGGTGTGGAGATAACACCAGGTGATCCAAGGGAAGGATCCAAGAGCATAGACTAGGCTAGTCTATCCCAAACCCCAACCCATCACTTCCCCATTGGTTCTTGAAAATTTGATCTTCTTTTGCCCATGTACATGCAAATGAGTTAATTTTTGCTCTTGTGTTCATTAAATATCCTTAGCATCCTATATGACTAGCTACTTGGATTATTCTAACTTCAAAAGCAACCCGAATAGAGCCTCGCTGCAAGCAAGCTTTTAGAGATCCGATGAGGTTATAGACTGTAATTTCTCAAATATTGTTCCATTGCCAACAGGCGTTCATAGCCCTGATGGAGTTACTTGCATGTTCCCATAGTCAATCTTTTTGTCGCACTTTCATGCGTGATATTTCAATTATATATCGTTGCTCTTTTGCCTTGAAATGAATATTTGGCATAACACTTTTTCTTTTTTATTTTCTTGCCTTGACTTGTAAGTAATGAAACCCACTTGGGTGTGACAATTACAATGGTGTTGAAGTATAATTTTATATTTTTCACTAGTCATATGATCAAATAGGTGTCTAGAATGAATTAGAGATTTTGTTAATGTGTTTGAGATATAGCAATTGATAGATTTTGGGTTAACAAGTCTCAAATAGTGAAATCACTACCCAACCATAAGTAAAGCATCGTCACAGGGTAATGTTGAAAATGAATGACCTTAGGACCTCAAAGACTTCATGTCTGAATATCTAAGAAAGGAGACAACCCTTGTTTCTCTTGAATGCAAACAGATGGTAAAATTGGACAATTGCCTTATTTTATTGATGCTACTATATGTAATGCAGAAACTATATGCCATGAAATTTGTGAATGTGATGCATTTGAAAAAGAAACTATATGTGATGCAATGCTTTGAATAAAATGAGATGCAAAGCGGAAAGAAAAACCTAAACTAACCCAACCCTTAGATATAGTATCATTTAAGGTGCATGTTGTTCATAGGGTCATGGAGTTTTGTGTAGGTAGTTCATTGGTCTTTGTTTGAAGAGTCAGATAAAGATGTCTTTTCCAATAGGATATAAGGACTAAGCTAAGTGTACATGTCCAGTATCTCCAATGTTGATTTCCTTAGTTTTTGGATTTTGTGGATCATCAGAGGGAAATACAACTCTAGAACCCATGAATTCAAGTATAGCCTTACAATTTTTAAAGAAATCCAACTGTGGTAGGTCCTCTTGCCCCTAATCTATCAAGTGTGGGTGTACGAGCAAATAGATTCTGGTTCAAAAGTTGTGACATGAGCAGGTGTTATGCATGTTTCTATTGATGCACTTGAAGAGGATGATGAAGTCAACCAGGTGTTGATCTCATTAGTTGGTGTTATGTTTGTGCTTGAAGAAGATTATGGAAAAAGTTGGGTGTTTATTTCATTAGTTGGTACCATGCTCATTTCTGTCACCACATTGGCATGTGAAAATGGTACACATACAATCATTGATAAATTGTTCCTTGCAGTATGATCAGGATTGGTGATTTCATTGATAAGGAGTTCATGAAAAACTTGTGTAGAGAGATTGGGATCATGAGGGGGACTAAGAGAAATGGTAAGTTCATTTGAGAGGGAATCATGTGAGGAACATGGAGGATTCTAACATGGAGATGAAGGGATGGAGAAATCTTGATTAGGATTTGGAGAAATAATGGGATCTTGCTTAGGATATGACGGTGAAGGAATACTTTGATCTTGACATGGAAAGGGATTGTTAGGAAGGATGGAAGAGATGTCTTGATCTTGTTTAGGAGGTGGATGTTTGTTGGGACTTGAAAGTGCACTTTGTTCTTGAGACAAAAGGGTATCATTATGAATGGAATAGAAAAGAGAGAGGGGATCATCATAAGATTCTTGGTCGATGGGATCTTGATAAAAAATTGGGTAGGATGGAAGGGTTTTTTCTTGATCTTCCTTTATTTCAGGACTCATTTCTTTTGACTCTGGATCATCCTCTTGAGACGGGGAAGGAGTTTGGATATGCATGGGAAATTCTTGGAATGTTTCAACACATTGGCCTGATGAGAAAGGATTTTGAATGGGACTCTTTGTGATAGGAGTATATGATGTGACTGGGTCTTGAATTTATGAAGCATAGAAAGGACTAACATCATGACTTGGATTAGATTGGATTTGTATTATGGATAGCCCTTGGGAGGTTGCGTTATTGGATAGAGATGCCGCATACTGCTCTTATGTGACTTCAAGGTATGAGGAAATGGTGGAAGATATGGAGGCTACTTGAGGTGTAAAGTCTTGATGGGTAAAACCATTTCTAGAAATGGGTAGATGACCTTGGTGCATGATAGGTGACACATTGACCATGTTCGATTGATGCCCAAAGGGTGACATGTTTGTAAATACACTTGCATTTGTTTGTGACACCCTTGGTGGTGTATTTGAAGAAATAGGAGGATATTCACAAACATGTGATGTGACTAAAGGCAAAATTGATTGTGTAATTGGGTGTGACCCTGGTAGTGGTTGACTTGTTTGTACAATTTGTGGTGTTGAGAGTTGTGTTGTTTGTTGTATTGGTTGTTGGACTTGTATTGTTGGATGTGTTTGTTGTTGATATTGGTTTCCCATGTTCATTTGTGTGAGAATATCTGGTATGTCTGATTTCATAATAAGAGCTCGCACATCAACTGGCTCTAGGTTTGTAATGGGATCTCCAAATTTTTCAAATAGTTTGAACATCTGGGATCTACTCTCTTCACCTTTTTTAACGTTTTGTTCCAAGATCTCTATTTCTCAAGTTAGTTTCTCTTCAAGTGATGGAGAAATAGGTATGACACTTGTTTGTTCCTGATAAGTTTGATGCATGTTTTTAGACATTTATATGTTGGATTGAGATGATTGATTGTTTGGTTGCAATGACATGGTCCCACAAAAGTTGGAAGTTTTATAAGGGTAATTTTGTCTCCTAGAAGTCTGAGAGATTTTTTCAAACATTGCACTATATGCCATTTTATTTTGATTTTTGAATTTTATGGATGAAATGCAATGCAACTAAGGGATGAAAGTGCAACCCTATTTTTTTGAATTTTTTGACAAATTGGATTAAGGAAAGACAAGATGAAACCCTAAAGAATGACAATGCAACTTTGGACTTGAACTAGGGAACAACCTAATTTTGAAGATAATGCAAAATGGAGATAATTATTAGACCCTATACTTTATGAGGATGAAGACTATTTAAGGACTAAAACTAGGATTATGACGACTGTGCAAGGACTTATGCAAAGAATATGACGACTATGCAAGGAGTTATGCAAAGATTATGATGACTATGCAAGGAGTTATGTGAAGATTATGATGACTATGCAAGGACTTATGTGAAGATTATGCAAAGTAAGGACGTAAATGAGGACTTATGCAAGACTATGCAAAGACTTGTGTAAAGATTATGATGACATATATTGGAACTCTATGAGGATGATATTGAGGAATATGCAAGGACTTATGCAAAGTAAGGACATAAATGAGGACTTATGTAAGACTATGTAAAGACTTGTGTAAATATTAGAATGACATATATGGGAACTCTATGAGGAAAATAATGAGTATTATGCAAGGACTTATGTAAAGTTTTGGACTTTGCTAGATTGTAAGAAGGACAATAATGAAGACTATGCAAATACTTATGCAAAGTAAGGATGTAAATGAAGACTATAATGAGGACGATAATGAGGACTATGCAAAGACGCCTATGTTCACAAGTATGCAAAATTTTGGACTTTGCAGGACTGTCTGATGCTCCAAGGTAGACTCTGTTTCAAGTAATTCTGTTTGTAGGACAAGTCTGTTGTTTTTCAAATTTGAGAACAGTTGTTTGGAGATAAGTATAGCTGACTAAACCGTGTTTTGACCAACTATGAGAATTTAGAGATACACAAAGATAGCACCTGAAATAGCCCACATACTGACTCAATACTGGTCTGGTATAACGATACATATAAAAGAACAAAAGACAATCTTAGGCTGGAAAGTGGAAACCATTTAATGGGGCTCCGCAACAAAATACCAAAACAAGATGAACGGATAGAGAGTCTGGAAGCACTGGCTCCACTCCACGTCACACACTTCTCAAGCATGCCAGTCTCTCTTACCCCAAAGATCCGAAGATCTTATCACCGAGGATTTTCTATCTCATCATGCAAGGTACATGAAGGGTATCTATGGGGTACGACCCGCACACCCGAAACCAATAAACGTGGGATTTGGGCTACTAAGTTGGATCTTATTGTAAATTTTAGGGGATCCCAATCCAACAATGGATTCTCAGAGCAAGCCACTTAAGACTTTAGTTAAGCTTATCGGTGCAGGGAAGGCCCCCACACACGTCAAATTCACTCAATACTCTAGCCGCCTGACCAGTATATTTATATAGCGGCTCGAAAAGCCCGCTCGAGAGTACGTTGGGAGAGATGATATCCTCAATGCATCCCAATTCGAAGTACCTCTGTCGTGTGATGAAATCCCTAGTCAAAGATACCCCTCATTACTAAAATGAAAAAGTGGGTGTTGTTTTCACCTTTCCCTTTCTCCCAAGACCCCAAAGGTGAGTGGAAAGGTAGTTAATGCAACATTAGGTCCACCCCAAACACAATAAAAAATTCATTCCCTTAAAAAAGCAAAGTGTGAGTTATTCTATTGATAAGCTCAATTCACATTCATTTTAAAAACCCAAACTTAGGTGTGAGATACGCATGTGCATGTCAATTTTAGAACACCAAACTGAAGTGTGAAAGCATGCATGTCAATTTTAACTAGATTTATTTTAATCCCCAAATTGAAGTGTGGAAGCATGCATGTTAGTGATTTCTAAAAATATTCAGTAATGATCCAACCTTCTTTGTGATTTTGCCACATGCTGCAAACAAAGAATCAGTAATCCCATAAAACATACAGAAAACAACAAATTAAACTCTTCATTGAACGAATGTGTAATTATACCTGAGCGAATGCATAATTCTGTGTTGGCAATTGCATGATTCTGGAAAAGCGATTGTGTAATTCTGACAGAGTGAATGCGGTGTACTGACAGAACGATTGCGTGAAAATATTTACAAAATATATTGTGATGCCCTAGCAAGATCTCTCATCCTCCATTCTATATTAAGCAAATCATATTTCATTCTATATGAGAGAATTAGGTTGTTGTATCTATCAATGGATGGTTGGTCCTCTAGATCTTGTATCTTCTTTTCTACCTTTAGGATTTGCTGATAACGTCTAGCTTGCCTCCTTTGTTCCTTTGTCCTCCTAGCACCTGAAATCTTAAATTGCACCTTACGTGCCATAAGATGTCATAATTAAAGCATCAAATAAGAGTAAACAATACTTAGATTTAACAAATTTCATACAGAATTAAGATATAACAGAGGACAAAAAATCATAAAAATAAGACAAACATGATGCATAAATATTTTCGTCGAATGCGTAATGACGCTTGGTTGATTGCATGATAAAATAAAGACGATTGCATGATGGGTCCCACACAAATGCGTGACCCTGAGTTATCAATTGCGTGATCCTGTCTATGCGATTGTGTGATTGTTGAATCCGCTTTGCAATCCGTACAAAACCTGCAAAAAAATGAAAAATCCTTACGACCTGCAAAAATCACATAGATAACAGAGAAGGTTAATTTGTTGTTGATTCACGTCGGGTTCACCAAAATGTGTATGCTAAAATTCATCATTAAATTCAAGTAGAATCGAAGGGAAATCACGAATCTCTATCTAATCAAAGAATCCTAAACAAAACCAATGAAAATAGATGCATAATAGAATAAATCTAAACAATTTAAAACTCCCTATTGTGCATCATGGCTTCCATTGCTCTTCTTCTCTTTGTGGCATGGTGGTTCTTAGATATCGCGCTGGCAACTTGCAATTGACACAAAGATTCAAAGTTTGTGATTCATGAAAATGGAGATTGAATGCTAAATTTATAGATTATTGGAGAAGATTGATTGAAAGGTGGAACAAATTGATCAAGAGGTGGAACTCAGGTGAGCTCACATGCTAATTGATAGTTGAATTGCTGATTTTGAGGTGGAACAAAATAGATTGAATAGATAAATGAGTTAACTGATTGAGAAAAAAGTTGATTGAAAGATGAAAAAGAATGATTGGAGGAAATAAAGAGGATGAAATAGTCAATTGAGTGAATACTTTTTGTAAAAAAGCAAAGTGGAAGATAGAAATAGGAATTGAAAAGATAATTGATTTAATTAATTAATTGATTGAATTAATTAATTTAGCACGTGCTTGCACTTTGACTTTGATTTTCAATTTAATCTTTGCATGAGATTTAATTCAAATATTGAATTTATTTTAAATTCAATTTGTTATTTGAATATATTTAGAACTTGACTTTGATTTTCAATTTGATTTTTGCAATCATGCACATGTATTTGAAATTGGATGAAACTAGAAGAAATATGAAATCAAATGAATTTGAATTTGGGGAATTAATGTAATTAGATGAAATTAAATGAAATTAGAAGAATCAATGAAATTAAATGATTGGAATTAGAATTTGAAGAATTAATTAGCTCATTAAATAATTTAAAGAAACTATTTAATTATTTAGAAGTTGGATTTAATTAAATAATAACAATTATTTAAATTAAGAAATTTAATCACAATTGTTGGTGTAAATAATTATTCATCTTGGATATTATTACACCTTACTTAAGTTTACTTAGGAAATGTATTTCATAGTAGTTTGGGTATGAGACACTTGGGTGTTTGGGCCACATTGGGATAGTGTGTAGGAGAATTTCCACCTTTTATGGTGTGATCTTGTTGTTACACTCCACATTCGGTGGGTGATCCACCTCATGTGGACTATTATATTGTTTCTCCTGCCTACCCACACCTATTTCTTACCTACCCTTGTTTCTTATTGAGCCACATGCCATGTTTGTGTGCTCACATATCCATATAGCCTTGCCTATATAAGTAGGCTCATATTCATTGTATGTATCGATTGATGATCCAGTTGATCAGTATTTTCATCTTGATAGAATACAGTTTATTTCTGTCATCTATTTTATTTTCTCTATTTGTGCTTTCCATTGCCTCTAGATCTTAGCAAAATCTTACATGGTATCAGAGCCATTAGAGTGTCATTGGTTTGCTAAATGAGAGAAATTTGATGCTATTTGGGGTTGTGTATTTTGGAGTTTTCTATTGCAGGTTTTTATTGGAGCTTGTTAGGTCAAAAATGAGGTTACCATTGGATTGAGGAGGACCAAGAAAGTCAGTTTTGCCTTTTGTTTCATCCAAATCAGACTTCGGAGGCCGAATCTAGAGGAATTTGAAGTTTGACGCTGCGACGAAATTTTTCTAGAAATTATAATTTTGCAGACATTCTTCAAATAGCGATATCTCACTCATCCGGACTCCTTTTTTCGAGAAATTTTTTTTTTTTTGGGGTGGAATTTCATGATCTGTATAGTGGTGTAGGAGTTTTCTAATTTTTAGATAAGGTTTTTCAGAAATCGCAAAATCCCAATTTTTACAACTTTGAAGGCTTCGTTTGGGCTCATATGGACTCCTTTTCACGTGCCGTTTTTTTTGAAAGTGCATATTTTTTCATCTACTTTCATAATATGCCATTTATTTGTAGTGATTTTAAGTAGAAATTGTACTTTCAGTATTAGGCCATTTTTGGCATATTTGGTACTTGTATTTTGCTTGGATCTCAGTTTAGATCACTAGCGGTATTTGTTGAAGTCTCTTAGATCTCATTTTTGAGAAGTTGTAAATTGAAATCAAAAGTCCACTTTGCCTTGTTTTGCAAGTGGCCCATTGTATACACACTAAGTATAAAGTGCCAAAATCACCATTTTGGGGGGATTTCTTGATTGAGTATTTTGGGGGGGTGTCTTGTGTGATTGTGCCTCTCTCTATCTTGTGTTTTTTCATTTTGGTGCTATGTGTTCTCCTAAATTTCCACTTTTAACTCCTCATAATTATGCATCATGGAAAAAGGACTCATTCATTATGTAAATGAAACTATTACAGCACCACTTGATCCTAAGGCTGATCCTAATGCTCAAATTGAATGGCTTACTAAGAATGCTATGGCACTTGGAACTCTTAGAAAGTATGTATCAGATGACCTCATTTTTCACATTGATAAGTGTACAACAATTAAAGAGGCTTGGGATATTTTTAAGAAATGGTATGGTCAAGTTGATGAAATTAAGGGCTACAAGCTTGATAGTGAACTCACAACTTTGGATCCCAAGGATTTTGATACAATCCAAGATTATGTCACAAAAGCAACTGAGCTAAGAGCAAAGCTAAAGGATTGTGGAATTGACAAAAAGGATGCTCAATTGGTTTATAACTTGTTGGACAAGCTTCCTTCAGAGTATGCAGCCTTTGTATCTAGCTTTCACACCCATAGGTTAGCTCAAGGTTCCTCATACACTTCTCCCTCATTTGATTCATTCATGGAGATGTTGATACTTGAGCAATCTAAGTTGACCATGATGGGGATTCTCAAATCTTCAAAGTCACAAGCTTTGGTGGCTAACAAAGGGAATCAAAGTAATCAAGGAAAAGGCAAGAATCAAAAGCAAACCAAGTCTAAACCACAACAAGATGGAGCACAATCTTCCTCTCCACAACAAGATGATTCACCATTCTCACCTAAGAGGAAATCATATAAGGACAATCTTTTTTGTGGATATTGCAAGAAGTCAGGACATGATGAACATCATTGTTATAAGAAGGATATTGATGAGCTGAAGAATCTTCTTAAGAAGAATAGAATCAACCTACCTTCTAAAATGTCTACATCGGCTTCTTCTTCCAAGGATAAAGGAAAGGGACAAGCTCTTTGTGCTACTACAAGTCATGATTCAGGGAGATGGCTTCTAGATTTAGGGGCTTCTCATCATATGGCATCTTCGCAGTCTATGTTTTCTACATTTGAGCCTTGCCACATGCCACCGATTTTGATGGGAAATCATACATACATGGATGTGATTGGGAAAGGATCTATTGCCATTGGGGATAACTCCTTCAATGATGTGTTGTGTGTACCCCACTTGACAAATAATCTTCTTTCTATCTATCAAATCACACATGGGGCAACTAGGAAAACTGTGGACTTCACACCCGATTCAGTTATCATTAGAGACTTGGAGAGTGGAGCTATCATTGAGACTGGGGTGGTTGATCATGCATCTCGATTGTACTCTTTTTCAGATTTTGGTCCTATTGATAAGGTTGGTTCTTCCTATGTTGATGATTCAGATTTTGAGGAGAACTTTAGGCATTTGAACTTGGGGATTCTCACACGTGGTCTCATTCTTGAGCCTTGCATTTCATCTCCTTCTCTTGATATCACACCACCTATTTCACCTAATGATGCAGCTAGTGCGACAGTTTTGCCTTCTTATGATTCAGTGCAGCAGGATATTTCATGTCTTCCAGCTTCTATTGATTGGGATGCCTACTTGACAGACATTGCAGATTTGTTTGTGGACTCCTACATTGCAGATTTGGGAGACACCATTGATGACATTCATCTTCTCTTTGATGAAGATGATCCTTCTTTGATTGTTGTGAGGGATCACTCTGACCCTCTTTTGCATTCTCTACATGATCAATCTTAAGAGGTTGACATGATTGTGGATACTTTTGTACAACACTTGGAGGAGATCTCTTTATCTTTTGAGGAGACATATGAGTCTTTGGATATTGTTCTACATTCATCTCCACTAGATCTTGGAGTGCCTTTTTCAGCAGTGTGGCACAGTTTACCACCTTTGGAGGGGGTACCTTTCAGCATTGACATGGGGACACTTGAGCAGTTTTCAAAGATTCCTTTCATCATGAGTATTTTTGCTTCATCTTCCCTTCATGGTTGGGGAGACTTCATGGATACACCTTTGGTTTTGTTTCTTCCTAAGGGGAGGAATGTTGTTCGACGTTCATGGAGCAGTTTCTTCATTCATCTTCGAGCTTCTATCATTGGTGCAGATTCCAGATTGAGGGGGGGCTTCCTAGTCTCTCTTATTATTCTCTCATATGGGGGGGACTTTTTCCTCACATGGGATTTTGTCCTTCACATACTTCTATGAGATTTCTTTGTATCTAGTTTTCATCTCTCTTTTGGGGGAGGGTTTTTTCCCATTGGGTTTTTCTCTCTTTCCCTGCTTTGTGAGAGATTTCCTTGCATTGGTTTTTACACATTTGCATTTGTACATGGGTACCTCACATGGCCTCTTATCCGAGACCCATCTTGCATTGCTTAGTTGCATTGTAGACTTTAGTGCAGTCCCCTAAGTTGCACTTAAGGGGGGGTGTTGGTGTAAATAATTATTCATCTTGGATATTATTACACCTTACTTAAGTTTACTTAGAAAATGCATTTCATAGTATTTTGGGTATGAGACACTTGGGTGTTTAGGCCACATTGGGATAGTGTGATCTTGTTGTTACACTCCACATTTAGTGGGTGATCCACCTCATGTGGACTATTATATTGTTTCTCCTACCTACCCACACCTATTTCCTACCTACCCTTGTTTCTTATTGAGCCACATGCCATGTTTGTGTGCTCACATATCCATATAGCCTTGCTTATATAAGCAGGCTCATATTCATTGTATGTATCGATTGTTGATCAGTATTTTCATCTTGATAGAATACAGTTTATTTCTATCATCTATTTTGTTTTCTCTATTTGTGTTTTCTATTGCCTCTAGATCTTGGCAAAATCTCACAACAATTAATTAAATAATTAATATTTTAGAAAAGGGTTGAATGATTAATTGATTAGAAATAGAATTTGAAAATGAGCTTATTTAAATAAAAAAGATTATTTATATTGAAGGATTAATAATGACAATTAATTAAATAATAAATATTTAATTAATATTAGAAAATGGTTTAACTGATTAAATGATGATAGAATTAAAATAGAATAATTAGTAAGATGATGAAGAAATATGAATTTAGAAGAATAAGATTAATTAATTAAATAAAATAATTATTTAACTAATTTAGACGAATAATTAATACATGATCAATAAGACATTTTTAGGTGTCTACACTATAATCTCATATGCACTAAGAGCTACTTAAGTAATCTCAGGTACATAGCAAAGAAATTCATAATATTTAGAACATTCATGCCTTCCAAATTGAGAGAAGATATCATAATAGAAGAAATACTGACTTAATTCAACATTTTTCACGGAACATGCGATCGAAAACAATAGCTTGTATTGATTATTTATGAAAGAATAAGTCTAATAGTGAGCACTGGTACTTAGGAAGTTCAACAAAGTCTAAAACTAGATGCTGAAAATGAAAAGAAATCCTAAGATAGGGCTTCAAATCTTCAATTTTCAGACCCTTCAAATGGTCTAATTTATTACATTTCGTGCAGTTCCTCCTACTTTCTAGGAACAAAATGTGTCTATGACCTAGTTACAAAATGGCAAGAGTCATAGTCAACATGCAAGTCACCGCCTTTAGAACTCCACTTTAATATTACTCAGCTAGAGTCATCAAGAGTAGTCTCCCAGGTGTGGTTGCTCCATAATCTCCATGTGTACAGTACCTCTTGTGGTTGGTAATTGTGCATGACATGTGTAATGGGAAGACTATGAGTGGACTGTAGTGACCTCTTCAGGGGAGTGCCTTCTTGCATATACATCTGCATGTTAACTACTTGTTTGTTTCTTGCTTCTCTTATAACTACATTAGTTGCTTATGTAGCACTCAATGGAAGCGAATGGTGGGCCGGGTATGTACTCAATGCATAATTTTGTGACCCTTAGTGCTTCTCTCACATCCTCCACTTTGTCAACTAGGTTATCAACTTGTGGGGTTGCTTGGTAGGATTGGAAGATCATGTACATATACTTGTCCATGATTGTTGTGTCGAACTCAACTATTGAAGAAAAGTACTCAACAACATCCCATCGCTTGAAAACTTCTTCAAATTTGAGCGCTTTGTCTTGCATAAAATTTATTCCATACTTGCCTAATAACTCAACTACATATTGCTCATAATGCTCCAAAAGGTCCAGGAGAGGTGTATGCTCCTTAAGTATTTTGGTTCGACATTGATCCATTGTGTCCACCTTCAACTCTAAGATATCAATATACCTTTTCAAGTTGTTGATATCATCTCCTCCCAATATGTCTTCTCCCTTTATCACATCTTCACCCAATCCTTTGATCTTTTTCAACAACTTAGTTGCCTTTACAAATCCATCTAATTGGGTTCTCCATTGTTGACTGAGGAGGATGAGAGAATTCTCCAGAAGGTGAGAATCCTCATATATTTCCATAGTATCTTGAAGGAACCCCCTCACCTTATTGAGTTGGTCAGCAGTCCAAGTCTTGAGATCTGAGACAACTCTTCTCATTTCATATACTGCTTTCACCTCTTCTTGTGGGAGCGAAGAAGTGGAAGGTAGAGTATTTCCGGACCTTAAGTCCAAGGGCTTATACATTTAAATGAGGATTTTCTTATACTATTGCAACTTTTCTTTGACCTTGCTATTAAACTTATACTCTTTCTCCATCCTTGTTTTGATTGAAGTAGTTGTTGCATCCTGTTGGTGTAAATAATTATTCATCATGGATATTATTACACTTACTTAAGTTTACTTAGGATAATGCATTTCATAGTAGTTTGGATATGAGACACTTGGGTGTTTGTGCCTCATTGGGATAGTGTGTGTAGGAGAAATTCCACCTCTTATGGTGTTGATCTTGTTATTACACTATCATATCCACTTATTGTGGAGTGATAATTCCACCTTCGGTGGGTGATCCACCTCATGTGGAATATTATATTATTTCTCCTACCTACCCACACCTATTTCCTACCTACCCTTGTTTCTCATTGAGCCACTTGTCATATTTGTGTGCTCATACATCCATATGGCCTTGCCTATATAAGCAGACCTCTATTCATTGTATTGGTTAATCCAGTTGATCATTTTTATATTGATGAGAATACAGTTTGTTCTTGTCATTCTATTGTCTCTTTTATGCTTTTCATTGTGCCCTTGATCTTGGCAAAATCCAACATGGTATCAGAGCCATTGGGGCTTCGTTGATTAGTTTTTTGGAGACATCGTGGAAGGCTTCTATTTTCGGATTTGGGGATCTACATTTTTTGGAGGCATCATACAGCGATTTGGACATCACCGTTGAATCCGGGAGGCCATTTCCATAAATTTTGACTATAAAGTCGACCTATTTTGGTGAGGAAAAAATTTTTCCCCAATTTTGCTTATCGTACGGATTTTTCGAATATTCCCATATATTTTTTTAAAATTTTTTTTTCATTTTCTGAATATTGTTTTTGAAAAATCAAAAAAAAAAAAACAAAAAAATAAAAAAAAATCGAAAAAAATTCGAAGGCAAAAGTTGTTTTTTCAAAAAAAAATTTTTTTGCATTTGTTTGGGGGTCCGAAGACCCCCCTCGTACATTGTACTCTGCTCGCAGGCAGGTTGTACCCGCAGATCCGTACTTTTCTCTGCAGCGATTGTCGGTTCTGGTTTCCGCGCCCGCGCTGTGTTTCCATCGCCCGAGCGCCACCGTCACCGGCGGCCGTTCCTGCAGCGCCCACCGCCCGAGCTGTTCTGTCCACCGCAGTGCCCGAGCGCTCCGCCTCCCGGGTTTGCCTCCCGCGCCGCCTCCTCCTCGGCCGTCACAAGCGGCGACTACCGACCGCCTCCCGGCCTACGGCGCCGCTCTCGTCCCGGCTCTGCTGCAGCGCCTCCTCGGCGCCCCGCTCCCGGCCAGCTCCACTTCCGGTAACACTGTGACCGCCGGCCTCAGACTCCGGCGAAGACCTCTCCGGCAGCCACGTCACCCGGACACACGGACAGAGACAGGTGGACCACGCCCGCCACGTGGCAGGCGGCCACTGGCCCATGGATAAACACATCCGTACGACACGCAGATCACCGTACACACAGTCAGCAGTACGGACATCCACATCACCCTACACAGTCAGCATTCCGTACAGTACGGACTGCACAGTCAGCAGTCCGAGTCATCCGTCCGTACGGTACGGACGCCCAGTCAGCCAGGCAGCGAAGTTTTTATGACGGTCATACGGCCGTCAAATTTAACATAGTGTTTTTCTGACGTCAGCGCCACATCAGCATTTTTTGAAAATTTTTAAACCCCTCTCCATTGGGCTTTTCAGTTTTGCAGTCCAACTTTGGAAGGCCATATCTTGCTCATTTTTGCTCCTTTTTTGGTGCAATTTTTTTTGAAATGGGCTAAAATTTCGTGATCTTCGTAGTGGTGTGGTTATTTTCTGATTTTGATGCACAGGTTTTTCGGAATTTGCAGATTCTCTCAGCTGTACCTGTCCAATCCTCAATTCTGCAACTTCAAAGGCCTCGTTTGAGCTCATACGACCTCCTTTTCAGGTGCCGTTTTTTTTGAAAGTGCTTATTTTTTTGTCTACTTTCAAAATCTATGATCAGATTTCAGAGATTTTGAGTGAAAATTGTACTTTCAGATATTGGTCTTATTTGGCCTATTAGGTACTTGTAAATTGCTTGGATCTTAGTTAGATCTCTTGCATCATCAGTTGAGTCTCTTTTGGCCCTCATGAGGCAGTTGTAAAATTGCAAATCAGAAGTCCACTTTGCCATTTTTTACAAGTGGCCCATTGTATACGCACTACTTATAAAGTGCCAAAATCATCACATTTGGGGGGGTTCTTTGATTGAGTGAATTTGGGGGGGTGTCTTGTGTGATTGTGCCTCTTTTGTGCTCTTTCCATTCTTGTTGCAATGAGTCCTAATAAGTTTCCACCATTAACTCCACATAATTATGCATCATGGAAAATTAAAGTATGGAGTAAACTAATGGAAAAGGGTCTCACACACTACATAGATGGAACAATAACAGCACCACCTGATCCTAAGGCTGATCCAAATGCTCACTTAGAATGGCTCACTAAGAATTGCATGGCTCTTGGAACCTTACGCAAGTATGTATCAGATGACCTCATTTTCCACATTGAGAAGTGTAAAACAATTAAAGAGGCTTGGGATATGTTTCAGAAATTGTATGGACAAGTTGATGAAATCAGAGGCTATCAAATTGATAATGAGCTCACCAACTTAGATCCCAAGAATTTTGATACAATCCAAGATTATGTAACCAAAGCAAATGAGCTAAGAGCAAAGCTAAAGGATTGTGGAATAGACAAAAAGGATGCTCAATTGATATTCAACTTGTTGGACAAGCTTGCACCAGAGTATGCAGCATTTGTATCAAGCTTCCAAACTCATCGTTTGACAGTGGGGAGTTCTTATGTTATGCCTTCTTTTGAAGCTTTCACAGAAATGTTGATATTGGAACAATCCAAGTTGTTGAACATGGGGCTTCTCAAGTCTTCAAAGTCCAAGGCTTTGGTGGCAAATCAAGGAAATCAAGGAAGTCAAGGCAAAAATTCCAACAAGAAGAAGAAGCAATCTAAGTCTCAACCACAACAAGAAAAGGGACAATCATCCTCTCCATCACAAGGCAATCAACAATCCTCTTCCAAAAAGGGGACAACACCTAAGAAGGATAAACCAACTTGTGCATATTGCAAAAAGTATGGTCATGATGAGCATCGATGCCACGCAAAGCAAGTTGATGAGTTAACCAATCTTCTCAAGAAAAACAACATCAACTTGCCATCCGCCTACACAAAGAAGGATTCCTCTTCTTCTTCTTCCTCACAGTCAAAAGGAAAAGGGCAAGCATTTGTGGCTAAAACAGGTTCTTCACAGCAATGGATACTTGACTCGGGTGCCTCATATCACATGGGTTCTAGAGAGGAGCAGTTTTCTACATTAGAGCCATCTAAGGTACCTCACATTTACATAGGTGATGATACACAAGTAGAGGTTGAAGGGAAAGGTTCAGTTGACATGGATGATGGAACATTTGAGAATGTTCTCTATGTTCCTAACTTGTCTACCAATCTTCTCTCCATCTACCAAATCACTCACTATGGGAATGGGAAAAAGGTTGAGTTTACACCAGATTCAGTTGTGGTAAAGGAACTTGATGATGATGCCTTGGTAGCAGTGGGACAAGTCAATGACAACTCAAGGCTTTATTCATTTTCTCACTTTGTGCCAAGTTCACCTTCTAGGGCCTTGCTTACTCATTCAAATTCAGAAAGTAAGCTATGGCATGAGCGGTTTGGTCACCTCAACTACCGCTATCTACAGCAGCTCAGCACTAAAGACATGGTCACAGGTCTTCCTCGAATCAGCTTTTCAGAGGGTGTATGTTCAGGTTGTTCCATGGGCAAGCATCCCGAAGAGAAATTTGATAAAGAGAAAACTTGGAGAGCTTTGGAAGTTCTTCAACTTGTTCACAGTGATGTAGCAGGTCCATTTCCAGCACCTTCATTTAGTAAGGCCCGCTATGTTCTTACCTTCATTGATGACTACTCTCGCTTCACTTGGGTCTACTTTCTCATTCATAAGAGTGAAGTATTTGACAGATTTCAGGACTTCAAGGCTCGTGTGGAAAAGCAATCAGGGAAAGTGATCAAGATTCTTCGTACAGATAATGGCAGGGAATATGTGAACAAGAGACTTGAGGACTTTTGTACATTTGAGGGGATTGATCTTCAGCATTTTGTTGCATACACTCCACAGCAGAATGGGGTTGCAGAACGCAAAAATCGAACTCTCAAAGAAATGGCTAGCTGTATGATCCATGCACGTTCTCTTGATCCTGCCTTTTGGGCAGAGGCTATCAGTTGTGCCACACACATCCAGAATCGAGTTCCTCACAAAGCTTTACAAGGTATTACTCCTTTTGAAGCTTGGGTTGGTCGGAAACCGATTGTGAGACATTTCAGAGTCTTTGGGTGTCCAGCATGGGCTCGCATTCCTCCACAGAAATGCAAGGCATTGGAACCACAAAGTCGGCCTTGCATATTTGTTGGATATCCTGAGGGTGTTAAGGCATACAGATTAATGGATCCAGAGACACATGAGGTATTCATTGAGAGGAGTGTTCACTTTGAGGAAAGCTCTCCTAGCTTAGCCTCTCTACCTCCTCCACCTTCCTCCATTGTGGATGGTGATGTTAGTGATTCAGATGATGAGACTCCCTCAACTCCGACTCGCAGGGTTACACCTCCGCAGGGTCCATTTGTAGTTGAGGTGCCTCATTCTCCACCTCCACCTAGACCTCGTTGGGCTCGACAGACACTTGAGTCCGCGGGTTCTCTTGTTGGGGATCCTTTGGATACACGGAGAACACGATCACAACATCAGGATCATCCACATGCATTTATTGCTACCGCTTCCGATCCATAGACATTCAGGGAAGCATCAGGGGTTCCTGAGTGGGACCAAGCTATGAAGGAAGAGTATAGTTCCTTGATGAGGAACAACACATGGGATCTAGTACATCTCCCTAAGGGGAGAAAGATGGTTCGATGTAAGTGGATCTATCGAACTAAGTTTGCAGTGGATGGTAGTGTGGATAAGTATAAGGCTCGACTTGTTGCCAAAGGTTTCTCGCAGGTTGCAGGTGTTGACTATACTGAGACCTTTGCACCCGTAGCTAAGATGAACTCCATTCGTTTGACACTTGCTATAGCTGCAGCTCATGGTTGGGCTGTACATCAGATGGATGTGAAGAGTGCCTTTCTTCATGGTGACCTTGATGAGGAGATTTATATGGAGCAGCCACAGGGTTTCATCCAGGATACTTCCTTGGTTTGCAGACTAAGGAAATCTATCTATGGCCTTAAGCAGGCCCCCAGGGCTTGGTATGCCAAGATGGACTCCTTTCTACTCTCTGCAGGTTTCACCAGGTGTCATTCCGATCCGAATGTCTACATTTTGCGACAGGATGACTCTCACTTGATACTAGTGCTCTATGTTGATGACTTGATCATTACAGGGAGTACTGCATCCATCATTAGCAGGGTCAAATCTGCTTTGCATGACAGATTTTCTATGACTGACTTGGGTCTTTTGCACTACTTTCTCGGGATTGAGATTTCACAGTCATCTTCCGGGATTACTCTATCGCAGCCCAAGTATGCTCTTGATCTACTTGCACGCTTTCATATGGCTGATTGTAAGCCTGCACCGACTCCCTTTCTTTCAGGAGTCAAGCTTGAGGCTCAGTGTTCTTCTCCACTAGTTGATGCCACTTTGTATCGTCAGCTTGTGGGTAGTCTCATCTACTTGACTCATACACGCCCTGATATTTCATTTGCAGTTGGCATGGTTTCCCGCTTCATGCAGGAACCACATGAGCTTCATTGGAAAGCCGCCAAACGCATTCTACATTACATCCAGGGTACACATCACTATGGGATTCACTATACAGCAGGCACAGGACTTCGTTGGTTACACAGACTCCGATTGGGCTGGCGATCTAGTTGATCGTAAGTCTACTTCTGGTTACAGTTTTCACCTTGGTTCGGGCCCCATTTGTTGGCAGAGCAAGAAGCAACATGCTATTGCTCTCTCTTCGACTGAGGCTGAGTATCGAGGCGCTGTTAACGCAGCGACTGAGACCATTTGGCTCCAGCAGATTCTCACAGAGTTTGGATTCACTACTCCACGGCCGACAGTCCTATATTGCGACAATCAGAGTGCCATTGCCATCTCGAAGAACCCGGTCCAGCACCAACGGACCAAACACATCGAGATTCATATGCACTATATCCGAGAGCTCATCCAGGAGCAGGTCATTGATTTGCAGTATTGTTCTACAGCAGAGCAGGTTGCTGACATATTCACCAAACCTTTCACCGAGAGTAAGTTTCAGCAGTTGCGAGCTCTCTTGGGGGTGCGGGATGTGTCATTAGGGGGGGTCAGCTGACTTCTCCTTCCTCTCTTATGGGGGGGACTTTTTCCTCTTTGAGGTTTTGTCCTTCTTCCTTGAGATTCTTTTGTACATTCATCTCTCTTTTGGGGGGGAGTTTTTTCCCACTGGGTTTTCTCCTTTTCTCCGGTTGTGAGAGATTGCATTGCATTGTTTTGCTTGCATTTGCATGTTGTACATGGGTACCTATCATGGCCTCGTAGCCGGGACCCATCTTGCTTAGTTGCATTGTAGACTTAAGTGCATTCCCCTAAGTTGCACTTAAGGGGGGGTGTTGGTGTAAATAATTATTCATCATGGATATTATTACACTTACTTAAGTTTACTTAGGATAATGCATTTCATAGTAGTTTGGATATGAGACACTTGGGTGTTTGTGCCTCATTGGGATAGTGTGTGTAGGAGAAATTCCACCTCTTATGGTGTTGATCTTGTTATTACACTATCATATCCACTTATTGTGGAGTGATAATTCCACCTTCGGTGGGTGATCCACCTCATGTGGAATATTATATTATTTCTCCTACCTACCCACACCTATTTCCTACCTACCCTTGTTTCTCATTGAGCCACTTGTCATATTTGTGTGCTCATACATCCATATGGCCTTGCCTATATAAGCAGGCCTCTATTCATTGTATTGGTTAATCCAGTTGATCATTTTTATATTGATGAGAATACAGTTTGTTCTTGTCATTCTATTGTCTCTTTTATGCTTTTCATTGTGCCCTTGATCTTGGCAAAATCCAACACATCCAAAGAGGCTATCTCCCCTCATTTGGTTTGTTTTCCAAGATTCACTTGTGAAATGTGCTACCTTGGGAATCCTTGAGAGCCTTTATTTTCTTCTTGTTTCGGAGTGCAATGCTAGCAATGAAATCACCCAAATCACTTCTTGACAAATGATGAAGAGTTTTATCCCTCTTGACTTGCCTTCATGATTCAATAACTACATCTTGTAGGGTGATGCTGGGAAGAACTACCTTCATCTTCTTTTGAAAGTTAAAAGTTAACCATTGGAGCATTCTTTCATCATGATCCTTAGCTTGAGTTGTTACTTTGGTTGTAACCATGTGTGATTGTACATGTTGCTCTTGCGCATCATCTTCCCATTTCTCCTCACGAATTCACTCATGCATCTATTGGGATGTGAGATCCTCCTTTTGTAGATGTGTTGAAAAGACTTGTTGGGAAAGGTTTGCTGAGAGTACTTGTTCAATTTTTTGTTGTTGAGCAAACTCTTCTATTTTTTTGCCAACTTCATGTTCGAAGGCTTCATTCTCAGATTTTGCTTGTTGCATCTGCTTATCTCCTTCCAACTGTTTGAGGAGCATCTTCTGATCTTAAGGGGTCAATACCAAGCATTCATCTTGCTCGTCTATATCCATGTCTTGATCTTGTCTTCCTTCTTCTTGCACCTGATCAATATGTTCCTCGTGGTCTTTATATAGGTATACTTGCTACATTAATGGTGCTTCTTTATCTTGTTTGGAGGCCTATCATTTCTACATTGGTTCACCTTTCTTTTGATGGGCTATCATTGTAATAGGCTTGTCGTCCTCATTTGAATTAGTTTTTGTTGGCAATTGACACTCATCTGGTGGTTTTCAATGGCTAATTATTGGTTTAAGGTTGTCATTGATAGCAACTCTTCATGGAGATTCAACCCGACAACTATAATTCTTCTTATCTGGAAGCAAGTGTTAATCGATATTCCAGGATGAACAGAGCATTTTTGGTCCGGAAGCTTTCTGGTGATTGCGGTGCATTGAATCATGTTTGGGATGATTGGGCCGACATAGACACATCATTTTATTATTGTTTTGGTGATCCACATTTATCTTTTGTGATCCGGTCAATCTGATATGATACTACACGTTACACTAGCAGGTTGACATGGTAAATGATCTATTTTGTGATTGACGTTATATAAGTTTGGTGTGGGTGATCTTTTTAATGTATGGCGTGATTGTATGTGAGTGAGTGGTGATGGAGAATACATTTTGGCATAGTTTCATGTGTGCATTCTTGACCTGGTAGTTGACTAAGACAAATAACATGGAAGAACAAAGAAGAACAACAAAAGTGATCTATTCAATGTATTTAGCACTTAACCAAAACTCATCCAGGCATTGCAGATGCTATTTCAGAGTTCATTCACTATAATTCATCACTGTAACTAATTTTTAAGGTAGTGAGCATTCCTTGAGGGTTGTAGCCTTTTGGGTTATTGTAATTGAGCAGTGAACTCTAGGCAATGTGCCTAAATGCATGTGCATTCCCCATATTGTAATATTTTTTGCTACTGGCCATAGTGTAATAATATTGTGGGTTAAAATCCCATCGTGGTTTTTCTCATTTGGGTTTTCACATAAAAATTTGGTGTTATGCTTTTGTGGTTGTTGTTTTATATTTCTACATTTTAGTTTCAATTGTTTTCTTTTAGTTGTTTAAAGTTAAGTTTGTAAATCTGCTAATTGGTAGATCATTGATTCACCCCCCTCTCAGTGATCCCTGATTCCAACAATTGGTATTAGAGCCTAGTTCATCTAAGTAAGCTTAACTGCCCGAGGAAGGTCCAAGATATTGAATCAATGGATTTTAGTTTTCAGAGACAACTTAGTGTGGCACTTGAGGATCTTGATGCAACAAGAAATGAGATCAGTTCTTTGAAGAAAAACCTAAATGTTGCTGATGATTTCATTAATGACTTGAAGGATCAAGTGAGCACTTTAAGAGAAAAGAGGAAATAATTGATGGACAAGCTGAAGGAGAAAGAAGATCAAATTATAGAAAATCAGGGTAAAGATGATGAATGTGACAAGCTTGAGAGAGAGAATGTTGCCTTGAAGAAAGAGATGCAATCCATTGTGATGAGGCTGACTAAGGAGATTGAGGACTGAAAGAAAAATGAAGAGAATATGGCACACCATTTAAGGAGAGTTGATGGATGCTTCAAGCTTACTTATGAGAAATGAACAATTGAAGCTTGAGTTGACACAGTCAAGGAATAATGGTCAAGAACTCGAAAGACAAATTGCTACCTTAAGGGATGAACTTTCCACTGTTAATGACTACAAAGACAAATTGAAAGCTAGCTCGACAAGGCTTGATGAGATGTTGGAAAGTCAGAGACATGGAAAGGACATGCGAGGACTTAGATTTGAGAAAGGTGAATCCTCCAGATTTGGACAAGACAATGCAAAACCTAATCAAAAGAAGAGCAAGAACCCTCTGATAAGACAACCTAATGCTCATAAATTCAATGGTAGATGCTTTACTTGCAATAAATTTGGTCATATGGTGAGTCGATGCAAAAGTAGGACAAATAATGGAATGAACAACATGAATAATGTTCTTACCTTTATCGGTCACTATTTCATATGCAATAATTTTGGTCACAAGTCAAATATGTGTAGAGTAGTAATGAATAAATTTCAAAACAAGAGATGTTATGCTTGTGGGATGTTTGGACATATCTCTAACCAGTGTAAGATGAGACCAAATCAGATGAACTTCATACCTATGCAGAAGAATGTTGTTTGTCGAACATGCAACAAAACCATCACATTGCAAAGTACTGTAGAAGCAAGAATAGTGCTCTGGTAGACAAAAATAAATCAGATGAAAAGCGAAAGGTGAAGGTAGAAGAGATCAGAGACAAACATGAAAAGATATGGGTTAGAAAAGATGAATCTAAAGCAGAAAATGAGTCTGCACCCGAATCCGATTCTAAGAACCCCCTCTTTGGTGGTCTGCAATCAATTTTAGAAGGTTGCAAAAGGCTTAAATCATGAATGCAAATGTTATCTGAAAGTTTCAAAGAAGTTTTGATGCTCCGATAAGCAACTCCATGAAAATCAAGGTAACCGGTTGCTGGATTTATTACAGTGAAGAATTAGGTTTTCGAAAAATAAAAAGATATGTCAAAGCTTTAGTTGTCACAATGCAATCAAGCGAATAGTTCAAAGAAGAAAAGTGAAGTGATTTGGTGATCTCCTTAGCGATTTCAGTCTCTAAAGCGAATTTTAGTGCCCAATTGTGAATCAAGGTATTTATCTATTCTGCAAACCCTAAATTCAAATGGCTTCAACTTCTGGTATTGCTACCCCATTGGTCATGGAGATTAAGGATATGACCAGACCTATTTTTAAGAAACACCCTTTCAAGTCTATTGAAGACGATCCAGAAGGTGCATTTTCTTCGGTTCCCTACGATATTATTCATAATGAAGATATTAGTGGCCTCTCAGACAAAATCTGATGAGGAATCAGGAAAGGCGAAGAAGAAAGGTGAACTTGTCAGAGTGGTGAGGAAGCTACAGTCCTATGGAGCCCAATAGAGAAAGAAAGAAAAATTTGATCCTACCCCTACTGAAAGACCACTGAGAGAAAGAAAGGTTAAAACTCAACCCGAGTCCAGTATTATACAAGGTAAATTTTCATATGTTCCTTCATTATCAGTAAATCAGTTGATTGATGAGATAATTGTAGATAGTAATCTAAAGAATATTGGTTTGTGTTATGCAAATTTGAATGAGGTTGATCAGAGAAAGGTAGAAGAAGCAGTTGTATTATACTTGTACAATTTTAGCAAAACATTGATTGAGTTGGAGAAGAGAATCCCCAAGGATCTGTATAGTTTTATTGATGCAAGGAGACTAACTGCTAGCAGGACTAATAGGGAGATGAAAGAAAGAGAACTAATAAATGTTTGCACCTGCATCACTCATGATGAAGTCAAAAGAATCATTGAAGAAGATAACAAGAAAGAGTTTAGAAGAAAGGACAGGGTAAACAGATTAATGATTAGCAAAGTGGAAGAGGTGAGGAAAGAGACATAAGACATATGGAAAAAAAATAATTGTAAATGACCCTCTGTACAAGGATGCACTTAAATCCTCTCAACTGGAAGGAAAGAAAAGTGTTTTCGGTGGTCAGAAGGATGAAAATTAGACTGAGGGACATTCAGAAGATCAAGGTAACATGACACTTGATGCTGAGATCGGTGATAATCCCATTGGTGTAAATATTATTCATCATGGATATTATTACACATTACTTAAGTTTACTTAGGATAATGCATTTCATAGTAGTTTGGGTATGAGACACTTGGGTGTTTGTGCCACATTGGGATAGTGTGTGTTGGAGAATTTCCACCTTTTATGGTGTGATCTTGTTACTACTTTATCATATCCACTTATTGTGGAGTGATAATTCCACCTTCGGTGGGTGATCCACCTCATGTGGAATATATTATTGTTTCTCCTACCTACCCTTGTTTCTTATTGATCCACATGTCATGTTTGTGTGCTCACATATTCATATAGCCTTGCCTATATAAGCAGGCTCATCTACATTGTATGAACAACTATTTGAACAACGATTGATGATCCAGTTGATCCGTATTTTCATCTTGATAGAATATAGTTTATTCCTATCATCTATTTTGTTATCTCTTATTTGTGCTTTCCATTGCCTCTAGATCTTGGCAAAATCTCACATGGTATCAGAGCCATTAGAGTGTCATTGGTTTGTCAATTAAGAGAAATTTGATTCTAATTGGGGTTGTGTATTTTGGAGCTTTCTATTACAGGTTATTATTGAATCTTGATGGATCAAATATGAGGTTACCATTGGATTGAGGAGGTCCAAGAAAGTCAGTTTTGCCTTTTGTTTCATCCAAATCGGACTTCGGAGGCCAAATCCAGACTCTTTTTTCGAGAAATGTTTTTTTGTTTTGGGGTATAATTTTGTGATTTGTACAGTGGTGCAGGAGTTTTCTGATTTTTGGATATAGGGTTTTCTGAAATCGTGAAATCTTGATTTTTACAACTTTGGAGGCTTCATTTGGGCTCATATGGACTCCTTTTCAGGTGCCATTTTTTTTGAAAGTGCATAATTTTTTGTCTTCTTTCATAATCTACCATTTGTTTGCTGTGATTTTGAGTAGAAATTGTACTTTCAGTATTTGGTCATTTTTTGGCCTATTTGGTACTTGTATTTTGCTTGGATCTTAATTTAGATCACTAGTAGTATTTGTTGTGTTGGCATTCTACACTCTTATGTGAATAGTTGATGTTGTTATTGATGGAAACCAACTGACAACTCACCGACAATTGGTTTCTACATGCTCGACATCACAAATTTCATACACTAGCAGACACTGGCACCAACAGGCACTTACATCGGCATTCAGATTACATCGGCAACAAAGCATAACGACACTCCAGCTGACATGGGATGAACTTTTGTTTATTGTAATATAATTATCTTTTGTAAGCTGACATGGTATATTGTAAAAGGCTCATATATGTATGAGATCTTATAGGTCATTTTGAGAGTAGATGAGATAATATATATGGTAGAAAATAATTGCTTAGTGGTAGTGAAGGTTTTTGGTTAAGGTATCTATTTGAGCTTAAACCGGTACTAAACCTGGCATTAGAGATGTTGTTTTGAGTAGTACATTGTATTGGATTTAATCCATTTTGTAGTCAGTGTGACTCTTCATTGAGTAGTGAGCTCTAGGCTGTTGGCCTCCCTGCATGTGTAGGCCCCTTATTGTAAGTAGTATGTGTAGACACCTAAAATTGTCATGTCTAATTAAATAAATATTTTATTTATTTAATTATCTAAGCTTAATTCTTCTATTAATTAAATAAATCTTTATTTATTTAATTAATTCATTTATCCTCTTCTAGCCTTATTTCTCATTTAAATAAATACATTTATTTATTTAAATTATCCTTTTCTTAAATTAAATAAATATTTTATTTATTTAATTGATCCCACTTCTTCCATTAATTAAATAATTCTTTATTTATTTAATTAATTCATTAACCTTTTCTACCTATGACACATGTCATTCATCTCTTAATTCATACACTACCTACCCCTCTCATTATTTTATTATTTCTTTTACCTACCCTCTAATCCTAGCCGACCTCCTTTTACACCTCTCAATATTATCCCTCCATTTCATATTGTGTCTTCTATTTAAGGAGATGCTTCCTTTATTATCAAGCCCTAATCATTCTATGCATTCTAATCAATCATTCTAATCAAGCATTCTAATGACCTAATGATCTAATGAGCTAATGACTTGATCAATGGACTACACTACGATCCTACTTACAACCACATTTCGTTCTTTGTTGAGCTCTTGTGCACATAAAATCTGAGAGCAAATATATCAAGCAAGATCAATGGAGATAGGAAGAATGGAGATCAAAACCCTATTGGACATGTGATGGTATAATCTTTGTGATTTCATTTGATTTGCATTGTCTTAGGTAATCTTCATATGTTATGGTGGATCTTTGTTGATTGTTAGGCTAGGGTTTGGTGGTTGAATTCATTTAGCCTTTCAATATTGTTATTATTGTTATCCATTTTTCACCATACACAATATGTATTCATTGGCCAGTGAGTAAATATTATGAGTCACAAATCCCACCGAGGTTTTTCCCACACCAGGTTTCCTCATTAAATATCTTGTGTTATGGTGTGTTTCTATGTTGTCTCTATTATTTATGTTTATTGCAATAATTTTTATTTATCGGTACACTGTTTTGGGTTGCAAAGTTATCAATAAGCTTAAATATTCTGCTAACCGATTAGACACTGATTCACCCCCCCTCTCAGTGTCTTTGGGACTATCATTGGATCTAACATTTGGTATCAGAGCCTGGTCCTCTATTTACAAAATCCTAACAGCTTGAGGGAGATTCTGACACCGGTATAGATGGAGAACTTAAGAAAACAGTTGGAAGGAGCTCTTGAAGATTTTGATGTAGAAAAATTGAAGAATATCAAACTTGAAGATGATCTGAGGATTGCTAAGGAATTAATTAAAGGACTTCAAGAAAATCTAGTTATAACACAAAATAAGAGAAAGGAACTTCATGAGAAGATGCAGAATGATGATGATGAAAAAGAAACTCTTAGAGATATTGTAAATAAGTTGAGACAAGAGAACACTAATATGAAGAATGAAATGCAAGATATGACTATGAGGTTATGTGAGGATATTGAAGATAGAAAGAAGAATGAAGAAGACTTGATGACTAGGAGACTTAATGATGCTGGAAATGAAAATCTGAGACTTGGTCATGAAAATAATATGTTAAAGACAGATTTGATTCACATGCAACATGATAAAGATGAGTTTGTGAGACAAGTTGGAATTCTGGAAAATGAGTTGGTTATTGCAAATAAATACAAAGACAAATTCAAGAAAAGTTAAGAAGAACTTGATGACATGCTTAAAAGACAGAAATATGATGGAGATACAAATGGACTTGGATTTGACCATGGAGAAAGTTCTGGTACTGCAAATAATCAAGATAAAAACAAACCGATAAAACAACCTAATGCTTATAAATTTAATGGGAAATGTTTTAATTACAACAAATATGGTCACAAAGCAAATCAGTGTAGATTTAGAAATAATCAGAATACAAACTCACCTACCGGTCAATGTTCCAAATGCAACAAAGTTGGTCATAATTCAGAAAATTGCAGAATGAATGTGAAATGCTATATTTGTGGAAGATTTGGGCATTTATCTAATCAATGCAGATCACAAATCAGTCAAGGATATGGAAAGGCTATTTAGAGGAATAATGTAACTTTTTATGCAAGCAACAAGATTGGACATATTGTAAAATTCTGTAGAAGCAAGAATACACCGGTGAACAATAAAGGATCTAGTTTGAAGGGCAAAGAAAAGGTAGATGAAGTAAAGCAATAATTTTCAAAACAATGGATTAAGAAGGCGGATCAGAAAGTTGATGAATCTATCTCTGCATCGATAGAACAAAGTAACCCTCTACCGGTAGGAGATTCTTCATCTAACTAAGGAATAATCCTTAGGGGGTATTGCAGCAAGTTGAAAATCATGCATTCTACCCTTGGTTGATGGTGAGAAGATACATTTCTTCTTTACCGACAGATGTGTTAAGTTTTCACTTAACCAGCGAGCATTTAATGCCGTTTTAAAGAACCTTTTTGTCTATAAAGCACCAGAAAACCCTCATTTTGAACTCACCGAGCATTCAAACAATCAGATAGCGCGAAACTGAGCAAGGACATTCTAAGGCGAAGCATCGAAGTGATTTTCAGGCATTCAAAATTTTGGTTAAGAGGTATTTATCTTTTGAAATGGTAACCTCATCTTCTATTCCTGAGTTTATTGCAAAACCTATCATTGTGGAAAATGTCAAACGCCCTAGACCTGTGTGTAAGATTATCCCCGAGATTGCAAAACAAGATGATTCTGTCAGAGCTTTTTCAAAAATTCTGAAGGCTATAGCATTTGCAAAAGACCCTAGAATCTACATACATTGCAACATAGAAAACCTAGGGACTGAGGATTTGAAGAACATATTCAATGAGATTATTACTGATGGAAATGGTGTGATTAAACCTGAACATAAGATTGTGGAAGACTTAGATTTTGTACAGATTTTGAACATTCCTGAATTTCTAAAGGAAGTTGTAAGACTTGTATTGAACAAAGTCCATGGAGAGTTCATGTGGTTAGAGTCAGTTTGCAAGATAACCAAGGAAGCAATTAAGGCAATTAATGGTTTACCTTCAACTGATAGTAGGCCTAATAAAACCAAGAAAATACCTAACAAGGGAGTTATGGAGTTAACCAGAGCCACATCTGATAACAGATCACTTAGAGTGAATTATGTTAAGGACATAAATTGTGAGATATGTGAGTATGGTACTAGGATATAAAGAAACTTATGCATATAAACTGAATTCTATTTCTAGCCTTTGTATTCACAGTGCATATGAGATGGTGAATAATAATGCTAAGATTGATGTGTGTGAATGGCTTAAAGATGAACTAATTGATAACTTAAAGAAGATTAAGGGAGACAAGAAAGGTACTTTCCATTTTGGAAACCTACTAGTATGTCTGATGCTATACTTTACCAAAGAGATACCCAACATAGGTCACAAGGATTTTGGTTATGACATTCCAGTAGGAAAACAGATACAGGAATATTTCACCGGTATGGGCACTAATTGTGATACGAACATTACAGACTACAAAATATTTCAAACTAAGATGAGAGCAAGAGAGAGATTACCACAAAGCATAATTGATAAGTATAACAAGGAAATATTTTTTTTCATTAAGCGAGATGAAACTTGGATGGAAGCAGTAAGCCCTAGAACTATTTGGGCTTCTGAGATGGGTTATTGAGCCATCTGAGAAATTATTTGGTAATCCAGAAACTATTGAGAATAATGTATCTATGCAGAAGAGGACAAAAAGAAGAGAATAGTTTATCAGAGATGCCTCCAAGAAGGTCAAATAAATCAAAGAAAATTTTAGGAATATCAGTGGTATATTAGCAAGTGAGCTTGAAGGACTGCAACCTGAAGCACATGTTTCACCGATTGTAACATCCTCTGGTATTGACAGTGGCAAGGCTGTTGAGTTTAAAAGAGTGGAAAGGAAAAGGAAAACCTTACCGGTACCTTCTCCTACTCCTAAGAAAACTAGAACACTAAGGAAGAAGCATCAAGCAGTTAGGGAACCGCAAAAGAAGCTTACACCAAAGAACAAACAAACACCAGTTACCTCTACACTGGATGATCTACTGAATGAGATTACACAGGTAGGTAATTTGGTAAATGTAAATAAATGGTATAACTCTTCAAATTATTCTGACAAAAACACAATTGAAGAAAGCATTATTCTACATTTGGATATTTACAAGAAAGTTTTGATAGAAGTGATTGATGAGTTACCAAATGATTTATACATGAGATTGGAAGCTAAAAGGCTATCTGTGATGGAACTGGACAAGAAGTTGAAAATTGAAGCACTATTGGCTGTACATCCGATAAATTCTAAGGATGGAATAGTTGAGCTTATTTCTGAAGCTAACCGGTCAGTATTTGTTACTGGACACCGACAAGTGAGTCTGATGGTTGGAAGGGTTAAAGAAATTGTAGATGAGACTGCAGATAAATGGGACATATTCTTTGTAGAGAAGGAAAAGCAAGAGGAAAGAAGCATACCAAAAATGGAAAAGACATTCAAGGTATATCATAAAGACAAGGGAAAAGGTAAAGTAGGTGGTGTACCTTCTATAAAAATATTAGATAACATCCCTCCACCAACTCAGGACACCCCTCCATTAGCACCTTCATCACCGATTCACAGAGCTAATCCACTAGATATAGCTACTGAAGGTATAACCCATGATGATACTAACTCAGACTCGGAGATACTTTTTATAATGAATGTAGCTACTCAAGATATAAACATTGTTGTGGACAAAGAAACTACAGAGGTTAAGGCAGATAGTGTTGAGAACAACAAGATTTCAGAGAAACCGACACAAACTATTGACTGAGAAACCAAAGACTGCGAAACAAATAGAGGACAAGACAACTTGCATAGGGCCACCAAAATATAAGAAACCGACAGTGGTACTGATAGAGAAACAATCTGAGGCAGAGGTTCATGTTGAGTTTGTGACACCAACAATTGTAGAGAAGCTTAATCAGACTGAGAAACCATTAACGGTAGAGGTACAGACACAGACAGATCCTCCGGAAGGAAGTATAAGTAAAGTGGATGCATTTGATGGAAATAAAGAGGATGTAGTGAAGGTGATTGGTCAGACATATGTTGAGAAGCAACCTACAACTTATTCAAGCACATCTACAGGTGAATTCAGAGACCCACTAACATTACAAAGGTTCTTTTAGATTCCATTCAGAGAATTACTGATTGTAATGCCTTAGCATTTAAGGCAATTGATAACACATTACCTATTCTGAAGATGATTGCACCTAATTGTAAGATAGATCACATTAATGATTCTTTAGGGAAATTGGACACATTATCAAATTCATTGCTGATAATGTAATAACCATAGATAAGGTGAATGAGGACATCATAAAGGAGAGAGTTGACAAAGAGAAAAATACATTCTTTGAAAACACCATAAAGAAATGTATCGATCACTTGGATACACTTTTAGCGATACTTAATTCTACAATTTTGGAGTATAAGGAGTTATATAGCGAAGCATGTAAACCTCATTGTTTGATAGAGGACATTGATGAGGAGATCAAAAAGACACAAAAATAAATTGATGACATTGCAGATAATATAATAGGTTCGTCTGGACTTATATCAGTTTTTGAGCAAGAAATGGCAGTTTTTGAGGAGAAATTGGACAAACTTGAGAAAGAGAAGGCAAGAATAAGGTCTAATGCACGTGAAATAAAGGATAAACTTGGTCCAAGGTTGGATAGTCTTATTACTTAGAGAGTTGAATTATCTAAGGTAACAATTCAAGGAGAGCGATCACCGGAGCAGCAAATGCACTATCTCACCGGTATGATCCAGCAGACTGAGACAACTCTAACTGACATCAACAAGTTTATGCAGAGTCTGAATCTAGTTTTGGCGGACATCTTTCAGATAGTAACCAACTGGTTATAGACTTTGAGGTAGCATTTTTATACTCTTTTGATTATTTATGACATCCTTTGTCATTGATGTCAAAGGGGGAGTAGTGGAGAGAAAAATGCATGTATAGAGGAGATCACTTGCTCAAGGGGAGCACATCTTTTTGGATTTCAGTTTTGGGATAACAGTTTTGGATTTTTCTCATGAGTGTTGCCATCAATGCCAAAGGGGGAGATTGTTGGAATTCTACACTCTTATGAGAATAGTTGATGTTTTCATTGATGGAAACCAACTGGCAACTCACTGGCAATTGGTTTCTACATGCCCGACATCACAAACTTCATACACCAGCAGACACCGGCACCGACAGACACTTACACCGACATTCAGATTACATCGGTAACAAAGCATACCGACACTCCAGCCGACATGGGATGAACTTTTGTTTATTGTAATATAATTATCTATTGTGAGACAACATGGTATATTGTAAAAGAGTCATATATGTATGAGATCTTATAGGTCATTTTGAGAGTAGATGAGATAATATATATGGTAGAAAATAATTGCTTAGTGGCAGTGAAGGTTTTTGGTTAAGGTATCTATCTGAGCTTAAATCGGTACTGAACCTAGCATTAGAGATGTTGTTTTGAGCAGTACATTGTATTGGATTTAATAATCCATTTTGTAGTCAGTGTGACTCTTCATTGAGCAGTGAGCTCTAGGTTGTTGGCCTCCCTACATGTGCAGACCCCTTATTGTAAGTAGTATTTATTCATTGGCCAGTGAGTAAATATTGTGGGTCACAAATCCCACCGAGGTTTTTTCCACACCGGGTTTCCTCATTAAATATCTTGTGTTATGGTGTGTTTCTATGTTGTCTCTATTATTTGTGTTTACTGCAATAATTCTTCTTTATCGGTACACTATTTTGGGTTGCAAAGTTATCAATAAGCTTAAATATTCTGCTAACCGGTTGGACACTGATTCACCCCCCCTCTCAGTGTCTTTGGGATTGTCATTGGATCTAACATGTTGAAGTCTCTTATATCTCATTTTGAGTTGTACAATTTAAATCAGAAGTCCACCTTGCCTTGTTGTGCAAGTGGCCCATTGTACACACACTAAGTGCCAAATCATGATTTTTTTATTTTTTATTTTTTTTGGGGGGGGTTTCTTGATTGAGTAATTTGGGGGGATGTATCTTGTACTTTTTTTCTCATGTGTTCTTTCCTTTTTGCTATGATGGGTTCTCCTAAGTTTCCTCTCTTAACTCCTCATAATTATGCTACATGGAAAATTGATGCATGGAGTAACCTTATGGAAAAAGGACTAACTCATTATATTGATGGAAGTATTGTTTCTCTTGCTAATCCTACAGTTGATCCAGTTGGTCACTTGGATTGCCTCACTAAAAATATCATGGAAATTGGTACCTTAAGAAAGTATGTATCAAAGGATCTCATTTTTCATATTGAGAAATGTACTCTAATCAAGGATGCTTGGAAAAAGTTTCAAGACTTGTAGGGTCAAGTTGATGAGATTAGGGGATATCAAATTGATAGTGATCTCACCATGTTAGATCCTAAGAAATTTGATACTATACAAGATTATGTCACTAAGGCAAAAGAGTTGAGGGCACAACTCAAGGATTGTGGCATTGATAAGAAGGATACTCAATTGATCTTCAATTTCATGGGCAAACTTCCACAAGAATATGCAACATTTGTTTCTAGTTTCCAAACCCATAGGATGACAATGGGTTCAAGCTAAAAAATGCCTACATTTGATGCTTTCACTGAAATGTTGATGATGGAACAAACTAAGTTGATAAGCATGGGCATTCTTAAGGCTTCTTAGTGTCAAGAATTTGTGGAAAATCAAGGGAACAAAGGAAATAAAGGAAGGGAAAACTCCAACAAGAAGAAATGGCAATCCAAGCTTAAGGATAAAGAATCACCTTCTCCACAACAAGGAGATTCATCCTCTTCCAAGAGGGACAATTCACCAAAGAGAGAGACACCTACTTGTGCCTATTGTAAAAAGTTTTGTCATGACGATCGGCGTTACCATTCTAAGAAGATTGATGAGCTCACACATATCCTCAAAAAGTATAACATTGATTTGCTTAATGTATACAAGAAGGAGGATTCATCAACTTCAACTTCCTCACAATCAAAAGGAAAAGGGAAAGGGAAAGCATTCATGGCTTCAACAAGTGGGAAGGATCACTCTTTTGGGACAAGAAAAGGAAAAGCTCTTTGTGCTACTACAAGTCATGATTCAGGGAGATGGTTTCAAGATTCAGGGGCTTCTCATCATATGACATCTTCGCAGTCTATGTTCTCTTTATTTGAGCCTTGAACCATGCCGCAAATTTTGATGGGAAATCATACATACATGGATGTGATTGGGAAAGGATCTATTTCTATTGGGGATAACTCCTTCAATGATGTGTTGTGTGTACCCCACTTGACAAACAATCTCCTTTCTATCTATCAAATCACACATGGCACAACTAAGAGAATTGTGGAGTTCATACCTGAGTCAGTTATCATTAGAGACTTGGAGACTAGAGATATCATTGCGACTAGGGTGGTTGATCATGCATCTTGGTTATGCTCCTTTTCAAATTTTGTTTATGATTATGATTTCACATATGACGATTCTACACATGATGATCACACTTCTTGTGATGGTTTAGATTTTGAGGAGAGCTTTGGAAACTTGAACTTGGGTTTTCTCACATGTGACCCCATTCTTGAGCTTTGTGTTTCATCTCCTCCTATTTATATCACATCACCTATTTCACCTTATGATGCGGATAGTGCGACAGTTTTGCCTTCATGTGATTCAGTGCAGCAGGATATTCATTGTCTTCCAGCTTCAGATTCTTGGGATGATTACTTGACAGACATTGCAGGTTTGTTTGTGGAATCCTACATTGTAGTTTTGGGAGACATCATTGATGATATTCATCTTCTCTTTGATGAAGATGATCCTTCTTCGATTGTTGCGAGGGAACACTCTAACCCTCTTGTTCATTATCTACATGATCATTCTTTCAAGGTTGATATGATTGTGGATACTTGAGCTGGTTTCCGAGACTTCATTCATAATAAGTTTTTTTTATACATCTTCTCTTCATGATTGGGAGGCCTCATGGATACACCTTTGGTTTTGTTTCTTCCTAAGGGGAGGAATTTTGTTCGACGTTCTTGGAGCAGTTTCTACATTTATTCTCGAGCTTCTATCATTGATGCAGATTCTACATTGAGGGGGGGCTTCCTAGCTTCTCTTATTCTCTCATATGGGGGGGACTTTTTCCTCACCTGGGGTTTTGTTCCTCACATACTTCTATAAGAGCTCTTGTATAGATTTCATCTCTCTTTTGGGGGATGGTTTTTTCCCATTAGGTTTTTCTCTCTTTCCCTGCTCTGTGAGAGATTTCATTGCATTAGTTTTTATGCATTTGCATTTGTACATGGGTACCTAACATGGCCTTGTAGTCAGGACCCATCTTGCATTGCTTAGTTGCATTGTAGACTTAAGTGCATTCCCCTAAGTTGCACTTAAGGGGGGTGTTGGTGTAAATAGTTATTCATCATGGATATTATTACACCTTACTTAAGTTTACTTAGGATAATGCATTTCATAGTAGTTTGGGTATGAGACACTTGAGTGTTTGTGCCACATTGGGATAGTGTGTGTTGGAGAATTTCCACCTTTTATGGTGTGATCTTGTTACTACTTTATCATATCCACTTATTGTGGAGTGATAATTCCACCTTCGGTGGGTGATCCACCTCATGTGGAATATTTTATTGTTTCTCCTACCTACCCTTGTTTCTTATTGAGCGACATGTCATGTTTATGTGCTAACATATCCATATAGCCTTGCCTATATAAGCAGGCTCATGTACATTGTATGAACAAGTATTTGAACAATGATTGATGATCTGACTGATCAGTATTTTCATCTTGATAGAATACAGTTTATTCCGATCATCTATTTTGTTCTCTCTTATTTGTGCTTTCCATTGCCTCTAGATCTTGGAAAAATCTCACAAATCCTCCAGTGGTAGATAGTTCAGTAGCCCCCGAGATCCAAAAGGATAATACTACACCAAGTGGCAACACTGGTGCAAAAGATAAAGGGGATGGAGAAGATAAAAATGAAGTTGAGGGTGCAGAGGCAAACATTGCAGAGTTAGACAAGGGAAATAGAGTAGTTGACCCAGCAATTGTCACTCCCCTGGTCACAGGGACACCACCTCAGATCTCCATTAATCAAGATGGTCCTTTGAACCTTTGACATATGTCTCCTGACGAGAAGCTTATGCTTGCAACTACTGTTCAAGCTTAGGCTAGCCAGGATCTGGTAAAGTCTGAATCTGAAGATAAGAAACTCATTTTGATGTTAGTTGATGTTTTGCAGAAGGTGGATCCGAATGTACAATTAGATTGTAATAATTACCCTTCTGGTAAATTGTTGCAATTGATTAACAATGTAAATTCCAGTTTTGATTCTTTAGAGAAGTCTGCTACTCAAAAAGTTTTGGATAGATTTAAGGATGTTAGGATGCAGACATTCTAGAAAATGATTGAGGATGATAGGGTGAGATTAAATAAGATCCTTCAAATTATTTTTGATGCATTATTAGAAGGCGGTAAATTGTACAAGTCATGTCTAATTTTGCCTAAATTCATTGTAGACATAAATAAACAAATAAGTGTTTGCCAGGGAAAGCTTGCTAGAATTTCACAGTCCTTTGATCTCGATGTATCTCTACCCAGTAGTGTTGAAGGGAAGATTATACTCTAAATGATCAGATCTCAAGCCTCCAAGCAGACAAGGAATTTTTTTTGAGAAAAGTTGGTGAACTTCGAAACTTAATTGCCCCTGGTTGGACACCATGTTGAGTAATGAGGTAGATTTTATGAAGGAAATGGCCTAGCCTATGCCATCTGATCTAAATGAATTAGAAATTCATTCCACTATAAGTAGCACATTTATTACAGTTTTAGATAATTTGAAGAGTGGGTGGGATACTTACCTAGGATTTTTGAAGACTATTTATGCTGACATCTTCAAGTATTTGTAAAGTTTATAGTGAATATCTCTATATATAAGTTTTGGACAACACCCCATCTTAGGCATTATTGTCAAAGGAGGAGAGACAACGTGAAAAATTTATAGAAAAGAAGAATTCTTTGTCAAAGGGGGAGTCCTAGAAATTCTTTTGATCTGGTGTACAATGCTCATCACTTAGCCATTTTTCACGAGTGTTGCCATCAATGCCAAAGGGGGAGATTGTTGGCAACTGACACTCATCTGGTGGCTAATTACTAGTTTAGGGTTGTCATTGATGGAAACTTTGTTAGACACAATGTACCACTGAGAGAGGGGTGAATCAGTGGTTCTCAATATTTTCCCTTTAACTATCCTATGTGTGTATACCGGTTATGAGATATAACAGAAAGGAAACTTACCGGTTAGATGGGAGACTAATACAAATGCACTCACACATAAAGGGGGCATCACATAACACCAACATATACGAGGAAAACACAAGATGGGAAAAACCTTGGTGAGAAATGTTGTTGGAGTCTATTGCTCCAATCCAGCCTCACAAGGAATCTCTAATTACAATGTTTAGGGCACCAACCCAAGGAGCACCAACCCCTGATTTTTAGGGTACCAACCCAAGGAGCACCAACCCGTAATATTAGCGCACTAACCCAAGGAGTACCAACCCCTGCACCGAGCTACAACTCAGTGATCTACAATGAGTATATTCAAATACAAAAGTAATTCTCTTGTTACAAATGGATTTTGTAACTCTTCTGCGAATCTCTTTGCTGGATTTCCTATCTAGTTCATTACTGATTTTCTCTCTGTTGGTTCTACTCATTTTTGGTTTTGCACTCTATCGGTTCTTCTCTTTGTTGGTTCTCTCTTCTCTCATCTACTATACTTCTCTACATCGGTTCTATCTTTTATCGGTTCTCTGCTCGCCTTCTCTACAATCTCTTACAACCCTTCTCTGTTGGTTTGGCCACTACCGGTTCACTTTTCTATTAGACTCAATGGCTGACTGCCAATAGCTTCACTGATATTGGTGTTGGTGCCCAAAAATGGGTTTACACTGCCACAGGACAGAGACCAAGTTGATTCCTCCAAATATATATGGAAAGCCACTTCCAACTATTAATATTCTTCAGGCTTGGACCAACTTTAACAAGGATACAAGATCTTTCTACACTTTGGGCTCTATAAAACCCGGGAGGATGATCCCCATGCCAATTTGTGATCTCTATGCCACACTCACAAATTACACATGAAACAAAGAAGATAATATCATATAAGGCTCGACAGAAAGAGAGAATGCTCAGGAATGACAAATTCCTCAGTGATCGTCAACCAATTTGGAGCATGAGATGATAATATACACATAACATCATACATGTTGTTGGTTAACGGATTTTCCTTCCTTTAAATGAGTATTGGTTTACCCTCTGCATAAGAGTGCAGCTCCCCGTATGATATCCAATGAATTTTTATGCAAACTAATCATAAAGAAACACACTTTTTACCAGAAAGCGAGAAAGGCCTTCACATCCATCTGTCAACACAATATGAATGCTGCAAGATAGTTATTCATAAATGTAAAGCTCATAGACTTAAACTTTGAACATTCACTTTTATGTAAAAATTATTTCACCAAGTATATTCAATGTAGCATAAATGTTGATTGATACTCGCTCATGCCTCCAAGGACAAGGAGGATCAAAATCATTTAAATGACAACATACAACTAATTTTCTTAATCAATGAATTCACAAACTTATAATAAGCTGATAATTAATGAAGTAAAATACTCTGCACACAAACATTCATCCCAACAGAGATTTGCTCTATCATTCAAATGCACAGATTTGAAGATCATGAAAAATATATCATTTCATTCATATATTAAATATCTTCACTAGAAATTCAAAAGAAAACTAAGTCTACCAATTCCAATCAAAAAATTTTGAACCTTTAACAAGGCTTTTAATCAAGTATATATAGCCATCGAGTTATGATAGTTTGTTACATTTAAACCAAAGTAAAAAGATTAACTCTTCTCGAGAGTTAAAGAAGTCTATCTTAAAAACTAAAAAACAACAACTAAATAGGAAAAGCGACATAAGCCGCAAGCAACAATGATGTAATCATGCTCTTGCAGATGATGTTGCCTCCACCTGTTTGTCCTACGATGAAGGGGTGCTTCGAATATTTCTCCATTCCAAGTGAGATGAGGAGAAGTTGAAAATAAGTTGATAATGTGGAAGACCGATATGTAGAATTCGTTGCTTCCACACTTATTACTTTTTACTCACCTGCACAACTTTACCCTTATGCCTCTCAAGATGGTCGAAGCAAACTACTAACATGGATTCAATTCTTGCAATCCTTGAGAAATCCTCTATTGTCAAGGATTTTGCTTCTTGGATTTGGTGCACTCGATCTTTGAAAGCTTGAATCAAATCAGATGAATCCTCAAGTGTCTTCTTATCTTCTTTTAGGATTTGAAGATCTATGCACTTCATGTCTTTCTGCATAGTATTAGTCGGTTCTTTTGACTCTTTTAAAAGCTTAATGGATTCCTCATGTCCTTGTTTGATAATTAAATTTCTCCACTCAATATTCTCTTTGCATATGAAAAGTACATTGTCATCAAGACCATGAACTGGATTTTTTGCTAGGAAATTCATTATACCATACCTCTGTGTATCCCTCATCCGCTTCAATACAACCACCCACTTTCTTTTCTCTTTTTCCCAAGCAACTATTTCTGTTTCCAACTCTTTACCTACAGACTCTACATTTTCAAATAGCTTGACTAGATTGGAAATGTAGTTAGTTCCTTGTTGGGTGATTGATTCCAGCCATTCGCTGAAGACATCTGCAACCATTCGACTTCTTTGAACCAGATCAAGTAGTTTCTAGTTCATTGGGGATCTTGGATCAAATGACAAAGGAACTTGCAAAAGTGATTGAGGATTAGGATCCTGTATAGCATTAATGTATTGGGCTATTTGCATTATGATCTGTTTCATTTAATTTTTATCCTTTTCATCTTTCCAAGTTCTTGTGAGAATTCTTTTAGTGGAAGTCTCCAAATGCTTAGCATCCACAGCTCGATAAGTTACCCCTAAGTCAATCTTTTCAATGAAAAAGTCCTTCTCAGTAATATTCTCTGCATCTTTGTCTGTTGGGGGTCTGGCCACCTCTGCAATTCAATGTCATGTTTGGTCATCTACATCAATCATTGCTTCAGTCTTAATACTCTTGGACTTTGATGTTCTTCCCAGACATTTACTGACCATGTCCTCCATTGGGATTGAGATGGGAATTACATTCCTTTTCTTGGTAAGAAAAGCACTTAACCATTTGGGAACAATAGATGCTTCCCTGGGTAGTGGTGATTGTTGGTTAGTAGTGATAATGACCATGGTGTTCACAGAATCCTTGTGTTATTGGATTCATTTTCCCTTATCAACAACACCTGTAATGAGCTTGTCTTGCATCTGATCATCCATTGTTCCTTGAGTTTCTTCTTTTGAACCCAAATCTACTACAAGTGAAATTGCAAGGAATTTCTGACTACTTTTCCTACTACAAGATATGGTGACACGAGCAGAGGCGGAACCCAGAGAAGATTCTCCTAAATTTGCAATTTTGGTTTTCTCCATCCTCTATTTCTCATCACCTGCAATGTCAATAACAATGTTAGAAGGAGAAAGAGATACTTGAGAAGTTGCATGAGTTCGACCAAATTTTCTACTCTTAGGTGCAGATATGGGCTGTTGTCCAAACGACAACCTTTCAGCCATCTTTCTGTTCATCTGATAACATTGAAGATTTTAGCCTAAATTTTATCATCCCCTTTCCTATTCCAATCAAATTCTGGGATAGGACTCCCTTGTATCTTCTCATTGAACTCAGGATCTACAACTTCCTTGCCTTTGTCTTCTTGAACATCAGAGACATTCATGGACAAACCCATTGTCACAATTTGTTGAATCATGAACCTTGACCACAATCTTCTTTGGACTTCAAATTCATCACCATAGTTCTCCCAATAATCTTCCAGCTGAGGTTCATGACAAAAGCCATCATCAACATTTAAGTTCTCTATAGAAAACCTTCGGCTGTCAAATTTATGTCTAGCAACATATAACTGTAGATTGAACTTCTTGAATTCAAGTTCAAGGTTAAAGGCATCTGAAACTAATCTACAACTATAGTATCCAAGCTCTACTGGAAAGACCACCCCAGACTTTCCTCCACTTCTCTTATCAATATAAGCTAGTTGTCAATTGAATTCAATTAAAACATAGTTGTCCAAAGCATACCTGGGCAACCTGAAAGGTTCACCGTGAAAGCCGCCAACTCTAATATATGTGAACTGAGCAAATTGAATAAAGAAACTACCATAAATACCAATAAATTCCATTGCTTCTATAAAAAATCTCTTGTTTGTATTACCCTGCAACTCATGATCTAATCTTCCTACAAAAATGTCATTCCATCTCATGAAGTTTTATGCATATCTCTACTCCTGCAGGTGAGGATAGTATTCATATACCCTTATTCCATCAATCTAGGGTTCATGGTGCAAGCCATTCCAATCTCGGGTGAAAGCAAGCATATAAAATAGGTATGAGGACATATAGAAACCACTCATCCCCGTAAACTTGTTTAAACTCTCATGCAATATCTCTATAACAACTTATCCCCAATCTAGGTAGGCACTTCCATTCAACATGACTTGGATGTAGAAATACATCCACTCTTCCCAGTAAAAGGCATGGTCATTTCCTTTCAATCTATTCAACATAACAACAATATCCCGTACCTCTATTATGAAGTGTTATCTAGTGAGTGGTCTTGGTAACCTGGAACCTCCCTTTTGAATTTTCAATAACCAGTTCCTAGCAATTACACTTGTATAAGTGCTCTTCTTCTTAGAAAAGGAGTATGAAGTACCAATAGTCCAATCTTCACATGACTCCTTATGAGAAATGTCCATGGCTGCCATTACTGTTTCTTTGTCAATATTCAACAACACCTCACCATTGATGTCCCTAATATACCTGTGTTCTGCATCATATCGGTTCATACATTCTTAAACTAGCTCTAAGCATGGTGCAGCGATGGGAAGTGCAGTAACCTCCACCAAACCACTCACAATTTTATTCATCATAGAATTTTGGGCTAGGTTCTTAACTCTCTCAAGAAAATCAGAGAGGTCTGCCTGTGCTAATGAAGTGTCACCCATCTTTGGAAGCGAGCTTACTAAACAGGAAGTGTGCCCCAATTTTGGTAGAGTTGGCCTCATGATGGCCCCTCTCATATTTATCAAATAATTTCAGGAATGAAATAAATTCTTCTACACAACAAAGGGAACAAACAACAACTAGATTTGGAACAAGTAAATACAACAGAAGAAGGAACAATTGAAACTAACCTGAACCCGACAAAAAATTCTCAGAAACCTTCTGAATGCACATACAATACCTCTGACTTCTCTCTCTTTCACGACTACTGAGAAGATACTAGAAAGATTGATATCTTTTTGCAACAAAAACGGACAAAATCACACTCAAATCCTAGCTAGTTGTACTAATTAAGTAAGCTCGTGTGAATTGACACCTGATTTGATGTATAACCAGCATGCATTTAATTTCGGGTCATTCCATCACATGACACACAAATTACCATGATTACTTGCCATAATTAGAAACTAACATTTCGAACTCCCTGGAATATTCTCCTTTCCCATGGCCACTTTCCCTCCATGTTGCACACATCATTTCTTAATGAAGCCTCGGACTATGAATTTCAAACTTTAAACCTTGAACCAATAACTGAAAGGTTCAAAGGTTCAAGTTCAACATTGAGCAATAACACATAACAAAACATAAAACAGTCTCCACGGCAAAACAAAGGACAATGAACGAGCAAAAACATAACCAAAAGGTTCAAGGGTTCAAGTTCAACACAAATTTTCAACAAAGCGCTCGCCTTTACCATAAAACAAAGCCACAAAGACAACTATCTTTAAACTGCGCTTTGAACTTGAACTTTGAACTAAGGAAAGGCTCAATGACAAGTTCAATGGGAGGAAATACACGCTCGAAAAGGGAAAAGAAACATTAAAGGGAGACCTCCGAATTGGATTCGATAAAAAGGAGGGAGGACTAACACATGTAAATGAAAATATTTTGTTATTCAACAAATTATAACAAATAATTGGTGATTCCAAACAAAAAATCAACATCAAGACAGTTGCAAGATACAATCAGTGCCTTACTCCATTGGGTAGATGAGTTCATACTACGTAAAATGTATTTCGACATAATTTATCTAACATATAAACCTAAGATAATATTGCCTTGCAATACATCATATTTGTAACCCCAACTCAAAACTACTTATCAAAATCCCTGCAAATATCCTTACCACTCTACAATTCTACTCAAGCATTTTAATTGGGCCTTAAAACCAAAGCATGAACAAAAAATGCATACACCACAACAGTGCAATGAATGATAAAATCCTTGATGATATTCATTCAAAATATGATAGAACAATACACTAGAGAGAAATGGGTTTGAATTATATTTCTATTGAATAATCCGACCGTCTCTGTCAAAATATAATTTATACATAACTCCTTCAAGAACCTACAAAAAACAGAAACAAGACTCTTTCTATTTTGCTCTACAAATGACCTTTTACAACTTTTTTGTTTCACCTAGACTTTGCTATTGGAACTAGAAATTTGGAATACTCAAGGGACCAAAATTAGAACCCTGTCTCATAGCCCTGAATTCCCTTTTATAAAAAACAAGAGAGCAAAACAAGCTTCGGACCAAAGGAGATACCTAGCATCTCAAAATGATCACATACAACTGCATTTTGTTACAAAAAATATTCCATCCTTGTCGTTCATATAGGATCAAAATCTGTGGTCACTTCTCTAAAACTCATGATGAATTTTACCATCTTTGTTATACCGGTTCAAAAATATTTGCCACTAGAAGACAAGAACAATTATATCAAACTATTTGCAACCTTTATTCATCATTCAGATACATATTACTCCATGCACTGTACTCTTCATCGGATGGCCAGTCAAAACTCATGACTTCATCACCTTTAACCTTGTAAGGAATGTATTTAATGGCTACTTTATTTTCCTCTCTTTCAAAAGTTTCAAAAAATTATCCCATGGCAATTATTTTATCCATGCTATCCTCCAGCATATCCATATTTAGCCCTTCACATATTAGCTCTACCTGGGTACTGATGACTCTTTCTGCCTCCTTCCAAAATTGTAGAGGCTTGAATACCCCTTCTTCATCTTTAATGTTTGGCAAAAGAGTTTGATTCAACTCATTGAAACTTTTCATCACTTCCCTTACCTTGCTTTCTATATTTTTTGGCAAAATTTGGGCTTTCTGCACTGATTTTACTAATAAATATGTTGGTTGGAGTGTATGTGGTCTCTTAGCATGATACATAGAAGCCATGGACATTATTCTGAGCTCATTTCCCCTTTGCAACCATTTTGTAAATAAATAAATTGCCACTTCTTTATCATCATCAAATTTTTGAATAGCATTAAATAATAAAGAATATAAGGCATGAACACTATTGAGTCTGCTATCAATTTTTTCATTCAAATGAGTTAGCGCTGAGCTAATTATCTTCTTTTGCTACCCGACTGATTGAACTTCTGATTCTTTCAGCTTGTTTTCTAATTCAACAATCTTTTCTAAAAGCTGAGATTGAGTTGGTTCAGTTGATCTTGTGGCTTCAGGATCATCATCATCATATGGGACTAATTATATACCGGGGATACCAACATTTATATTTGGTTGAATTTCTTCTTCTTCCTGGATAACAAGTGATGAACTAGATGTTGATGGCTCAGATGGACCTATAAGTGCAGGAAAGGAAACCTTTATCTGTCCCTGCTCAAAAATTTGTACTCTCGTTTGCAACTCCACACACCTTTGTTGAGATGCATTGTAATCATTGAATAGTTTATCAAACTTTCTCATCAACTTCTCCTTTTCAGAGGCTTCTCTTTTTGATGTCTCATGTGACAACTTAGAAACATCAACATTCAACTTAGTAGCATCTACACTTGATGTGTCAGACACTCTTTTTATAATAAGGCCTCCCCTCAAATTGGGGTTTAAGTCATTGATGTTAGGCTTTCTAGGTCCTTCCTCTAGTGCCCAAATTGCCAAGGTTGCATAATCATCCATAAAATCTGATCCTTTTAATGCCAACATTGCTTCCTCCTCTGAATTGAAATGCTGACCATTTGATTTCCTGATTGCATCAAAAGCCACTACATCTGCTATGTCACATTCTGGTAAAATCGGGACTCCAGTCTGACTTATAATCTTTCTGCCCTCATCAATAGTATTTCCTTAAATTCTTCTATTATTTCATTCTTAACCTCTTCCTGATTTTCTTTATCAGATCTATCTGGCCTTTTTCTTAGTAGTTCTCCTTTTGTATTCTTCAATCTTCATCTTCCATACTAATTGAAAAAAGGTTGGGCTCCTCACAAAAGTATCATCTTCAAGGAACTTATCACATGCTTCTTTTCTCGCATCCCTGAAAGCTTTACCTTGAATATCTAAAGGAGTGAGGTCTAACTCCAGATTAGGGGGTAAAAGAGGAACACCAAGTTGAATTTCTACATTTGTTGCTATGAACATATCTTCCTCCACTTGTTCTTCATCTCTCCTTACAGGTGAAAAGGGCATAGGTGATGGCGAAGGACTTTTGTCCGAGTCTTCAAGATCAATGATCTTTATTCCTTGAAAAGGCTTGGTTTGCATCTTTGGGGAAGGCTTTGTACTCATTATATTTTTACCCTTTCTCCTTACTAACCTTCCACTATCATTGTTTCTCTCCTCTTCATCACTTGTTTCTTCTCTTGCTCTTTTCTGAGAAGATTCATGAACGGGTCTCCTTTCCACCATGCCACCTTCTCTTTGAGACATAGGAGGTTGTGAGTTTGATTGTTATCGGCCATGAACTTCTTCTAGTTTTCCCTTCTTCTCCTTCAAAATTAGCTTCAATTCATCGAAATTGTTCATAACAAAATCGACCTTAGCACAAAATGGAGTAAAATACTTTACTGGATCATAATCTAGATTCATCTTTTGAATTGCAGCCCATAACTTTCTGAAGATTATCCATTTTTCTTTCCTCCACTCCTGAGTCATGAGATCAAATTCATTTCTAATTATATCCTCAGGAAAGTTATTCTCATGAGGCAATAGACCTCCTTTTATTCTTGTCCTAAAGATATTGTAAAATCCCTTAGGATTATTGTGTCTAGCTATGCTCACCCCCAAATGATATGGAGCAAAGAATTTATCAAAATGTTCATATCCTCCTTTCAGAATTACAAAATAAGGGATGATAGTGTAATCAAGGAAGATTGTTCCTTTGCCCCTTCCCTTTAATTCCTTGTCATGAATGCACCCTATCTACCACATTACCTCAGCAAAACTCATTCTCAATGGAACGTTAAAAGGCAGTACATGTGGTTGTCTAGAGAACCCATAGATTCTGATAATAGTGCTTACAAGATAATGGATAAAATCCCCCCAATTGTGCTCAATCCTGAGAAGTGGCAACCTCTCTTTGGGCCTTACAAAATAACGCAACTCCTTAGGGATGCTTGGTGGGTTTACTATCAACCTTTGCCTCAACTTAGAAGAAAAGTTGTTGTCAAATCTTACAAAACTAGCCTCCTACCTATCCCAAGACATATATCTGCTCCAAATCTGCACTGGTATCTCCTTATTATCAATTGTCCTTTTGAGGTTCATGGTACCCTTAAAGTAATCTGTGTTCCTAAACAGGAAAATATGCATGAGTAAGTAATACCAAAAGAATTTAGCACTAGCCACTTCATTTTTAATATCCTGTAACCCCTCACAAATCTTTTCTTCAAGGTATGGGCTGAAGTCAAAGACCACTATATAATCCAGATGTTGAATTTGCATGGCCATGTACATGAAATTAGGCGGCATAACTGTAATTGGATTGAAACCCAATACCGGACATAGAGAGAAAAAGGTAGCCTAAAAATAGGGAGAAAAAGCACCAATAGGGAATGGCTCCTCTGAGCTAGGGCCAATATGGTATGTTGTGTTTCATTCTCTAGCCAAATGCATTGGAAGGAAATTCATTCTAATGAACTCCTTCATTTTATAGTATTATGCTTTTAACTCATTCAAGTCTACTTGCACCAGGTTTGCATGCAGATGGTTCATATAGGTCAAAAATCTCCTGGAATTCTTCCCTTCTGATGGTCAACAAAATCTCTCCTCCATTTCCCCTAATAACCCTCGAGAAAGGGTCATATCTATTTGCAATAGCCTTGAGAAGGTCAACATCTATGAATACACCCGACACCACTAGCTTACCCAAATCATACTGTCAGGGACTCGATAGTGGGGAATTCAAGTTCCTCTATCCATACCATAATTTGAACATCTCTAATCCGGTCATTGGTATACTAACATCCGCCAAGTGGAATGCTTTATCAGTTAACCCTTCTCCTAGGGTTTTTTCACTCACAAATCTCTGCCCTTGGTATCTATCATTTGTCGAGGGCTTCAATTGGTCCAAGAAATCATCATAAAGATTCTTTTTCATGTATTCAGTTTTCCCTAAATTTTTTCATTAGGGTGCCATCTTTTGAACTAGGGTTTTCTACTACAACTTCAAATTGAGAAAGAAAAGACTGGGGCTAACACAAGATTTAAATTAAAACAATAATTTAAGTAGATTTCACTCTTCTCTATTTAGCTTCTAACTCTAGATTAATTGAAATTCTTTTCTTATAATCTTGTGCTTAATTTACAACATTAATTATTTCAAGAATAGATGAAGGAGCTCCAACAAACTCACTATTTCGATTACACCAGAGGGATAGCGATTTTCTATTGCAAGAAATTGTCTCAATCTTCTTCAACCGCTGGAATGTCTTCTGGATCGCTATGAAATTCTTTACAAATCAAGAATAGATTTTAAGAGTACTTTTATTACTGCCTGGAATGAAAAGGAAATATTTCATACGCCATTACTACTCGTGTGAGCGAAATGACTCTAACTAGCATTTGAAAAGTTTAAAACTTGATCGTCGATCATCTTTCAAGCTGGCAAATCTTATAGACCAAACCATTCAATTTGACATTTACCCTCCAATGTGGCAAGCGGGTCCATCCTTGGCAATGATGTGGCACATCCAACTCATTGCCTGCTTCACCACTTTTAGTGACCCACCATTAGCTTTCCTTGGCCCACCTTGGACACATGGCATCATCTCGTGATGTCGTGGTCCATAATCTCCTCGCATCTCTCAATCGTGGGATCACAAAAAATATTGGATTTTCTCTTTGTTTACTTTCTAACTGCACTAGTCACTTATTAATGGCCGCTAACTCCTGAGCATTTCTTAGAACATAATTAAAACATTACCGCTTGATATAAGCACATGTAGAAACAATCATTTCTAGTAACTTGGGGTTTACCCGCTAGGAACCAGTAATATAAAAAAATCGAAATTTCAAACTGCCGGCTCACCTCTCTCTGCCAAGAACATGTGTAATCATCTCATGATGTCATGGTATTTATCATCCTTGCATCTTCGAACACGGGGAAGCGCAGACCATCAAATATGTCCTGTCTTTATCAACTGGTCAAAGAATTAAAATTTCTAGACTTAGGAAAATTTGATGGGTGCGGGCACAAATATTGAAATGGGACCGACCATAGGGAAATTTTTGTGCAACTTTAGGAAAATCATTAGATGGATGGGTCTAACACAACTTAATGCTTATGAAATAAAATGGCCCCGCCAATAGTAAACAACCCTCAGCTTAAGTGGAAAAGGTAATGACGAAACATAACAAGCTCAAGGTTTTTCCTTTTATATCAATACTTAATTAGAAATCACAACCCCTAAAACCCTAAACCTTGAAACTTTGGCAGAAGGCACGATAAAACTAGAATGATCAAAATTTACCCAGTGACCAAAAATTTTCAAGACATAATTTTAGGTCTTATCAACTAGTTGAACCCTTCAACCCGATTCTCCCTCACACTCAGTCTCTTCTCTGATACTCATTGAGCATTTGACTGATTTCACTCCTTCAATAGCAATACTCTCTTATCTAGTGACAAGCTTCAATGATTTTAGCTTCCATATTTATAACCTAGTTTTCTCACCAAAAGCCAATTCAAATTTTGAGAGGTTAGGGTTTCCTCATCGACCTCGAGGCAAACCAAAACCAATCAGATCTAATCACCTTAATTGATGAAGTGTAACTCATTAGTCAATCCCACCATTATCGTGCATTCCTGATCATGCCATCTATTTTTAGCAATCTTCTTTTAACCTATCGGCGGATATCTTGGTCGATCACCAAGAATGGCTTCGCAGTTTCCTTCACCTGCCTCGATCTACTCAATCACTATGAGCTGGATCTTGGTTTTCCTCCTGACCACGAGCCATAAACCTCTCTTGTTCATCCCATGAATCTCATAATTGACATAAATGTTGACCTATCACCATCTACCTCGCTGCTTGACACTTCACCGACTCAACATGCCAACCTGTGCATGCATGCCACTTGACCTCCACGTGGCCTTTGTGTTGGCATCTGCCTTTGCAGGATCATCTTTGTTGGTATGGACGGGATCACCGAGCAACTCCATTATCAGGTTCATCTATTGGCTTACTAACCCCATCGGTTAAACCCTTAACCGGTCTGTCATCAACATTGCACCTCTATTCTCTTCCGGTGGAACACACAACTGGTCAGCATATTTGCTAACCTACCTTACACACATCTTCATCAGATGGGATTCTTCTACATCTGCACTTTGACACATTACTGGTGGACTTACATACCGATAACCACCTTGATGACACCATGTCATCAACCTTCAACTATTTCCATCTTCATTCTGACAATGTCCTTTGTTTGCAGCTTCTTAGCCTTGCCTTCTTCATTAGTAGATCGAACATCATCTCAACCGGTTTGTCAAAGTGACAAACCCACCACTCTTCATCTATCCCAACAACTCATCATGTCTTTTCTGTCGGTCTAGTGCATAACCCTAATTTCATGCACTTGAGGCATCCTTTTGTTTCACCAGTAGATCCGGTGTGAGCCTTCAAACACCTACCTTTGCCTCTTCTGTCTTATCTCACAGAACTATGATGCACACTTTGCATAATAGGAGATAAGCTCCACTTACCGGTGGTAGTGGATCCTTGTCATCTGCATCCTGCAATGCACTCATGTGGCTTCCTTGTTTGTGCAACATATCTTTAAATAGGCACATGTGATCCGGTTGGGCACAATCACTGTCATTCATCTCTTCTCATGGTGACTACATATTTATCTGGTGGGAGTCCTAATGTTCTACATCCACACAGTGAACCAGTGACCTGTACATCCTTCTCCTCCTGTCTTGATGTGATTTTGGTAACATTTTGCCTCTTCATCACAATCAACATCCAAGCATCTTGCTCACCCTACTTGTACACCAGTCATAAGCTTGCCGGTTGGCAACCACTCACTATCAACACATCACTTACCAGTTGACAACCTCACCTTACCGGTGACGCTATACCGCTAACCTATTCATATCTTCAGCACAAGTCAAACACTGACTTGTATACTAGTGACTCCAAAGGTCATTCTATTGGATGTCATTCTCTCCCTTATCTTACCGATGTTCTACAACACAAGGTGATATCAAATATATCACATCATGTATGCAACCATGATAGTGTTGCACATACATCTCTTGTACCAGTAGCCATCCTTCACCGATTGACATCAATGACAACACAATGCCAACAATCTCCCCATTTGGAATTGATGTCAACTCATGTAGTATCCAACCTACTACATATTCTCTCTTCCCCTTTGTATAATTCATGGATTCTCACACATGTAGTATGCGGTATACTACAAAATCTTTCTCCCCCTTTGACAATAATGGCAAAGGGAAATGTCAAGGTTTCACTCCTCCTTGTATTTATTAGTCAATGACATAAATATTTCTCCCCTTTTTCCTTACCGGATGCATCTCCTCCTTTAACCTTCATACTTTGTTACATCTTCTCAAGTCACAACTCTTGAGATGGAGGACTCAACCATCAACTGACACCAATTGAGCATGCAAATCTAATATTAATTGTTAAAGCACTCAATTGCAGAAGGATGTGTCAGTGAATACTACATACCTGTCGCTCAAACTCCATCACCTCCCGTTTGATCCCAAATTTCTTTAGAATCAAGTGTGATTGTACTATGAATACAACCAACCAAATAAAAAGTAGATACCCTTAATCATGATATTCTCCTGGGTATTCATACAACAATTTCCGTCATCTACAATTTAGGTAGTCAGTACCATCACAAGTTCAAGCATGTTGGCTCTGCTTCATAAGCACTTGAAATCCCTCTAAGTCATACATCTCAGGTCCTCAATGCCTGTCAGGTTCAATACCATTGCTCCAATCTTCTCCATGTATCGGTTGAGCTATGCAAATGTGATCATCTTATGATCTTTCAGCTCCATTTTATCCACCACAACCTATGACATGATCTAGGATGTACACAATACCATACAATGTCATCATCATGCCACAAATCAAACCGGTTAGCCCAAAGACATTCATGCCTGCATGATCAACAGTTGGGCCAACACATGTCATTCAGGTCTTTTCTAGTACCACCTGAGACATAACCTCATCATTTCATGTTACCAGGGATAATGCAATGATCTATATCTCATTGTCTTACATAACCTGCAAGTACCTATTAGCAATCATATTGGTAACATCCTGCACATATCGATTTCCTGTACCGGTCCATCATCATTACCAGAGCACCTTTCTACAACTCTTGTCATTCTATGTTACTTTGCATTTGATTCCAATTGTTAATCTCCATCTATTGACACATGTAGTACTGATCCAACCCTAATCTATAGGTGTGTAGCCAAGGCAACCTCTACACACACTTATCTTCTCATTTCCATCCTTCATACCGACAACAACTTGTTCTTCCATTTGTCCTTCTTCACTGAGGGGGTGAATGATAAGTTTAGTGTATTACTCCCCCTAAGGTCTTACATCTCCTTTAAGCATTAGGAGATATTACCTGTGCATTGAATGCATAGTGTCGGTCCATGGTTGCATCCTCTTGCTTCTTCCTCCATACCTGCTTGGTCTCATTCTTCTTCCCATTTTCAGTCTTGGGAGCAGGTTTTACCTTCTTCTACATATTGGTCCTTTCTCTACCAAATTCTCCCACATGATTGGGAGCAGAGCTATAGTAGCACACAACATCCATCCCAACCTCATGATTGGGGAACCTTCTCACATACCGGTTTGACCATCTTCTTCTGGTCATGTTGCGATTGGCAACCAAAACCTGTGGGCCTCTTGATCTTGCAGGGACATTTTTCCTTTGGTCCCATGCAGGTCTCTGACTTCCATATGCTCTGTATCCATTTTTATGTTGAGCATAGCTTCTATACCGGCTTCCATGTGACTGCAAGTCCTTCTTCCTACATTTATAGCTTATATGGCATGATCTATTGCAGTTGTAACAAATGCTATTTGCATAACTGGGAGAAGTGTTATTCATGTATATACTCCTTGACACATTTTTCTCATTTGAATGAAATCTATGAGATCCCATATTATTTCTTTTAGATCCCTTTCTACATTCTTCTTCCCTATGGCCATGACCATTACATGCAAAGCAATAACCTGAGAAGGAAGGTTTATAACTTATAAACTTATTTTGCCCTACATGGGGAGATCTTACCAGTTTAGTATCTTCATTTCTTCTTCTTCAGGGATGGATCGTAGGTTGTCCAGGCTCTACTCCTCTTCCATCTGTTCTCTTTTTTTCCCACACTTGCTTTGTCTTGTGGGTAGTAGTGTATCCTTGTCCTCTACTGGTAGGAGGTCTTCTTTGTTGTCTTCTCATGTTCCTGCTTCTGGTGAAGTTGTCTTCTCCCATATTCCCTTTTCCTTTGGGATATGCATTGTTCCTCCTTCTTGAAGCATCAGTCTTTGTTCTTGTTTGCAAGTCTTGACCGGTTGTGGTTAGATGAACGTTCTTCTGGGGAGTATTCCAGATAGTGAAAGTCTATCCCTTGTTCTCTCCATTTGAGGAGACAAAAAAAATATCATTGTGGGGGACATTCTTGCTGGTGGAGCATTCACCGACACCACTTCCTAGTCCTTCAGTTTCCTTGGCATGCTTTTTCTTTTTCAATATTTTGTCGAAGGCATCACTACTGCCATCAAACCGAATTCTTATCTTGAGTTCATCTTGACATTTATCAAGGTCATTTCGAAGAATCTCCATTTCTCCAAGAAGCCTCTGATATTCTTTATCTTTTACTTCTAGCTCAGATGCTAGATCTTTACACTGACACTTCTTGGTGTCTTCTTGTTCAGTCTTTAACTCTAAGAGACATTTATCAAATTATTTAAGGCATATGATCAACTGGTTCTACTCCACTATAGCAGCATTCTTGAATAACTTGTACTCATTCCTCTCTCTACTGAGATCCTCAAGAGCATTAAGAAGTTCCCCTTCAAGATCAACTTCTGCTTCTTCTTCTTCTTCCCCTTCACTATCACTACCAAACACATTTTGTTGGTAGGAGTGATTTGCATGATCATTCTTAGATGTGTGTCTCTCATCTTTTGATTATTAAGCCATGAAGAGGTGGGTTCCATCTTCATCATTTTTGTGGCTGCTAGTTGATCTGCCTTCATCATCTGCAGCTACATAAGTTGCATTTCTCAGCCTATCATTACAAGTCATTCCGGCAGTAGTAGGCTCATTTCCATAGAGCTTATTCAGTCTATCCCATAGGCTTTTTGTTGATTTGCATATGTCCACCTGTGCGGAGATATCATCTGATAACCCATAGAGTATAGGCTTCATTGCCACATCATTACATTGGTTTCTTCTTTCTACGTCAGAATCAGTGGGAGGGCTGACTTTACTAGGGAAGCCATTTACAACAAACATCCACACATCAAACACTAGGGAGGACAAGTAGACTTCCATTCTGCAACTCCAAATGGAATATTTTCAACCATCAAATACCGGAGCAAGGATTGACACTAAATAGACCATTGTGTCCTTAAGCCAGAATCTACCCAAGCTAGAGAAAGCTTATTAACCGGGAACATGAAGCTATGATACCAATTGTTAGACACAATGTACCACTAAGAGGGGGGTGAATCAATGGTTCTCAATCTTTTCCCTTTAACTATCCTATGTGTTTATACCAGTTATGAGATCTAACAGAAAGAAAACTTACCGATTAGATGGGAGACTAACACAAATGCACTCACACATAAAGGGGGCATCACATAGCACCAACATATACGAGGAAAACCCAAGATGGGAAAAACCTTGGTGATAAATGTTTCTAGAGTCTACTACTCCAATCCAGCCTCACAATAAATCTATGGTTACAATGTTTAGGGAACTAACCCAAGGAGCACCAACCTCTAATTTTTAGGGCACCAACCCAAGGAGCACCAACCCCTGATTTTAGGGCACCAACCCAAGGAACACCAACCCCTGCACCTAGATACAATTTAGTGATCTAAAATGAGTACATTCAAATACAAAATTAATAGTCTTGTTACAAATGGATTTTGTAACTCTTCTGTGAATCTGTCTGTTGGATCTTCTATACTGTTCACTGTCGATTTTTCTCTCTGTCGATTCTGATATTTTTTAGTTCTACACTCTGTCAGTTCTGCTCTCTATCATTCTCTCTTCTCTCAGCTACTATTTTTCTCTACACCAGTACTATCTTCTATCGATTCTCTGCTTGCCTTCTCTGCAATCTTTTGCAGCCCTTCTCTATCGGTTTGGCCACTATCAGTTCACTTCTCTATCAAACTCAATGGCTGACTGTCGGTAGCTTCAATAATACCGGTTGAACCCTTCAACCTGATTCTCCCTCACACTCATTCTCTTCTCTGATACTCATTGAGAACTTGACTAATTTCACTCCAACAACAATACTTTTTCATCCAGTGGTAGGCTTCAATGATTTTGGCTTGCATATTTATAACTTGCTTTTCCCACCAAGAGCTAATTCAAATTTTGGGCAGTTAAGATTTCCTCATCGACCTCGAGGCAAACCAAAACCAGTCAAATATCACTAGATCTGATCATCTTGATTGATGAACTGTTACTCATCAACCAATCCCACCATTTTCATGCCTTCCTGATCATGCCTTCTATTTTTAGCAATATTCTTTTAACGTGTGGGCGGATATCTTGGTCAATCACCAAGAGTGGCTTCGTGGTTTCCTTCACCTGCCTCAATCTGCTAAATCAGTCTAAGTTGGATCTCAGTTGTCCTTTTGACCTTGAGCCACAACCCTCTGTTGTGCATCTTGTGAATCTTACAATCAACATAAATGTCGACCTGTCACCAACTTGACACTTCACCGACTCAACATGCCACCCTATGCATGAATTCTACTTTACCTCCACATGGCCTCTTTGTCAGAATCCACCTTTGCAGGATCATCTGTGTTAGTATAGATGGGATCACCGAGCAACTCCATTACTGGGTTCATCTATCGGTTTACTAACCCTGCCGGTTAAACCCTTAATCGGTTTGTCATCAACCTTGCACCTCTCTTCTCTTCCGGTGGAACACACAACCGATCAACATACTTGCTAATCTACCTTATGCACATCTTCATCATATGAGAGTCTTTTGCATTTTCACTTTGATACATTCTCGATGGACTTACATACTGGTAACCACCTTGATGACACCATGTCATCAACCTTCAACTATTTCAATCTTCATTCCGACAATGTCCTCTGTCTGTAGTTGCTCAACCTTGCCTTTTTCATTATCAAACCAGACATCATCTCAACTGGTTTGTCAAAGTGACAAACCCATCACTCTTCATCTATCTCAACAACTCATCATGTCTTCTCTATCGGTCTACTGCATAAACCTAATTTCATGCACTCGAGGAATCCTTTTGTTTAACCAGTAGATCTGATGTGAGCCTTCAAATACCTGCCTTTGCCTCTTATGTCTTATCTCATAGAACTATGATGCACACTTTGCATAATAGGAGATAAGCTCCACTTACTGGTGGTAGTGGATCCTTGTCATCTGCATCCTACAATGCACTCATGTGGCTTCCCTATTTGTGCAACATATCTTCAAATAAGCACATGTGATCCAGTTGGGCACACTAATTGTCAGTCATCTTTTCTCATGGTGACTGCATCTTTATCCGGTGGGAATCCTATTGTTCTGCATCCACACAGTGTACCAGTGACCTGTACATCCTTCTCCTCCTACGTTGATGTGATTTAGGTTACATTCTTCCTCTTCATCACAATCAACATCCAAGCATCTTGCTCACCCTACTTGTACACCAGTCATAAACTTTCCAATTGGAAACCACTCACTGTCAACACATCACTTACCAGTTGACAACCTCACCTTACCGGTGATAGACTATACCGATAATCTATTCATATCTTCAACACAAGTCAAACACTAACTTGTATACTAGTGACTCCAAAGGTCATTCTACTGGATGGCATTCTCTCCCTTACCTTACTGGTGTTTTGCAACACAAGGTGATATCAAAGATATCACATCTTGTATGCATCCATGATAGTGTTGCCCATACATCTCTTGTACTGGTAGCCATCCTATACCGGTTGACATCAATGACAACACAATGCCAACAAACTCTTCACGGATATTCGATCTGGTAGCTATAATTCTTCTTATTTGGAAGCAAGTGTTAATCGATAGCTAGTTAACCAGTATTCCAGGATGAACAGAACATTTTTGGGTGAGAAGCTTTCTGGTGATTGTGGTACATTGAATCATGTTTGGGATGATTGGGCCGACATAGACACATCATTTTAATATTATTTTGGTGATCTGCATTTATCTTTTGTGATCCGGTCAAGCCAACATGAGACTACAAGTTACACTAGTAGGCCGACATGGTAAATGATCTATTTTGTGATTGTCGGTATATAATTTTGGTGTGTGTGATGTTGGGACTCATAAAAATTTTGCTAAATTTAGTGACCCAATGAAGCCTTGCTTTAAGGATTTCTCTTTGTGGCTTTGTTTTATGGTAAGGCAAGCGCATTATTGTAATTTATTTTGAACTTGAACCCTTGAACCTTTTTGGTTCAAGGTTCAAGGTTCAACCGCTTCTCCTGCTTGTGGCGTGGCTTTGTATTGTTTTTAATAAGCAAGTGACAATGCATTAGGTTGATGTTGAACCATTTGCAAATCAGTTCAAGGTTCAAGGTTCAAAATGTCCCTTTATTTTTAAGGTCTTTGCTCATTGCCTTTTTCCACTTAAGCGGAAGGGTCTGTGTGTCGTCAAGAGGGGGCCCCTTTTAAGTATAGGCCTAGGCGGGTTCTGATAAGTTTTAATTTTGCCTAAGTCTTAAGTCTTTTCCTATGTCTATGTCGAGCTTCCTAAAGATCGAGCAGGTTCCTATTGATCTCACGGCTGTCGCTATACTGCAACATAAAAGTGCTCGATAGTTATTCGCCGAGACATGGCGACAAACCACCAGCGGTGAACCATGGCTGCTAGTTAATGCAAGCAGTTCAGGCAAATAAAGATTCACAAGTGTTTGGGGAGGCATCTAAGTTTTATAAACAATGCAATGGCAGGTGTATAGTCCAAGCCCAGACCAGAACTATCCTCTCTGCATAGTCCAAGGAAGCAATTTCAGTTGCCAAGGTGAAGAACCATTTATCCCACATTGGCCGCGGGAGGAGAGTTTTAATATTTAAATGTGCAAGGCCACATATATCCTAAGTGTCAAAGCTTATGGGCTTTTGGCAAGTAGTAGCTCAGAAGTGGTGGGCCCCCGCACCCGCGTGCATCTTAGAGCAGCCTAATTTTGCAACAAAAGGGCAGATTAAACAGCGGGCAGGTTGCAAAAGATCAGATGGTGGGCGCTATACCTCAAGATGAAGGTGCTCAACTGTTAAAATCTGCGAATTGGTGACTACTGAGATGGCAGGCCAGGTGGTGCTGAGGTAAGCACTAAGCAAATCATGAGGTGCCACGTAGTGACATATAGCTAATGAAGTGGAAGGTCTAGTGGTGACGCGGCAGAACAGATGGCAAATGAATGTCGAGCAGACCATGGTTTCGATGGATCTCAGGGAGGACTCACCGAAGACATCAGTTTCATCGACATAGAAGGTGTCGATGAAACTAAGATTTCGATAAGACGTGAAAATAGTTCACCGAATGCTCGGAACCATCGACAAAGGCATATCAAAGAAATAACAACTGGTTCCATCAAAAATTGAAGCCATCGATGAAACTGAGGTTTCGATGAGACAAGAAAATGGATAGCCAAAGAGGAAGTTTGGCTGAAAGGATGATGTCGAACAAACGAAAGGAAGTGGTGGGCTCGATGGTGATGACTGGGCAGTCCAAGTGTGTCAAGTGGTGAACCAGAGGTTGACAAGTGGTAGGCCTGACTAGACAAGTGGAGTCCAGGAGGATCTCAGAGCGAATCCAGAGGTGCTATGCAGTGACACTGTAGCATAGGCAAGAGCCATTTAGAGAAGCTAAAGGTCGAGCGGGTTTAGGAAGATCAGCAGTTGGGCGAGATGATACAATGTTTGTCGCCATGTCACGATCCAAAAGTGATCGCCAAATATCCCATGCGACTTGGCGACAAAGCACATGTGCTAAAAGGAAAGCGGCCCAAGCATTAAGGATCGAGCAGCTTGAGGGAAGATCTATGGCCATCACTATACTGCCATGTGAGGATGCCTGCTGGTTATCACCTGCAACATAGCGACTGACCAGGTGGCAGTTGAGGTGGCAGTCTAGGCGGATTTAGGGCGAATCTGGACGTGCCACGTAGCGGGAGTATAAGAAGAATTAGGGTGGGCCCAAGTCCAGTGGCAATTCCAAAGTGGCAGGTAAATGGATCCAAAGGCAAATCAGGATGTGCCACGTGTCGGGCCCGCTAGAAGAGAAAGTGATAGAGGGAGCCGCTCAGGCGAGGTAAAAGCCAGATAAGTTAGGGCAGATTGATGGTGATCCAAGGATGATCAATGGTTGTCACCAAGTCGCAACAAAAATTTGCTCGATGGCTAATAGTCGGGACTTGGCGACTAAGCGGTGGGGCCTGATAAAGGAGAGTAGTCTGGAGGAAATAAAGAACAAGCAAGCCGAGGAAGAAACAAAGAGCTTCATTCTGGTGGTGAACCTAGGTGGTGCTGAGGTGGCATGATATGGGCTCCAGAATGAACCAGATGGTGCCACGTGATGCAGATGCATGGCAGATGTCTATGCGGCAAGATTCAAAGATTTACAATATAATTTCAGACTGTGGTAAAATGTGGAAAATTAAACGACCGACCTGCAGAAGGATTGATGACTAAAGGATTATTTTTGGCCCGATATATAAGTGTTATATATCATTGGAAAGCTTTTGATCCAAGGAATATGATTCTGCAGTTAAGTGTAACTCATGGCAAGTATTTTGGGGCAGTCACCTCAGGATCTTGGATTGGATTTTTCAGTCGAAAAGATTGGATGTTCTGCAGGCCAAGTTGTGCGAAACAGTTAATGTTGAAAGATAGGGTAGTTGCTATTGTCAGAGAATGAAATCTGATTTTGTCCTCCCTACCTTCTTATTCGAGAATCTTCTCATTTTATAGAGGTTCCAGATTTTTGTAAGCAAGGCTCCTGAATCTCAATTTCCATTTTCTGAGTTTTTTCCCAAATTTGAATAGTGAATGTTCCTTTTCAAGCAATAGAGTATCTTCTTGCTGTAAATGTTTTCTGTTGCAGGTCACATATATGTAAGGCATATATATAGTTTATTGGATTGTCTCTAGGCCTTCTCTTATTTTCAATGAATCCAGTCTTCAAGAGAGTTTGGGTTTATCCTCTCATAGTGGGAGTGTAATGGGTGTTCTTAGGTATTCTTCAAGGAAGGGTTTAAATTCTTTGAGCAATCATTTTGAATTCAAGATAATGTCTGGATATGTATGATCCTCTGTTTGAGTTTAGAATGTATTAATGCCAGGCATTAATACAAGGATAATCTTTTTCAATAAATTGGATTTGTAATAGAAGTTTCCATTTACAGTTTGATGTATGACTCTATGCCCTCGGATAAGGCACTGGTCTTGTAGATTTTGGGGATTCTCAGAGATTTTAAAATATCAAGTATCCATTTGCTTTTATGTTTGTAGTTTTAGATGTTCCATCTATCTCATGCTCCAATCTTGTTGAGATGTCAATGTAGATCTAGCCCATCTGCAGTAACCTCCTTGTTGTTGAGCCCTATGAGATTTATCTGCCTTTATTGATGCCATGTGTTTGTAACTGGTTGTACTTGTGCATCAAAGGGTGTCCCCCCCTAGGTCTTGTAGAACCTGAAGTGTAGGAGGATCATTAGGATCCTGTGTTATGTTGTCCAAGCCCTGAAGCATTTCATTGATTGAGATTGGTTATTTCATACATAGTTTGCAAGTGAACTTGGTTTGCTCATTTTTGAGACCAACAAAATGGTGACTCTGCTAGGGAGAGAGATGTAAAAAAATTTCAAGTCAAATCCATGAGTCTGGCCAAAGTCATTTGGGGAAGAGTCTTAGAAGTTTACAAGTCTCAAAGTTGTTTTCAGATTTGAAGGTATACATCCTGGAAGGTTTTGTTGCTGAGAAATAAATTAAAAAATATATATTGTGACTCTGTTGTGTGAGACCCAGAAATCTGAAGCTATTTCAGAGTGAAGATCAGTGGTTGAAATTTTATTCCTCTTCAGGGAGGTGGCGACTCTGTAAGAACAAACCTAAGATTTGGAGGTGTTCTTCAAATTTTCAGTCAAAGGTGAAGTGGACAGCAACAACAAATTTAATCCAGGTATTTCCCATTCATGAGATAACTTTTGTTACTTATAAGGTGAAGCAAGTCACCAAGAAAAGGAGTATTCATTCTAAGGTTACATACTTCTTGTTTTGAAAAGTTTTAGTTAGAAATATGGTGAGAAGTATGTCTGGTTATGAATTTAATGACTACATATGTTCTGAAAAGAGAATAAAACAGTAAAATGCATTGTCATGGTAATGGTTCAATAGATGTTTCAAATTTGATGGATCTAGGTGTGGTTCTGAGATCTAAAACTTCTTTGTCAAATTTGAAAGACATTGATAGGGAGATTGAAATACATCTTCAAAAGATCCAAGAAAGGTGCATCTTGTTTTTAAGAAGGAAAGTAGGGAAGAGAAAGGTAGAATCATCCTATGTTTTTTATGAAAGATTTATTGTTGCATTGAATGAGGTTCCAGTTGATGTTAGACCCCATGAGTCAGTTTGGATTGAATTATTTTTAGAGCTTGATGAGCTTGACTCAGTTAGTTGGTCTCCAACCTTGAGGGAAGAAAGTGTTTCCCATATTAAAGAATGGATTGATGAGATTGAAATGAATAAATTTGAAAATACACATAGTTTTGAGTACAGTGATGGAGATGAATCTGTGAGTGGATGTACCTCCTATGATGTTGAAGGTGACTCTTATTCCCAGCATGACAATGCAGATGTGTATTCAAAGCAAGAAGAAAATTATGAAAGTACAAGTTATTGTTCAAATAGTCGTGAGTCTGTTGAGGTTTCTGATTTGAATGATATAGATCACCTTGATGTTATTATCAATCCACAAAGTGTTTGCAACCAAGGTTATGAAACTATGTTGCAACATATAGCACCACTTTATGAGCAGCATGATAAAGGTCATGGTGTAGATGAAAGTTGTTGTAATGACAAAAAAAATGTGCATGAAGACATGAGCACTGCAGATTTAATGCATGCATCAGATTGGGACAATGTTTACAACACAGAAGATGAAGCCAAGGAAAATGAAAATGAAGGAGAAGGTTCACTAAGTAGTGAACAAATCTCGAAACTCTTAGTTGCTGATCTTAAGAGGTATACCTCCAGAAATGTCCCCAATCTCTCATAACCAATCAGTATATGTTTTGATACTGATGATGTTCTTGAAGGCGTGAGGTATGATACATATGATTTTTCTTTCCCTATAGTTGATTTGAATAGTGGACAAGATGAAAATGCATATAAGGTTGATAAATGTGATCATGTGGATTCATATGTTCATATGAAATCAGAATTTGATATGCATTGTGTGGATCTTGGTGTCAAAAGGAAAGACAAATATGAGGTAGTTTTTCTAGATTTGCAATTGGTAAATGAACCATTGACAGATGATCATGCATTTTCATGTGTGCAAAAGGCTGATATAAGGTGTAATCAGCATGCTAAGTTGCAGTAATTTTATGAGGAAATGTTCCTCTCTAGTTTGCAAGCTTGTATTATGGAAGAGTGTTTTCCATTTATGCAAACTAGCACTCAGCATGTGCCTGATGTTCACAGTGATCAGATGGAGTAGGGTTACTTTTTTTTTCAGCTGGGAAATAATTGTACACAATATGACAGTTATGTGTCATTTGATGGTCATCATTTTGAAGTTGGATCTGTTTTTCAAAGATTGAATGATTACCAGCGTGCTGATTATCTTTTATGTGATGAGCTGATGAGAAGCTACGAAGTTTGTGATCAGGCAAATGTAAATGACACCTTCAGCTTACCCTTGATTCATGGAAATGGGAATCATGTGTTTGATAGGGGTAAGCATTGATTCCAATTTTGATGGCCTGGGGCCATATGTAAATAAGTTCTATTATACAGTCGCTTTGCTTTCAGTTGTGTGGTTTTCAATAAGAGGCCCTACTATTGGGTCGAAATAATGAACCCCTGTTTGGAGAGTGAAGCTCATTGAAGAATTTAAAGGAAGAGATGTATAATATTTTTGGGTGGTCTGCTCTGTCGAAGATTTTGAATTCTTGTGTTGGTCTTGCGATCAACCATCCCCAGTCAGAGCCACTATTGGGACTCATAAAATTTTTGCTAAATTTGGTGACCCAATGAAGCCTTGCTTTAAGGATTTCTCTTCGCAGCTTTGTTTTATGGTAAGGCAAGTGCATTATTGTAATTTGTTTTGAGCTTCAACCCTTGAATCTTTTTGGTTCAAGGTTCAAGGTTCAATCGCTTCTCCTACTTGTGGCGTGGCTTTGTATTGTTTTTAATAAGCAAGTGAGAATGTGTTAGGTCAGTGTTGAACCATTTGCAAATCAGTTCAAGGTTCAAGGTTCAAAATGTCCCTTTATTTTTAAGGTCTTTACTCGTTGCCTTTTTCCACTTAAGTGGAAGGGTCTGTGTGTCGTCTGGAGGGGGGCCCTTTTAAGTCTAGGCCTGGGCGGGTTCTGATAAGTTTTAATTTTGCCTAAGTCTTAAGTCTTTTCCTATGTCTTTGTCGAGCTTCCTAAAGATAGAGATGGTTCCTGTTGATCTCGCAATTGTCCCTATACCACAACATAAAAGTGCTCGATAGTTATTCATCGTGACATGGCGACAAACCACCAACGGTGAACCATGGCCGGCAGTTAATGCAAGCAGTTCAAGCAAATAAAGATTCACAAGTGTTTGGGGAGGCATCTAAGTTTTATAAAGAATACAATGGCAGGTGTATAGTCCAAGCCCATACAAGAACCATCCTCTCTACATAGTCTGAGGAAGCAATTTCAGTTGCCAAGGTGAAGAACCATTTATTCCACATTGGTCATGGGAGGAGAGTTTTAATATTTAAATGTGCAAGGCTGCATATATCCTAAGTGTGAAAGCTTACGGGATTTTGCCAAGTAGCAGCTCAAAAGTGGTGGGCCCCCCACGCTCGTGTGCATCTTAGAGCGGCCTAATTTTGCAGCAAAAGGGCAGATTAAACAGCGGGCAGGTTGCAGAAGATTGGACGGTGGTCGCTATAATGAAAGATGAAGGTGCTTGATTATTAAAATCCGCGAACTGGCGACTGATGAGCTGGTAGGCTAGGTGGCGCCGAGGTAAGCACTGAGAAAATCATGAGGTGCCACGTAGTGACACACAACTGATGAAGTGGAAGGTCCAGTGGTGACGCCGCAGAATAGATGGCAGATGAATGTCGAGCAGACTGTGGTTTCGATGGATCTCAGGGAGGACTCATTGAAGACATCAATTTCATCAACATAGAAGGTGTCGATGAAACTAAGGTTTCGATAAGACGTGAAAACAGTTCACCGAATGCTGGATCCATTGACAAAGGCACATCGAAGAAATATAAACCAATTCCATTGAAAAGTGAAGGCATCAATGAAACTGAGGTTTCAATGAGACAAGAAAATGGATAGCCAAAGAGGAAGTTTGGCCGAAAGGATGATGTCGAACAAACCAAAGGAAGTGGTGGGCCCGGTGGTATGACTGGGCGGTCTAGGTGTGTCAGGTGTGTCAAGTGGCAAACCAAAGGTTGACAAGTGGCAGGCCTAACTAGACAGGTGGAGTCCAGGAGGATCTCAGAGCAAATCCAGAGGTGCCACGCGGTGACACCGTGGCATAGGCGAGAGTCATTCAGAGAAGCTAAAGGCCAAGCAGGTTTAGGAAGATCAATGGCTAGGCGAGATGATCCAACGGTTGTCACCATGTCGCAATCCAAAAGTGATCGCCAAATATCCCACGCGACTTGGTGACAAAGCACGTGCGCTAAAAGGAAAGCAGCCCAGGCATAAAGGTTTGAGCAGCTTGAGGGAAGATCTACGGCCGTCGCTATACCGTCATGTGAAGATGCCTGATGGTTATCACTTGCGACATAGCGACTGACCAGGTGGAAGTTGAGGTGGCAGTCCAAGTGGGCTCGGGGTGAATCTAGACATGCCACGTAGTGAGAGTATAAGAAGAATCAAGGCAGGCCCAAGTCCAGTGACAAGTCCAAGGTGGCGGGTAAATGGATCCAAAGGCAAATCAGGATGTGCCACGTGTCGAGCCCACCAGAAGACAAAGTAATAGAGGGAGCCGCTTAGGTGAGGTAAAAGCCAGATAAGTTAGGGCAGATCAACGGTGATCCAAGGATGATCAATGACTGCCGCCAAGTCACAAAAAAATGTTGCTTGATGGCTAATAGTCGTGACTTGGTGACTAAGTGGTGGGGCCCAACAAACAAGTAGAGCAGTCCAGAGGAAATAAAGAACAAGCAAGCCCAAGAAGAAACAAAGAGTTTCATTCTGGTGGTGAACCCAAGTGGTGCTAAGGTGGCAGGATATGGGCCCCAGAATAAACCAGATGGTGCCATGTGGCAAAGATACATGGAAGATGTCTACGCGGCAAGATTCAAAGATTTAAAATATAATTACAGATTGTGGTAAAAGGTGGAAAATTAAACAACCGACCTACAGAAGGATTGATGACTGAAGGATTTTTTTGGCCCGATATATAAGTGTTATATATCATTGGAAAGCTCTCAATCTAAGGAATTTGATTTTGTAGTCAAGTGTAACCCATAGAAAGTATTTTTGGGCAGTTACGTTAGGATCTCAGATTGGATTTTTCAGTCAGAAAGATTGGATGCTTTGCAGGCCAAGTTGTGCGAAATAGTTAATGCTAAAAGATAGGGTAGTTGCTATTGTCAGAGAATGAAATCTGATTTTGTCGTCCCTGCCTTCTTATTCGAAAGTCTTCTCATTTTGTAGAGGTTCCAAATTTTTGTGAGCAAGGCTCTTGAATCTCGGCTTCCACTTCTATGTTTTTTTCTTAAATTTGTACAGTGAATGTTCCTTTTCAAGCAATAGATATCTTCTTGTTGTAAATGTTTTCTATTGCAGGTCACATATATGTAAGGCATATATACAATTTATTGGATTGTCTCTAGGCCTTCTCTTATTTTCAATGAATCCAGTCTTCAAGGGAGTTTGGGTTTATCCTCTCATAGTGGGAGTGTAATGGGTGTTCTTAGGTACTCTTCCCAGAAGGGTTTAAATTATATGAGCAATCATTTTGAATTCAAGATAATGCCTAGATATGTATGATCCCCTGTTTGAGTTTAGAATGTATTAATGCCAGGCATTAATACAGGGATAATCTTTTTCAATAAATTGGATTTGTAATAGAAGTTTCCATTTACAGTTTGATGTATGACTCCATGCCCTTGGATAAGGCACTGGTCTTGCAGACTCTGGGGATTCTCAAAGATTTTAAAATATCAAGTATCCATTTGCTTTTATGTTTGTAGTTTTAGATATTCCATCTATCTCATGCTCCAATCTTGTTGAGATTGCAATGTAGATCTAGCCCATCTGCAGTAAACTCCTTGTTGTTGAGCCCTGTGAGATTTATCTGGTTTTATTGATGCCATATGTTTGTAACTAGTTGTACTTTGTGCATCAAAGGGTGTCCCCCACTAGGTCTTGCAGAACCTGAAGTGTAGGAGGATCATTAGGATCCTATGTTATGTTGTCCAAGCCCTGAGGCATTTCCTATATTGAGATAAGCTATTTCATGGATTGTTTGCAGGTGAACTTGATTTGCTCATTTTTTAGACCAACAAGTGATCTTTTTAATGTATGGTGTGATTGTATACAAGTGAGTGGTGATCAAAAATCCATTTTGGCACAGTTTCACATGCACATTCTTGATCCGGTAGTTGACTAAGACAAAGAATGGGGAAGAACAAAGCGGAACAACAAAAGTGATCCAGTCAGTGTATATAGCACTTTACCAAAACTCATCCAGGAATTGTAGATGCTATTTTAGAGTTCATTCACTATAATTCATCATTGGAACTAATTTGTAATGCAGTGAGACCTCCCTGAGAGTTTTAGCATTCTGGGTTACTGTAATTGAGTAGTGAGCTCTAGGCAGTGTGCCTGAATGCCTGTGCATTCCCCATATTGTAATATTGTTTTTCTACTGGCCATAGTGGAATAATATTATGGGTTCAAATCCCACCATGGTTTTTCCCATTTGGGTTTCCACGTAAAAATCCAATGTTATGCTCTTGTGGTTGTTTATTTTATGTTTCTGCATTTCAATTTCAAGTGTTTGTTGTTGGTTTTTTAAAGTTAAGTTTTTAAATATTCTAACCGATAGATCATTGATTCACTCCTCTCTCAGTGATCCCTGATTTCGACAACTTTTGGTGTGCGGCCGTAGTTGGCGCAAGTCCATCACTAAAAGATTAGAGAGTGAGACTTCCATTTGAGCAGTGAGCTCTAGGCAGTGGGCCTGATTGCATGTGCAATCCCCTCTATATAATATTTGTATACCTTGATCAAGTATATATATATTGTGGGTACTAGCCCCACCGTGGTTTTTCTCTTTTCAGGGTTTTCCACATATAAATATTGGTGTTATGGTGTTGCTTCTTTATGTGTTATTTGGTTTATGTACTTTAATTTTATTTATTGTTAACTGGTTCATAAGCAATAAGTTTAGAATTAGTTTTACCGGTAGTACACTAATTCACCCCCGACCCCCTCTCTGTGTTCTTGGATTCCAACACATATATCAATGGTTTAGGATCGGCTAAAGCTTCTTCTCTTAAGAGAAAGGTGTATGCTAGCATGGTAGTTTTGATTTTGTTAGGTTCCATTATCTCACCTCATCCCCTTGGTTGTGTATTAGCTTGAGCTATGTGAATGACTTTCTCCATTTGGGCATAGTTGACTTCAGAGTGCAATGCGGTATCAGGGAGTTTGCACCAATTGGTCATCGGGTTCATGTCAGACAGGTTGACACTTTGTACCGGATTGGGGTTACCACAAGCATATGGATGATCATGAGGTACCCCACCATTGTTGGGACCAATGTTCCAAGGTCGACTGTAGGTATTTTAGTTATATCTCTAGTTTTGACCTTGACTCTGGTAGTTTTGTTGATTATTGTAAGGTTGGGACTGATTTTGTACTATCGAAGGATTAACTTTGAGGTACCCCAACTTTGTAGTGACCTGAGATATCATCTTCTTAAGTGTCTCCACTTCCGTAGAGATTATTGGCTTGATCAACATGAGATGTCCTTGGTACCTGGTTGGCAACTACAATGTTGTTGATCCCTTTCTGGTAAGATATTCCATAATGTTTCTCATTAACACAGGTAGGTGTGGTGTTCAACCATGGTAGAGTGGGTGTGGCTTGCAGCTAAACTACAAGTTGTTGGGGTGCATATAGTGAATTTGGATTCATAGTCAGGGCTCCAACAACCGTGGTTGGGTTTGGTGTAGGTAGTTGATTGTATCCCCCATAAGTGGAACCTAAAGGCAAGTTGTGACCAATCCCTCCAGAACTCTAGTTCAACTGTCGATTCATTTGTAAGGCAAGAACATAGGCTTTGGCCAAGGTATCTCTATCTCTCTCTTAGACAGTTTGCTTGATGAACATTGTGATCCATGAGTCAATAGCTTGAAAGCATGCTTCAATAGCCATATTTTGGGCAATGTTGTATAGATCACACAACCTTTTATAAGCTCTCCAGAACTTCATGTTAAAGATGGTCAAGGGTTCATTGGTAAGCTTCCTTAGTGATGAAAATTGATGATATTGCAGGGTCTATGTAGACCCTAAACTATGAAAGGAAGGCCTCTTCAATTACATTCCAACTGGTTATAGAGTTTGTAGACATGGTAAGGTACCAGTGGTACTCATTGTCTCCCAGTGAATAAGGGAAGAGAGGGCATGCCATATCCTCATGTTGAAAATTATTTTGTACTAAGGCATATTTGAGAGTTAGGTTCTTGAGGTGGTTGAGGTTGGTGAGGTTGGGTTCTTTGTTCAGTGAGTTTCCTCTGAACTTGAGCCTCGAAATGTCTACCCTTTCATTGTTCCTTGTCAAGAACTCTACTCATGAGCAACCAATCAATGTAACTCTTCTTATTATTCCAAGAAAGAGGATACAATTATGAGATAATCTCTTCTTGTTCAAATCCAAGGTTTGGGTGTGTAAATACGAAGAGACTGTCACCTAGGAGAACTATGTTATATCATATTGAAGTATTATCTAGAAACTCACAACAGTCTATTGAAAGGCCCTCCTTCTAGCCCTAGTTTCTATTGATGGGCCTTTTATACTAACCTACATGCGGGTTTTGCAGATGCGGAACCTCTCCTGAAAAGAGAAAGGATTGTGAAGTCTGTGCTCCCCAAGGTCCTGTTAGTTGGGTCAAAACAATGCTTGGTTAACTTAGGGTCTATGCAACTTGTTCATCAAGGCGGTATTGTTGGTTGCAGAAGGTTCTTACATGGATCAATTAGAAATAAAACTCAAAAGGTATAAGGGTAATAGAAAGAAAGATAACCAAACAAGCTTTTCGAATCAGAGAAAATGAATTCCAACAATAAGATATTATCAATAACAATTTGAATAGCATCACATCATGAAACTTATGTCTACCTACGAGATCTACAATCTCATATGCAAAGAAAGATAATTAAGCAATCTCACATACAAAGCAATGAAATTAATGATGTTTAGAAAATTCATGTCATCCAAATTAAGAGAAGATATCATAATAGAAGTGAATCTCTACAAAATGGTTAATGTTAGACTAAAACTTGTAGTCGTATAACACATAAGAAACACCAGAAACAAAGAAGAGTTAGTGTTAATCAACCAAAAACTAGTCTAAGCAAGCATACCAAAAGAGACACTAAAAACATGATGAAATATTTAACTATGGAAGCAAATACAGCAAGGCATCTCCAAATGCCTTCTAACATGCTCTTAGCTCCTTCTCCCTTGTTCCTCTCCTCTCCAAGTTCCAAATTAGTGTAGCTCTCAGTAGCTTTTTGCACTATGGATGCCTTATGAAGATTTAAGATTGAAATGATGATTAATCTAAAATGTTATGCAAATATGAACAAGAGCTAAAATGAGAGATCTATCTAATTAGCTAGTGTTGATTTTAAACCAAAAGAGTGATATGATTGATTTATGCTAAATGCCCTCTAAAAATAACTATAATGTAAATGCATACAAGTTTTTCAGGATTTGGATTATGAAGAAATGGGCTCTATTTATAGGAAAAATGGAGCAATGGATGGTTGAGATTGAGTAATCTCAAAAAGGGTCGGGATTGAATGATATTCAATCCATGTGAGGGCTTTCAACCCAATCCCAAGATGACAAGTGTCAATATGAGATAGGTTGAGAGGAGAGGGAAGAAGCATTAAATGCTTGACATGACCTGAGCGTTAACTTGGGAGTTAAGGTCAAGGTTGGGTTGAGTGAATAAATTAATTATCCAAAAAATAATGCTTTTATCCAATGGATAAACTCTTGTGCAAAGGTTAAAGGGATAACCATGGTCAAACCAATAAATGCTTGAGGAGACACATGGGTTACATGAGGGTTGAGTTAGGGGTCAAAGTCCCTGACCATGGGTGCAAGTGGATTTAACCATAAATGGTCATGTAAGAGCCATTAGTGGTTTGGAAGACTTTATTGTTGAACACACAAAGCAATAAATGCTTTTTAAAGACTTTGGAGTCTTTGAGAAGTGACTTCAAGTTGCTTAGGAATGTGACAATAATTAGGGGATGGATTAGGCTAATTAGAAAGGGGTTAGAAGAATCTAGAAGGGGGTTAAGATTGCAAGCGGGTTTGGTGGGTGAGGGAAAATATGATTTAAATTAAAATAAAATTAATTTATTTCAACTTGTGGTTGCAACTTCCATTTGTAGGAAAATGCTAGTGGGGGGATTTTTAATGATTTAAATAAATGTTTCTATTTAATTTATTTAAAAGAGGAAAGGGGGTTAAATTGAATAAATATGATTTATTCATTTAATTGATTATGAATTTGGTTTAATGAATTAATTAAAATAAATTGAATAATATATTTAATTAATAGGAAAATGTTTAAAGATGAATTAATTAAATGTTAGTTTAATTAACTGATGGCTAGTGGGTTTTTTAATCAAATAAATAGCAAATATTCATTTAATTAAAATGGACAGATTTATGTGACTACAAGAAGAAATACTAACTTAATTCAACATTGTTCATGGAACATGCGATCCAAAACAACAACTTGTATTGATTATTTATAAAAGAATAAGTGTAACAGCGAGCACTGGTACTTAGGAAGTTCAACAAAGTCTAAAACTAGATGCTGAAAATGAAAATAAATCCTAAGCTAGGGCCTCAAATCTTCAATTTTTGGACCCTTCAAATGGTCTAATTTATTACAATTATAATGCACTGCCTCCTTTCTAGGAACAAAATGTGCCTATGACATAGTTCCAAAATGGTGTGAGTCGTAGTTGACATGCAAGTCACTGCCTTTACAACTCCATTTTACTATTACTCAACTAGAGTCATCAAGAGAAGTCTTCTAGGTGTAGTTTCTCCATAATCTCCACGTGTACATTACATCTTGTGGGTGGTAGTGGTGCATGACAGATGTAGTGCAAATATTGTGAGTGGACTGCAGTGACCTCTTCAGAGGGTGCCTCCTTGTATATACTTATGCATGTCAACTACCTCTTTGCTTCTTGCTTCTCTTTTAACTGTGGTAGTTTCTTATGTATCACTCAATGGAAGTGAATGGTGGGTCAGGTATGTACTCAATGCATAATTTTTTCACCCTTAATTCTTCCCTCACTTCCTCCACTTTGTCAACCAGGTTATCAATTAGTTGGGTTGCTTGGTAGGATTGGAAGATCATGTACATATACCTTCCCATGATTTTTGTGTTGAACTCAACTATTGAAGAAAATTACTCAGCAACATAGGCCTCCCATCTCTTGATAACTTCTTCAAATTTGAGCACTTTGGCTTGCATCAAATTCATTCCATACTTTTCCAATAGCTCAACTACATATTGCTCATAATTCTCCAAAAGGTCTAGGAGAGGTAGATGCTCTTTAAGTATTTTGGTTCATCATTGATCCATTGTGTCTACCTTCAACTAGAATATATCAATATACCTTTGGTAATTGTTGATATTGTCTCCTCCCAACATGTCTTCTCTCTTTATCACATCTTAACCCAATCCTTTGATCTTTTTCAACAACTTGACTGCCTTTACAAATCCATCTGTCTAGGTTCTCTATTGTTGACTAAGGAGGATGAGAGGTATCTCTAGAAGGTGAGAATCCTCATATATTTCCATGGTATCTTGAAGGAACCCCCTCACCTTACTGAGTTGGTCAGCAGTCCAAGTCTTGAGAGCTGAGACAACTCTACTCATTTCATATACTATTTTCACCTCTTCCTGTGGGAGCAAAGAAGTGGAAGGTAGAGTATTTCTGGACCTTGATTCCAAGGACTTAGACATTCCAATGAGGATTTTCTTATACTATTGCAACTGTTCTTTGATCTCACTCTTATACTTATACTCTTTCTCCATCCTTATTTTGATTGAGGCAATTGTTTCATCCAAAGAGGCTATCTCCCCTCATTTGGTTTGTTTGCCAAGATTCACTTATGAAATGTAGTACCTTGGGGATCCCTGACTGCCTTCATGTTCTTCCTATGTTGGAGCTATGATACTAGCAATGACATCACCCGACTCACTTGTTAACAAATGATGAAGATTTTTGACCCTCTTGACCTACCTTGGTGATTCAGTAATTGCATCTTGTAGGGTGATGCTGGGAAGAACTACCTTCTTCTTCCTTTGAAATTTAAAAGTTAACCATCGGAGCATGCTTTCATCATGATCCTCTTCCTAAGTTATTACTTCGGCCATAACCATGTGTAATTGTACATGTTGCTCTTTCCCATCGTCTTCCCATTGCTCCTCCTCACAAAGCTACTCATGCATCTATTGGGATGCGGGATCCTCTTGTTATAGATGTGTCAAAGAGACTTGTTGGCAAAGGTTTTCCAAGAGTACTTGTTCAATCTTTTGTTGCTGAGCAAACTCTTCTAATTTGTTGCCAATTTCATGTTCAAAGGGTTCCTTTTCAGCTTCTGCTTGTTGCATCTACTTATCTCCCTCCAATTGTTTGAGGAGCATCTCCTGATCATGAGGGGTCAATACCAAGAATTCATCTTGCTCATCTACATCCATGTTTTGATCCTATCCACCTTCTTTTTTCACCGAATCAATATGTTCCTCATGGTCTTTAGATGGGTCTACCTACTATATTAATGCTACTTCTTGATCCCATTTGGAGACTCGTCATTTCTGCATTGGTTCACCTTTCTTCCAACAAGCTATCATTGCAATAGGCTCGTCGTCCTCATCTAAATTGGTTTCAATATTGTGAACGATGACATTCTCTTGGTGTGTGGCCACATTTGGTGCAGATCCTTGAGAGGGGGAAGGGGCTTGATGTTCAGTTTCCTTTGATTGTGATGTACCTTCTCTTGGTACGATCCCAATGGTAGGCACAATAGGAGTGACTAAGGCCTTCTGCATCGCCTGCAATCCAGCAGTTAGCCCATTTTTTGCTATCATTTTTAGGAGTTGGGACTCCCGCATTTTTGCATCAAGTTGTTGCATCAGTTCTTCCTTGCCAATGTTTTGAGTAGCGGCTTCAGGGTCGACGAGAGTATTATTACTTGATTCAAACCTGGTTCTCCTAACATACTCCTTAGTGGTTTTTGATTGATAATTACCATAAGCTTTTCCCTTCTTCTAATACTTAGTAGTACTGGGATGGATCCTCAAATGAATCCATTGCATTGTCCTTTCTACCACATTCTCAGTTACTATGTTAATATCGACCTTTTCTTGTTCATACCACCTCATCGAAGAAAGGGGCTTCTTATCAATCCCATTTTTCTTATAGACTAGATCAAGTATTTCTCCGTCGTCTCCAAGGTCATTGGGTAGATTTATTTCAACATTGAAATTTCTGGTTTGAGGATCCTCTTTCCCTTGCCTTGAAATCATCCTGCATGTTTGCCCGAAATTCTTCTAAAGCTAGAATGTGTCCTAAGAATGCTACTGGCATCATTTGTTTCAACTTACCAAATGGATCATATCTCTACCCAACATAATTGAATTCTTTTAAATTGAGATCATGTAGTTCATGTATGGCTGACTTGGCAGCTTGTATGTTTTAGCAGGTATAGTGTCCTATGACGATTGGGAATGTAACTCCAGTTTTGTGCTTAAGAGTCAAAAGTGATTGCAGCCCAATAGTTTTCCTTGAATACTTAAGAATGATAACCCAGTCACTACAATATATGCGAAGGAGGAAGGGTTTTCCCGTGAACCCGCTTACTTGGATGTAGGTATAGCATTGGTTTTGTAAGAACCAAGTACCCCACTCCTGCACTACTTTCATTACCTCTGGAAAGAGGCTATATCCCAAATCACCTATTAATTTACAAATCACTGCAAAAATGAAAGCATCATTTACTCTTTTAAAGTGGAATTTTCCATGTTGGATTGGTAATTGAGTGTAGTGTTCTCATACTCTCTTTTGGCCTGGTTGTTCTCCCAACCTTCTTGTTGTATTCAACCCGGGGTATTTTCCACTTCTCATGACCATGCATATCATATAAGAAGTCATAAAGAACTTCTTTGTTTCTGAGACTATGCACAATTGGTCATGAATGTTATCAGAAACTCTCTGAGCCCAATCAAAGTACTATTTTCCAATCAATATAGTACGAATGTAATGGTGCATCCTTTAGTGTCATAAAATTGTGACCCTAGCAATTTTTGAATACATTAGGGTCCTCACACACACAAGATCAAACCCCCTAGCCTAATCAGAGACTGAAAACTGCTCAACCCTTAGAATCTGCTTCTTCCTTGGCCTCTGCACCACCCAGTCTTCATTTTGCCCTGGGAAAAAGGGTAGGACAGGGACAAAGTGCTCTTGTTACCCCTTGGATAGGGGTGTGGCACCCTTATCCTCCCAGGATAGGGGCGTGATGCCCCTGTTCCTATCCTATTTTGGGGTAGGACCTTTCCCAAGCATGCATAGAAGGTTGTGTAGTGAGCGGGAAAACTCCCCCATTGTCGGCCTGTGATGAAAATCAAATTCATTGACATGTATTTAAGGGGAATTTATCCTCTCATTTTCAAGAAGGGTGAGGTTGGATAGGTTGAAGTTGGTCAAGTTACATAAGCAATCAAGTGTTCAATAGCATTCAAGCATTGAGCATCTCAAGTCTCCCTTCAAGGCTAGGTGTTGCATTCAAGTCAAAGATTCAACCATTGAAGAGGAAATTGATTCCAACATTCAATTCCACACAATAATTTCTATCACCATTTCTATCACAACCTCCCTTTAGGTGATTTGCATTTTAGTATTTCATTTAAATCTACTCGCAAGTACTTTCTTTCATTACTTGGTTAATTCCAAAACAGGGGTTTGACCTAAAGGTAAACCCCCAATACCAACCCTTTTTCCTTTCTTTTTTGTAAGTAGGTTGTAGGTATGCAGCTGTACTTTTGGATTTGGGCTTCATTTACAGAGGCGAAAAAACCCTTTTCATTTTGCAGATTTTTCGGAGGACTGTGTACATTCCCGCCACGGTCCAGGCAACTTTTCCTCAAATTCATAGGGCGACTTCATCTCGACATATTACTGCCAAATCTAGGTGCACAACTTCATCCCATACTCCGCTATCAAGTTATAATCAGTTCTTTGTCACTTTTGCACTACATAATTCAATCAATTCCTTTCCATTTCAAATAGGAAGAGGGGTCAACTTATCATTCCCATTTCACTCAGAATTCTATCTTCATCTTTGGAGGTTGAATCTAGTGAATTTTCCTCTCCTCTTCTAATGTAATTGGGTTAAAAGTGTTTGAAGGAAAATTCATAGTAAAACTCTCAACTCTCCTTGGAGGGAAAGGGTAGTTTTCCTCTTGATCTCTCATTCATACATTCTTCACCCACCAATATATTTTGGTAACATTACAAATCCATAAGCGATAATGTCTACAATCCGGCTTCTTGAAGGCATGAGTGAGCATAATAATTAGGTCCATTGGTGCAACCTTTAAATCTTCCCTTAGAATGTTGTCAGAAGCCTTCAATCTTGACACCCTTGGCTCCTCAAGCCACACTTCATTGATGTGTTTTCTATGAGTTGTGGCATTTTGGTTGAATATATGAATGGCCTCATCCTCAATGGTTTGCAAATGTTAAATTGAAGTATCCCAAATATCATGCCAAGCATGTCCGGTGAGAGGTCCACTACCATATTCCCATTAGCATCCTTGGATTGTCTAGTGTCTTTTCCATAATGTTGTGCTTTGGAAAGGATTAGTTTAGATGATTGCATTGCCTGAGGAAATATGGTCACTTCCACTAGCCTTGATCTTTTAATTCTCCTATATGGTGCCTCAAGGTTTGGGTGAGCCACCTCTTTTCTGATTTCTTCAATTTCACTATGGCCAATTTCAAGGTCAGTGACCCATTAGATTTCATTGTCAAACTTTGAAACCAAAGTCTGTCCTTGATACTGGTACTTCATGGTTGGAGGATTTTTCTCAAGCTTAATCTCACTTCTTGTCTTCTTTTGGGGTGTGGTTGATGTTTCCATAAGATTTGTCTAACCTGGATGGAAGAATGCTTGCAATTAGTACCTTAAAATATTGATTTAAACCAAACGCTTCAAAATTTCGAGGTTCTAGAGTTTTGAAGGCATTAATAGACAATGTATGCAATACGCTGAGATTCTAGGATTTCGTAGTCCTGAAGCTCAAAAGTTCAAAAGGAGTAGCACTCCAAGATTTTGGGGTTCCAGAATCCTGGAGCTCGAACAAGGAATATAGTTCAGGGTTCTGAAGTTTTGGGATCCCGAATTGGATTAAACACTCAAGGTCAAGGACTTCAAGATTCTAGGGTTCTGGAATCCCGAAGCAGGAGCAAATAAAGGGGATCGCATCTTCTAGATTCTAAGATTCTTGAATCCCGAAGCTAGGATAAGGAAACAAAGACAAGGTTTCGGGGCTCCAGGAGTCCACGGTCCCAAAACACTTGAGAATGCAATAAAAATGACTCTAGGATTCTGAGGTTCTGGAGTTCCAAAGTCAAAGAAAACCAAGAGGATAACAAGGCAAATTGTGGGATCCCGGAAACCCGAAGTTTTGAATCCAAAAAGAAAACCCTAATGTTGAAAAATCAACTTATTTCAAAAAACTAAAATCTAAAACCCATAAACACACACACAGAAAATGAAAATATAAGGAACAAAACAAGAAACCAAAAAATAAATCCAACCAGAAGGAGGAGCAATAGGGAGGATGAAAGCGCACCAAAGGAAGCCTAGATTGTCAAAGAGAAGAGAGGATTTAAATATGACATTGTGTGCAAATGAGCCTAAATTGGCATTAGAAGGCAATTTATAGCCTCCTTGGGAATGGATAACGAAAACCAGCTTTGGGACTCTGGAGTTCTGGAGTTCTGAGGTCACAAAACAAGTGACTTTAGGACTCTAGGGTTTCAGAGTTTCAGAGCAGAACAGAGAAGAAATGAATGATTTCAAGATTCCAAAACTCCGGAGTTCTGAAATCAAAACACAACAAAGGAGGACTTTGGGATTCTGGGAACCCAAGGTCCCAAAGCACATGAAAAGAAAACAAGAGAAACTTTGGGGTTCCAGAAACCCAGAATTCCGATACAAACCAAAAAAAACCAAAGGGAAAACAATGCACCTCGGGACCTCAGAAACCAAGGTTCTGAAGTGCGAAAGAATAGAGAACTCTAGGATTTCAAGAACCTGAAATCCCGAAGAGGCAAAAAAATGAGGAAAGATGAAGAAAAACAAAGGAAAACAAGGAAAAAGAAACGGGGACCCATATTTTGGAGGTCAAAAAAAAGGGGAAGAGTATGCAGAGCATAACAATACAGACAAAATAATTTCAGAAGAAAAGGGAATACTAAATTAAATATTTCAATCCTTCATATGATCGCATGCAAAAGAACTATATAGGAGTGTAAACAAAATGGAAAGGAAAAATATTAATGGCTCGGCTAAAGACTAATTCTCACTAACTTAGGTGTGAAACCAAAAGGTAGAAAATTCCTAAAGAAGAGTAAGAAGATAAACTATGTTATTTTTGTACTCTAGAGCTAGTGGAGATGAAATGAAAATACATCATGAATATCTATCTTACATGGATATTCAACCAATTACATTTAGATTTTGAATGTGAGCTCCTTGAATAACCATTTTGAAGAACAAAAGGATAACAATATTCCTAGATTATTTGATCAAGATCCAAAATAAATATCTAGGATCCAAAAGGAAAAGGAGATCAAATAGGTGGTGTGTGGGCAACCTACTTGTTTGAGGTTTTGTGCTTAGCAATGTGGTTAGATATCCAATGATCCCATAGGTTTTTGTCCTTGGGGATATTATTAAAAACATTCATTCATTCATTCAAGCTCCTTGAAATCAATGCCTGCCTCATTCACATAGACACCTACTTTCATGTTTATGAATCTTCTAGTCTCATGTCAAGGCTATGCAAACCTTCTAAGATTGTGCACAAACCTCCAGTTGATTGAGTGCAATCATATATCTATGCAACCCTATTAGAAGTAATACGTCATGTAATAATTCATGTATGTTTCACATGTTTCCAATTCTTTTGCTATGCATTGTATTTAGTTATAGTATTATTTTGATGTACCCTAGAATTTAAGTCGATCCTATTGGATATTGCTGAGAAGTTTGCTAGATAATGTGTTGTCATTGATGTCAACATATTCTTCTGAGTGTTCCTATGTTGCAGTCAAATTGGATGAGTCGGTTTGGTCAATGTATTGCAAATGAGCTATTGTGGTTTAATGGGTTTAGATATACTTATCTCTAGTCAATTCAACAAAAGTTTCAGAGGTTCGCATGATTATCTAATTAAATTGTGAGATCCAGTATTGTGGTTGATATTTAGTTGTTCATGTTATTGGTATTCTGATTTCTACTTTGTATTGCTCTGAAATCACTATATCTTGGTTTGTGGATTTGGCAGAGTGTTTGGGATGTCATATGTGTCCTCAATTTAGATGGTTCGTGATTTGGAGATCCGCAAGTGAATCTTTCAGTTTGGCAGTCAGTTCAGTGTGTATTCTTGAGGTTCAATATTGTGTAGGGGAAAAAGTGTGACTAAGTATGAAAACCCTAATCCCACTCTCATACACACTCACAGAATGTGAAAGAGCCTAGGGAGGTAACGTACTTCGGCTACTTCTTGTGAGGAAGAGAGAGTCAGGGATTACCTCTTAGGGTTTCTATTCCCTTGTTGCAAATGAGAGGAATGATTCAAAATGGTTTAACCTAAAGTGCAAGTAAGCAAGCAAACCCTAATCTGGAAATGCAAAATAGAAAACAACCGGTAAATTGTTAAAAAGTACAGATTAGGAAGCAAAATCAGAGGTGTACTTGTGTCTGAAATCTAAGCCAAAATGTCTGGGACTGGGGTGCCATGCCACTTTCCTGATTCTGCAAGTTTGAAGTTGTAACTGACAAGATGGGATATGTGCACTGTAAATTGTTGCACTATCAAATCCTACTGAAAATCGGCAAGACCAGGGTGCCACACCCCTGTCCTAGGCAGGACCAGGGCACTAAGCCCCTATCCTAGGGGTTTTTGTTGAGATCTGAATCCTAGGACAACCTTTGTGTGCTCCGTCGGTCCTGAAACTTCCGACAATGTTTGGATCCGAACCTGTACGTGTAGCTGAAAAAGAGGGTTTCAGGTGGCTATGTAGGGTTTTGCCTTAGTCAAACCCCTATTTTGCTGATTTCCACCTCAACAAATAGCCAATAATGTATTGAAAAATGTGTGTGTTAGAACCTTGTGTGTGCAAGATCCTCAAATGAAAGCAAACAATCTAGAGCAACCCTAAAGAGTAAACCCTAATTGCCTATAATTGACAAAGTAAATGCTCTAAATCCATGATGTAAATTGATCTAAAGCATGAATATGCATCAAAATGAAGCTTATACAAATACATGAAAACAACATGAAACCATACCCAACCCCAAGGGAGAGGTACAAGCCAATATTCAATTGGTGATCTCTTATTGTTCTCCTACATCTTCAAAAGCCCCCAATTGATGAAATGATGTTTGATGAATGTTTGATGGATGAATGTTGAATGTTATTGAAGACTTAAAGATCTACTATTTTTCTGCAAAGAAGGCACTTTACACTCCAAAAACTTGCTTCGGGATGGAGGTGGTGCCTTGTGGAGCTGCCTTTATGGTAACTTTGCCACGACGCGTAACAACATTGCAATTTGAGTTGGGATTTTTGAAGGTTATAGTTGCAACTTGTTCATTGGCATCATACAGATGATTTACAGTGTAATTATACGTAGCCTGTGTATAATCAGTGGTATCAGTGCCTCGCCTAGAAGTGGAAGGACCCCTTTGATCTTGTGATGGAAGTGGATTTTTGAACATCAGATGATCATTATTTGTTGTTTTTGGGTCATGTCCTTTAATTTCAATTTCTCCTCGATCAATAAGATCCTGAATGAGATCTTTCAATCGATGACAATTACTTGTCTTGTGTCCTCTTCCTTGATGGAATTCACAGTGTTCAGTATCTCTCCACCATGCCGGTGACCTGAGGCTCATAGTTTGATAGTTTAGGTAGAGTGACCAAATTTTGAGAAATGAGTTGTCGCAATACTATTTCAATGGGTTCCCCTAAGGGAGTGTATGTGCGTTTCTATTTTTGCTGACGAGGTCTAGGTTCATCATGAGCTGTGATACGAATTTGATTTGAAGGAACATTTGTGTTATTTTGAGGTGGAGGATTCTGTCCTGCAAGCCGAACCACAGGTTGTGCACTTTGTATAGTCCTGGCATCCACAACCCCATCGTTGACGATATTCTTATTTTTGTTCCAGAAGCTTGGTTTATCACTATTGAAGCGCAGGTGAGGACCATCTTTTGGTTCATTAAAGATTTTGATGAGTCCTTTCTTGATGAGTGCCCCTTCACATTTTAAACCCTTGGTGATCATATCGTTAAAAGAGTCTGTGTCTTTGACATCCAGGTGAAATTCCATTTCTTCGTTTAAGTTGGAAATGAAAATTTCCACTAGTTCTCGTTCAGGTAACTGAAGAGAGCGTCTGCTAGACATTTGGCACCATCGTTGCAGGAATACTGAGAATAGTTCACCTGGTTTTTGTTTGGTGTTGTACAGATCAGCCATGGTGATGTCGCGTTCAATGTTATGAGAGTAATGAGCTAGGAACTTCTGGATGAGTTCCTCAAATGTTCTAATGCCACCTGGTAGTCGAGAAAACCATGATGTGGTTGTTCCTCCCAAGCTTTGGGGAAAAAGGCGCATTAGGTAGGTGTCTTCATATGCCACTTCAAGACAAGCAGAATGAAATTCTCGGACATGATCACGGGGATCCCCCTTTCCTCTATATTTTTCAAATTTGGGTGTTTCGAATCCTCGTGGAAATGGTGGCATGTAAAGATTCCTATCAAAAGGATAGGGACAAATGTCATTGAGTGAGAATTGGTTAGTCTTGACACCACTATGAAGCTGTTGGGCGAGATTCTTGACTTGTTGCCGCAACATCTCCATTTCATTTGGAGGAGGAGGTGGTGGGTTACCTCGAGGAATGTTATATCTGATGGGATCTCTACCTCTTTCCTCTTCATGGCGACTTTGTCTTTCTGATGCTTGTCTTAATTGGGCAAGATCAAAGTCAGAGGGGAGTTTTGCTCCTTCTTGAGTGAGTCTTAAGAAGTGAGCATCCGCATTACTCCTGAGTATTTCGTCAAACAGTTTGTTAAAGAGAGGGTTATGCTGAACCCTTTCTATTGTTGCAGGAGTGGGAGTACTTGGGTTTTCGTCATTTGCATTTCCTGCAAGTGCTTCTTGAAATTCATTGATATTTTCCTCTTCTTCTTCTTCCCTTTCTATTTCTCGTTGCCTGGACTGTGATCGGGTTTGGGCCATTTTGTTTATAAACTTTTGTTGAAGTTGTGTGAAAATGATGATGAGTTTTTGATGAAATGAGAGATTGATGGTTGGTGAATTGTGTTGCACGTGGATCTCTAGCACCTTTAAGGTGGATGTAACCGAAATTCCTTCTTTGAATTGCTTGTTTGTTTGATAAGTTTTGATGTGATAAGGTGTAGAGAAATCTGAGATGTGTTACAGATTTAACTACCTAGTAATGAGAGGATTCACTCCTAAACTAGTTTTAACCTGTGTAGATGTGTCTCTTAGGATGAGCTTATCCTAGATGTAGAAACAATCTAAAAAGTGATGTGATGTGTTTGATTCAAGCAATATCTAAAAAGAGAACTTGGAGCAAGAACCTCTTAATGTTTTGAGAGTTGGAATGGATTGATGATGAAGTGATGATGTATGAGTGAGATGATGGATGAAAATGTTTTCAACTTCAATAAAAACTTTGTGTTACAAATGGGACAAACTCTATCTCTTCCCTTTCAGGTGTTGGTGGTATTTCTCGAGTTGTGTTGTATGTGATACAGACGTTTGGGAAGAAGTTGGGATTAATCTTTCCTCCTTGGTTTTTGTGATAACTTAGAGCTCTATATTGCATAAAAGCTCTGCGGTTCAATGATTCAGAATCAAATTCGTTTGTTTCTCCTTGAAGGTAGAGATACATGTGATGCAGAAAGACTCTATGTGAGACAAAGATTTGTCTATTTATATAGAAGAATTTTCTCCTTTTTATCAAAGCCTTTGAGCTCAATGGTCTTCTTTTCAAGTTGATATTCTGATGACGCTTCTTCTTTCGCAAGATGTGAAGAATGGTCATAAAATTTTTGACTCTTTGTTGTTTGTACCTTGTTTTTGATGTTTTTGGTTGTTTTGACAGATGTTTGGTTGGATGAATACTTTGTTTTTGGGAAGTGATTTTTTGATTTTTCGTTGACAAGAAAACAAAGCAAGCACACAAACACAAGAATGTTGCCTCAAAGGCACATATGAGTATGGGTCTAGATCAACCCAATCTTTGGACTTGTATATGACCCTTCCTTTAGATGTATTTTAAGGTGTATTTCCAAAGCCTGAAGTCGGCTCAATTTGTACTTGGTCTTTAAAATGAACACATTTCAAACACTTTTTATCCCTAAGGTCAAATGGCCAGTTGTGATAAATTTAGCCCACATCTTGATATTTCTTCGACTTTGGTACTACATACCTTATGAATCCCGTCGTGGCAGGTAAGGATGTGATATACTAAGTCTTGCACGAGCATAACAAATAGATGATCCCTATGATGGGGGAGTCACCACTTTTATCAAGCCACAAGTGACTTTTCAAAAAGCTATGTTTCTACTCAAGGAAATATGTATGGTGAGTATCTTGGGAGCAAAACCATCTATGCTCTTGCACTAAATTATATCGCAAATATCCTCAATCAATAGAACGGGTGGGCTACTACTTAAAGGTGTTTAGTCATGTTTGATGTTTTTGGACATAAGTTCATTCTGCAGTGACTCACTTAAGAGCCTTATAACTGGTGGTGGGGCCTATTTGTCCTTTCGACCAATTACACTGTAGGAACAGCTATAGCCAAGGCTACAGCTTTCACTCACACCTGATTTCTATAGCGGCTCGAAGGATTTACCGCTCAAGGTCGTTCCCAAGAGTGATGTGTCTCTTGGCAGGCCTCTCTTAAAAAGATAAAATTTTGAGTGTTACTAACACTTTTCTCTTGCACCTAGGACCACGAAAGCCAAGGGAGAGGATAGTGTGTGTTAGAAGTAGGACCACTCGACCAACTCTTTGCACAAGTGTGCCAAGCACGAAAAACACTTGTTCTTTTTAATCTATCATTGCAATGTGATCTAACTATTTGGAGATGTTGCTCCAACAATCATGATGTTCTTTTTAATTTTCAAAGGCAATTGTTTGAGTAAACTAGAATTTGAAAATCCTGTTCAACTTAATGAAAAACACATTTGCATGAAGTAAAATTGCTTTAAAAATGAGACAAGTTGATTGTGAATTTTATTTGCACCAAAAATGGAAGTGTGGATTGTGAGTTTTATCTTGATGCAAGAAATAAAATTTGCCTTGTTGATTTTAAGCACCAAAACGAATTTTGTTTCCTAACTTGCAAAAAAAATAAAGTTGTTTTTGTATAAGTTTGTGGTTCTTTTTACCTTGGAACAATGAAATTCTTTTTAAGAGCCCCAAACAAATGTGTGATTCTTTTTTTAAAAGCCCAAATTTGAAATGTGAAGTTAATTTTAAACCAAAATAAAAAGTGAATTCATTTTTAAAACCAACTTCAAAAACAAGTTAGTAAAAAATATAAATCTACTTTTTAATCTAATTTAAATCTGCACAAAAGAGAAAAATAGTTAGTAAAATCTGCCTATTTGGTGGGCTTCTACAAGCCTAATTTGTTTTTTGGTTTTTTTTTTTTGGTTACAAGGTGATTTGTACAACGTTTTGTTACAATAGCGCTAGTCTGCGTTTGAACAGAGGCGCTATTTAACACAAACGCACTAAAAGAAAGGGAAAGACAAGAGAAGGCAAAAGCACTGAAACACGGTGAATAGCGCCAAAATAATGTCAAACGCACCAAAACAGTGTCAAAAGCGCAACCTGTGTGACATTTTCAACATTCAAACATGTTATTGGTTAAAAAAAAAAAAAGTTGATCTTTTTGGTGTTTGGATTCACGTCGGGTTCACCAAATGATGCTCTGCAAAAAGGATTAGAAAATCTGTTTGATGGCAACACACACAAGAGCACAAGAAACAAACGTTAGTGTTAGTAACAAAAGATTATCCTAAACAGGCATATCAAGAGAGATATTAAGCATGAAATAGAAAGCATATAAACATAGAATAAAATAGCTAATCAAGATGCTCATAGTTGCTCCTCCCTTGTTCCTCTCCTCTCCAAGTCCCAAATGAGTGTAGCTCTCAGCTTTTAGCACTAGCCATGGATGCCATATGGAGATTCAAGATGGTTGAATATGATAAGCAAATACTATGCAAGAGTAGATAGTGATGCTATGAAAAAGCTCTATGCTAATGCCAGTATAACAACAATACTCTAATGCTTCTCTCTTTTGCTTGAGGAGAAGGGTTCTATTTATAGAAGAAATGGGGAAATGAAGGGTTAAGATTGAATGGTTTAATCAAGGGCCAAGTTTGAAAGTTGGGGATCCATGTGCACAATTGGCACCAATAAAATGGTGACAAGTGTCAACATAGGATTGGGTTGAGAGAAGAGGTTGGAGGCATTAAAGGCCTGAGAATACCTCATGGTTATCTAGAGGCTAAGGGTTAAGTCCAAATTAAGATTACCCACTGGATTAAGAGTTAATCCAAGGATAAACCTTTGTGCAAATGTTTAAGAGATAATCATGGTCAAAGCATTAATGGCCTGATGAGACCTTTGGGTTGGGTAGAGGTTGAGTCAAAACAAATGTTTTAACCATGTGGGAGGGTTTGAGGTAACCATTAATGGTTATTGGAGACTTTGGGGATTAAGTGGTTGAAGGTTGAAAGCCTTCAATGGTTATCAAAGACTTTGAGCCATTTAGTGGTTGAAGGTTGAAAGCCTTTAATGGTTATCAAAGACTTTGAGGGTTTGAGAAGTGACTTCCCTTTTGCTTAGGAATGTGACAAAGTTTAGAGAAGGGGTTAGGTTATTTAGAAGTGATTAGAAAATTCTAGAAGAGGTTTAGGCATGCAAGTGGATTTTGTAGGAAAATGCAAGTGGGAGAAATTTTGGTATTTTCAATTAAAATAAAATCATTTATTTCAATTAAATGGTGTAATTTGCATTTGGATAAATATTCAAATAAATATTAATTTATTTAAATGAGAAAAATGAAGATAAAGCATTAAAATGCTTGAAGACTTTGAGGGAAACCATTAAAGGCTTGAAGACTTTAAGGAAAACCATTAAAGTCCTAAGAAGACTTTAGAAGGAAGCCATCAAGTTTGAAGACTTTAAAGCCATCAAGTTTGAATACTTTAAGGGAAACCATTAAAGGTTTCAAGTGGGTGAGGATAAATAGGATTTTAAATAAATAATTTATTTAAAATAGTTGTGCAACTTGCTTTTGTAGGAAAATACAAGTGGGTGGAGGATAAAGGTGATTTAAATAAATTATTTATTTAAAATAATTGTGCAACTTGCTTTTGTAGGAAAATACAAGTGGGTAGAGGATAAAGGTGATTTAAATAAATTATTTATTTAAAATAATTGTGCAACTTGCATTTGTAGGAAAATGCAAGTGGGTAGAGGATAAAGGTGATTTAAATAAATGTTAATTTATTTAAATGTGAGAGGTGGGATTTTGGGGGATTTAAATAAATATTAATTTATTTAAATGTGAGAGAAGATTTAATTAAACAAATAGGATTTATATATTTAATTAATGGTCTGAATTTGGTTAAGTGAATTAAATCAAATAAATTGAATAATTTATTTAATTAATAGGAGAAGAGGGTTAAGATGAATTAATTAAATATTAATTTAATTAATTATTAATTGATGGTTAAATAATCAAATAAATACTAAGTATTCATTTAATTAAGTGGACAGATTTATGTGACTACAATTAGTTAACCTACATGATTGCTACAAATCATCTTCTTAATTCATCATTAACCTAATAAATTATTCTAG